>NC_135308.1:67557947-67870447 GCF_048772815.1 Callospermophilus lateralis
TTTCCCCATAGAAAAAAGGTGATTTTTCTTTTTTTTTTTTCTTTTTGCTTTTTTTTATTTATTTATTTTTTTCATCTTCCATACATTTTTGATTCAAATGAGTTATGCATTTCCATTTTTACCCCAAATACAGATTGCAGGATCACATCAGTTACACATTCACAATGTTTACATAATACCATATTAGTGACTGTTGTATTCTGCTGACTTTCCTATCCCCTACTATCCCCCCTCCCCTCCCCTCCCCTCTCGTCTTCCCTCTCTACCTCATCTGTTGTTGTTCCGTTCTCTCCCTTCCCCCCCCTTTCCCCTCACAACCTTGTATATGTGATTTCGTATAAAAATGAGGGTTTCCTTCGGTTTCCATGCAATTTCCCTTCTCTCTCCCTTTCCCTCCCATCACTCGTCTCAGTTTAATGTTAATATTTTCCTCATGCTCTTTCCCTCTGTTCAGTTCTTAGTTGCTCTCCTTAAATCAAAGAAGACATTTGGCATTTGTTTTTTAAGGATTGGCTAGCTTCACTTAGCATAATCTGCTCTAATGCCATCCATTTCCCTGCAAATTCAATGATTTTGTCATTTTTTAGTGCTGCATAATACTCCATTGTGTATAGATGCCACATTTTTTTAATCCATTCATCTTTTGAAGGACATCTAGGTTGGTTCCACAGTCTGGCTATTGTGGATTGTGCTGCTATGAACATGGATGTGGCAGTATCCCTATAGCATGCTCTTTTAAGGTCCTCAGGGAATAGTCCGAGGAGGGCGATAGCTGGGTCAAATGGTGGTTCCATTCCCAGCTTTCCCAGGAATCTCCATACTGCTTTCCATATTGGCTGCACCATTTTGCAGTCCCACCAGCAATGTACAAGTGTACCCTTTTCCCCACATCCTCACCAGCACTTATTGTTGTTTGACTTCCTAATGGCTGCCAATCTTACTGGAGTGAGATGGTATCTTAGGGTGGTTTTGATTTGCATTTCTCTGACTGCTAGAGAAGGTGAGCATTTTTTCATGTACTTATTAATTGTCTGTATGTCTTCTTCTGAGAAGTGTCTGTTCAGGTCCTTGGCCCATTTGTTGATTGGGTTATTTGTTATCTTATTGTTTAATTTTTTGAGTTCTTTGTATATTCTGGATATTAGGGGTCTATCTGAAGTGTGAGGAGTAAAGATTTGTTCCCAGGATGTAGGCTCCCTATTTACTTCTCTTATTGTTTCTCTTGCTGAGAAAAAACTTTTTAGTTTAAGTAAGTCCCATTTGTTTATTCTTGTTATTAACTCTTGGGCTATGGGCGTCCTATTAAGGAATTTGGAGCCTGACCCCACAATATGTAGATCGGAGCCAACTTTTTCTTCTATCAGGTGCAGGGTCTCTGCTTTGATATCAAGCTCCTTGATCCATTTTGAGTTAACTTTTGTGCATGGCGAGAGAAAGGGATTCAGTTTCATTTTGTTGCATATGGATTTCCAATTTTCCCAGCACCATTTGTTGAAGATGCTATCCTTCCTCCATTGCATTTTTTAGCCCCTTTATCAAATATAAGAAATTTGTAATTTTGTGGATTGGTTTCTGTGTCCTCTATTCTGTACCATTGATCCACCTGCCTGTTTTGGTACCAGTACCACGCTGTTTTTGTTACTATTGCTTTGTAGTACAGTTTGAACTCTGGTATCGCTATACCTCCAGATTCACACTTCCTGCTTAGTATTGCTTTTGCTATTCTGGGTCTTTTGTTATTCCATATGAATTTCATGATTGCTTTATCTATTTCTACAAGAAATGCCATTGGGATTTTGATTGGCATCACATTAAACCTGTAGAGAAGTTTGGGTAATATCGCCATTTTGATAATGTTAGTTCTGCCTATCCATGAACAGGGTACATTTTTCCATCTTCTAAGATCTTCTTCTATCTCTCTCTTTAGGGTTCTGTAGTTTTCATTGTATAGATCTTTCACCTCTTTTGTTAGGTTGATTCCCAAGTATCTTATTTTCTTTGAGGATATTGTGAATGGGGTGGTTTTCCTCATTTCCATTTCAGAAGTTTTGTTGCTGATATACAGGAATGCCTTTGATTTATGCGTGTTGATTTTATATCCTGCCACTTTGCTGAATTCATTTATTAACTCTAGCAGTTTCTTTGTAGACCCTTTTGGGTCTGTTAAGTATATTATCATGTCATCCGCAAATAGTGATAATTTAAGTTCTTCTTTTCCTATTTTTATGCCTTTAATTTCTTTTGTCTGTCTAATTGCTCTGGCTAGTATTTCAAGAACTAAGTTGAATAGAAGTGGGTGATAGAGGGCATCCCTGTCTAGTTCCAGATTTTAGAGGGAATGCCTTCAGTTTTTCTCCATTTAGAATGATGTTAGCCTGAGGCTTAGCATAGATAGCTTTTACAATGTTGAGGTAAGTTCCTGTTATCCCTAGTTTTTCTAGTGTTTTGAACATAAAGGGATGCTGTACTTTGTCAAATGCTTTTTCTGCATCTATCGAGATGATCATATGGTTTTTATCTTTAAGTCTATTGATGTGGTGAATAACATTTATTGATTTCCGTATATTGAACCAGCCTTGCATCCCAGGGATGAATCCTACTTGATCATGGTGCACAATTTTTTTGATATGCTTTTGCATTCGATTCGCCAGGATTTTATTGAGAATTTTTGCATCTAAGTTCATTAGAGATATTGGTCTATAGTTTTCTTTCTTTGAAGTGTCTTTGTCTGGTTTTGGGATCAGGGTTATGTTGGCCTCATAGAATGAATTTGGAAGAGCTCCTTCTTTTTCTATTTCTTGAAATAGCTTGAAAAGTATTGGTATTAATTCTTCTTTGAAGGTTTTGTAAAATTCTGCTGTATACCCATCCGGTCCTGGGCTTTTCTTAGTTGGTAGTCTTTTGATGGCCTCTTCAATTTCTTCTTTTGTTATTGGTCTGTTTAAATCGTGTGTGTCTTCCTGACTCAATCTGGGCAGATCATATGACTTAAGAAATTTATCGATATCTTCACTATCTTCTATTTTATTGGAATATAGAGTTTCAAAATACTTTTTAATTATCTTCTGTATTTCTGTAGTGTCTGTTGTGATATTGCCTTTTTCATCCCGTATGTTAGTAATTTGCGTTCTCTCTCTTCTTCTCTTCGTTAGCGTGGCTAAGGGTCTGTCGATCTTATTTATTTTTTCAAAGAACCAACTTTTAGTTTTATCAATTTTTTCAATGGTTTTTTTTGTTTCAATTTCGTTGATTTCCCTCTGATT
This sequence comes from Callospermophilus lateralis, assembly GCF_048772815.1. NCBI lineage: Eukaryota > Metazoa > Chordata > Mammalia > Rodentia > Sciuridae > Callospermophilus > Callospermophilus lateralis. The sequence continues at coordinate 67,561,211 of NC_135308.1, forward strand.
TTAATTATTTCTTGTCTTCTGCTATATTTGCTGTTGTTTTGCTCTTCCTTTTCTAAGGTTTTAAGATGTATTGTGAGTTCATTTATTTGTTGGTTTTTTCTTTTTTTGAGGAATGAACTCCAGGAAATGAATTTCCCTCTTAAAACTGCTTTCATTGTGTCCCATAGATTCCAGTATGTTGTGTCTGTATTGTCGTTTATCTCTAGGAATTTTTTGATTTCCTCCTTTATATCTTCTGTAACCCATTGATCATTCAGTAACATATTGTTCATTTTCCAGGTGATGCTGGATTTTTCCTTCCTTCTTTTATCATTAATTTCCAGTTTCATTCCATTATGGTCAGATATGGTGCATGGTATTATCTCCACACCTTTATATTTACTGAGAGTCGCCCTATGGCATAATATATGTTCTATCTTTGAGTAGGATCCATGTGCTGCTGAGAAGAATGTGTATCCACTTGATGATGGTTGATATATTCTATATATGTCAGTTAAGTCTAGATTATTGATTACGTTATTAAGTTTTATAGTTTCTTTGTTCAGCTTTTGTCTAGAGGATCTGTCCAATGGCGAGAGTGGTGTGTTGAAGTCCCCCATAATTATTGTGTTGTGGTCTATTTGACTCTTGAACTTGAGGAGAGTTTGTTTTATGAACATTGCAGCACCATTGTTTGGTGCATATAAATTGATAATTGTTATGTCTTGATGGTGGATGGTTCCTTTTAACAGTATATAGTGTCCTTCTTTATCCCTTTTGATTACCTTAGGTTTGAGGTTGACTTTATTCGATATGAGAATGGCCACTCCTGCTTGCTTCCGATGGCCATGTGAGTGGTATGATTTTTCCCAACCTTTCACCTTCAGTCTGTGAATGTCTTTTCCTATCATATGAGTCTCCTGAAGGCAGCATATCATTGGATTTGTTTTTTTGATCCAGGTTACTAGCCTATGTCTCTTGACTGGTGAATTTAAGCCATTAACATTTAAGGTTACAATTGAAATATGGTTTGTACTTCCAGTCATGTTTATTTATTTATTTATTTTAGATTGGCTAGTTTTCCCTCTTTGGTTATTTTTCTTCCCCTTTACTGAGATACCTCCCACTGTTAGTTTTGGGCGCTATTTTTCAGTTCCTCTTCTTGTAATATTTTGCTCAAAATGCTTTGCAGTGCTGGTTTTCTGGCTGCAAATTCTTTTAGCTTTTGTTTATCGTGAAATATTTTAATTTCATTGTCAAATCTGAAGCTTAGTTTTGCTGGATACAGTATTCTTGATTGGAATCCATTATTTTTCAGTGTTTGAAATACGTTGTTCCAGGATCTTCTCGCTTTCAAAGTCTGTGATGAAAAATCAGTCGTTAACCTAATTAGTTTACCCCTAAATGTAATCTGCCTCCTTTCTCTCATAGCTTTTAGTATTCTCTCCTTGTCCTGTATGTTAGCTATCTTCATGATTATGTGTCTTGGAGTTGGTCTATTACGGTTTTGGATGTTTGGGGTCCTGTAAGCTTCCAGGATTTGGCAATCCATTCCATCTTTCATCTCTGGGAAGTTTTCTAGTATTATCTCCCTTAGTAAGCCATCCATTCCTTTGGACTGATTCTCTGTGCCTTCTTCTATCCCAATGACTCTCAAGTTTGGTCTTTTGATAAGATCCCATATCTCTTGGATAGATTGCTCGTGAGATTTCAGCATCTTTTCTGTGTTAACTATATTCTTTTCAAGTTGATAAACTTTGTCTTCATTATCTGATGTTCTGACTTCTACTTGATCTAATCTGTTTGTAATATTCTCATTAGCGCTTTTAATCTGATTTACGGTTTCTTGCATTTATATGATTACAACTTGATTTTTTTTTAACACCTCTATCTCCTGATAAAGCTCATTCTTTACTGATTGAATTTGTGTGGTTAGTTCCTCTTCAAAATATACTTTCAATGCTTGGATTTGCTGTCTCATGTCTTCTCTAATATTCCGTTCCATCTGAATTAGGTATGCCTTGATTTCTTTCCCTGTCCATGTTTCTGTTTCTGCTATGTCCTCCTGTATACTTAGATTGTCCTGCATTGTTTGTAACCCTTTTTTTCCCTTGTTTTTTCATATTGTTCACGTTGCTTTCCAGCTCTGTTGACTGCTTTGTAACTGCTTTCTCCTATACATTTGTTTTGGCTTTGTATATCTCTGTTGTCTCTCTTTTGTGTTGGGAGATTATGCCTAGAAATGTTGGGCTTTGTTGTGCTTTAAAGCAGATTCATTCAATTCATATAAGGCTTCTAGGTTCTGTATGCATATAATGATTTGCTGTTTGTTCTTAGGTCTATATGTTTAGGTTGGGTGCTCTGGTGGTACGATGGTTAGTATGTCTTGGCTACTTTAGAAGATTGCTCCACTGAAGGTGGATACTACCGGGCAATTGGATCAGGGTGTTGTTAGTAGCTAGGTATTTGGGAGTCTTATAGACAGCCTCGAGATATTCACCTATTTGCATTTAGACAATTACACGCAATGGAAGATGTAATGCTTGGGATGAGAGTTGCGGGGTAGGGGAATGAAGGTGCTGTTAAAAAGAAAAAAGGATGGAGGGAGAGATAGATTAGAGGGGGAATGAAAAGAACAAAAAAACTTGAAATGGGATAGAAAGAGAGAAGGAGTAGGGGGGAAAGGATCAGGGAGAGAATAAGGAGAGAGAAAAAAAATATTGGCAGCAGCAACCACAGCAACAACAAAAAAATAAATAAATAAATAAATAAAAATAAAAAAAATAAAGTCTTGGAGATCCACTTTCTTCTCTTCCAGTAGGCGGAGCTGTGCCCTCCAAGCGGAGGGTCTGCTCTCTACCTGCTGAGAGCTATCTCTGTAGGGCGTCTCCTGGGAGTCTCTCAGACTTGTCAGTCCAGAGCCATTTCACTTCTCCAGCTCTTAACCCCTTCCTCCTGCCAGCCTGCCAGCCAGGTCCTGTTCCCCAGAGGTGACTCCCCCAAGGTCTAGTTACACTTGCAGCCCCACCGCGTGTCCCTTTTAAGCCCCAGTGCTGTGGTAAACTGGCGGCTAAGAGCCTGATGGTCACCGCTGGTGATATGGGGGCCTTGGGGTCTGGGATCCCCTCTGCTTCCCTACAGACACGACCCCTGAGAAGTCAATGAAGTTTCCTGGCTGCCTGTATCAGTATGGGAAGTCACGCACCTGCTAAAGTGGATTCTGCTGGGAAGGAATTCCGCCGGCCGAACTCCGATGACGTCACCTCTCTGCTATGGCGGGCCCCAGGCTCCTTGCTGGAGTGTCCGAGGGGAGGGGTGGAACTGGTTCGGCCCGGTTCGCCTCAGCTCCTGACTCGTGGGGATTTGGCTAAAGACTTCTTCCTGCCAAGCTGTGTCTCGGCATCTAGCAGGACCCAGTCACTTTGGCTGCGGGCGGATGGACAGATCTGCAGCTGTGCCCGCGGTGCACGGACTGTGGAAGGTGAATCTGGAACTCCGCGTCTAGTGGCAGGGTCCCACTCGTCCGGGTCACACAGACGCTTTAAAAAAATCCTAGTAGCTCCCGGGCGGTCTCTCTTCAATGGAATTTTGCTAGGAGAATCTCCGTTGGTAGGATCCAAGAGTTATCCTTGCGACTTTATGACCCCATCACTGGGAGTGCAGTGAAAGTGCAGCCTCTCTGCCCGCCGCCATGTTGGATCCCTTCCAAAAGGTGATTTTTCTACCTCCACTTGCATATCCTAGTATATACTAGTGACTCAATGAATGTAGTAGGCATTAGCACAGAGGACAGCAAATTTTTTCTATAAAGGGTCAAATAAGCAATAAATATGTATATTTTTTATATTTTCTAATAGTCTTGTTTTTTCCTCTTATGGTCCTGGGGATGAAACCTAGGGCCTCGTGCATGCTAGGAAAGCACTCTACCATTGATCTAAGCCCCTGGCTCCAAGAAATATTTCACACTACATCTTCCATAGGGTCTCTATAACCAACTATTCAACTCTGCTGTTTTTTAACACTGAGGTAGCAATGGACAATATATATTAAAAAATATGTAAATGAATGGGCACAGCTAAGTTCCAATAAAACTTATTTTCAAAAACAGGCTTCAGGCTAGATTTAGCCTGTGGGCCATGTGCTACCAAGTTCAATACATGAACTTCATGAACTAATTCCATTTCCTTATCATACACACTGCAGTCACCTGGGAAATGTAGAAAGGCTTCAGTCTTGCTGACATCAAAGTCATTAACCGTTGTGTTAACCAGTTCACTTGGTTCTTGAGTTTGTATGGTGACATGAGGAAGAAGAGATGGCCTACTATCACCAGAGCCTGCTCTGCTACCTGTGCACAAGGAGATGAAATGAGCTGGCCTCAGTTCTGGAATAAAGATAGGACAAGTCCTCAATAGCTTTGCCTCATTCATCTTTGTCTTCCCAGAGCCTGGCACAGTGCCTGGCAAACAGAAGGAATTTAGTAAATACAAATAACAATTACATCATTAATGAAAACGTGAATGGGTTTGGGTTTGTTTTTTTTTTGTTTTTGTTTTTTTTGCAGGGGGTAACCAGAGATTGAACTTAGGGGCACTCAACCACTGAGCCACATCCCCAACCCTATTTTGTATTTTACTGAGTTGCTTAGCACCTGACTTTCGCTGAGGCTGGCACGATCCTCCTGCCTCAGCCTCCCAAGCCACTGGGATTACAGGTGTGTACTACCATGCCCAGCGATCATACAGGGTTTTTTAACTGTCCCCTTTTCTGGACAATAGGAAGAGGTAACTGAAAAACATCACTCTCCTTTTTGAGGATAGTCATTGTTCCTTAATGACACTGTTTGGGCTTCAGCATCAATCCTTCAGCCCATCAACTCAAACCCAACTACCCCCACTCCCACCTTCTTCATGTTCTTCAGGGGCCAACGGTTGAACAGAACCCGAAGGGTGCGGTAGGCCTTGATAGACGCTGTCTCAGGGGTTATGTCCCTTTCTTCACCATCCTTAGAGCTCATATCCAGATGCTTCCGGGCACTGACAACCAATCTGCTGAGCACTATGAGAGGAGCACAGAACTTCAGCTGCCCATTGAATTTTCCTTTCCCACAAAAGAATACAGTCCTCCTATACCCAAACCTTAAAGGGTCACTGGAATCCTGTGCAGGAAAACACCAACCCATTCACTGACTCTCCAACTATACTTTCTTCCAACTATAGCTGGTTCTCCAGAAGCACCCACAGCATTCCTATCAGGTTTGGCTCTTGCCCCCAACCAGGTGATAGGAAGCATCTGTTCACACCCTGTCCTATTCCCACTAATTTCTGCCCTTTCCTCAGGCCACTTGGATCCACATTATCTGGACTTTTCCTGCCTTTCTTTCCTCCTATACTGACTCAAGAGAGCCTTCCTCAGGGTCATCTGAGCCTCACCATGACACATCGCCAACATATCCTCCTCCTCCTCAGCCATCCTCAGCAAGCGCAGGATATAATTCCATGTAGCACCAATGTAGGTAATCGTACCTGAGAGGAAGAAGGAATGGTGAGCCTATTCTAGGGAGGTAAGCTTTCCAGCTATAGTGTACAAAATCTACATTAGGGGCCATAAGGCCTGGATTCTGCCCTAGATATACATCCAAAGAGTCTGAGAAACCTAGAGCTAGATATAATTTATCTGGACTTCAGTTTCTTCCACTGTGAGATAGAACTACAATTTCTGATGAGATTATCTCACAGAACTCACAAGAAAGGTAAAGCTTAATAATGGCTACTACCACACCATAAGTCCAAACAGCCTGCTAATACACCCTTTTCAAGGAAACTTGAACAACAAAAATCTGGGCTGTCTGAGGTCAATGTGGGGCATCTGCCTGGATTAGATCAGGACACAACTTTTACTGCCATGTCTTCTGAGCTTTCTGGGTAATCCAACCCACATGCCCTATCATTTGAAGCCAGTACCATAAGAAAAGCTGACTTCCTCCAGTCTCTGACTTCAGATACAAGTGGTAAATAAAGGGCAGGTGTCATTTGCCTGGTGACTTATTATTTTTGATTAAGCTTGGAATGGAATGGGTTGAGTCACCACTGGCTACTGAGCCACAGAGATGGAGACTGTACTCTATGGTGATTCCCTGCCTCAACCTACTATGACACTATTATCTTATGAGATTCTAATCAAATTCAAAACCAGTTTTCCCCAAGCAAAACATTCCTCATAACCTCCCCACTCCCTCTGTCAAGTGGGGACTTTCTACTCTGCTTGCTTACTCCCTTCTTTGTTCCTAAATGTCCTCCTCAGCCAACCAGGCTCTCAGGCCTTAACATGTTTCCTTCTATGCCATTCCTGGTCTCCAAGAACTCTCTCTCTTATGTTCCCATCACCCTTCAGGGATGCTGGTTTGTCCCAGTCCTACCCTACACACAACCTCAGCCTGACCCAGGTGGAACTGTTCCATGAGAAGAACTATGGTGATGAGGGTAGTCTCAGGTCCTAACAGTGACCCACACCCAATGTCCTGTCCTCTGATCAAATTAATTCCTCCATCACAGGGATCCATACCCTGGTAGAGGTTAAGTTTCCCCACTGCCACCAAGAGGCTCCTTGGGGGCAGGCTCTGCAGATCAGGTCTGTCCCACAGCTTGACAATGATCATTCCTGGGAAGTGGGACCCCACAGCCATTAAGACTGCTGTACACATCTCCTCCAGTTCTCCATGTGGCCTCTAGAAAGAAAGAAAAACTAACTGCCAAAGTTAATAACCAATACACATTCCCCAGGCTTTTGAGAATCAGCTTTGGTCAACAACCAATTCTATCAAGAGAGCAGGAACTCACTTAATATTAACATCACACCCCAGCCAATATGCATGTTTCTAGTGATGGATAACAAGAGCTTGTTCTTAAGTCTATACAGTCTCTTGTCTAGTATTTTGTGGTGGGGGTGGGAACTGGGGTTTCCAGAGTACAGAGCTTTCTCTGCAGCAGAAAGTTAACCAATAAAATGTGAATAGAAGCAATAACTTTGGAAAATCCCTGATAGATCCAAGGTCTAGGTCAGAAGACAAGTGTGCCAGGGGAAGGCAGGTTATCTGAAAAAGAAGAACACCTCATAGGTAGATAGTTAACTAAGAAAATAAAGCAGCAGATTAACCTAGGGTCATAAAAGTAAATATAAAAGTATGAATGTGAGTTGATAGATACATAGACAACATGCAAGTTTAGTCTAAAGGGGCTAGCAGATAGATGGGTTAAATAGGTTAGTTAGTAAATAGATTGAGATAATTAGTTGAGTTACAGTATCAAAGATGACTGTGTACAGCATCCTAGAAGGAGATTTAGGTCACAATCTGAGGACAAGATCACACTTGAGGTCAACAGCCCAAATCTTTCCCCCTTTCCATCTCACTTGTCCTGCCTATCTCTTCACTCCATTGCTATATGTTCAAACTACCTAGATCACAATTCCTGACATGCATTAGGATACAAAACATGGACTCCAATAAACTTTTTATTACTGAGTTACTCATATTCCAGGTCCCATTTAGCTTCCAAATGTAATAAGCCACCAAAAGAGAACTTCTGGGATCAGATCTTGTACCTTTCCTTTCCCCTGACATAGAGGCATAGACTCCTCACCAACATCTTCAGGTAGGTGATGATGGTATCTGTCACCTTCTGGCACAGTGCAGTTGACATTTTATTATTTAAGATTTTGACTTCTAATAGCTTGAGAGTTTCTAAGACATTATCAGCTGATACCTGTAGGAAAGAGAGAACTCAAGGGGAAAGTAATGTTGAAGGGTGAAAATAGTAAAATGGATAACAATCCCTGGTAGAGAAAGGAACAGGAAGAGCGGACCTAGGGAGTGGATTAAAGCTGGGTCAGGGTTTGTATAGAGGTGTGGGTCAGACCAAGGACATGGAAACCAGGCCTGGAGCTGTGAATGGACTGGAGACCATGTAGTGTTCTGCTGATTAGAAATTCTCCCTATCCTCCTTATATAGTGGTTATGTGCCCAACCCACTACTTTGGTGGAGGTGGTCCTGCCCTGGCTGGAGCCAGGAAGGTATCTGAAACATCCTCACCTCACCAGCAACTTGGAGGGCATCCATAAATTTCTTGATGTTCCTTCCTGTGATATCCCACATCAAGTCCCTTTCAGAGGTCGCTAACATAGCTGTAAATATCTCTGTAAACAATAAAGAAGTTGAGGAAGAGAGATGTTTATTTCATTTAGGAGTTGGGTATTTCCTTGGAAGTATTTCACCATGGTATGGAGAAAATGCACACACACACAAAAAGACATTTAAGAATAAAAAGGGAGAGCTGGGGTTGTGGCTCTGTGGTAGAGCACTCGCCTAGCATGCATGTGGCACTGGGTTCAATCCTCAGTACCACATAAATATAAAATAAAGATATTGTGTCCACCTAAAACTGAAGAATAAATATTTTTTTAAAAAGAATAAAAAGGGATTGCAGCTGTAGCTCAGTGTCAGAATGCTTGCCTAGTATGTATGAGGCACTGGGTTTGATCCTCAGCACCACATAAAATAAGGTAAAGGTATTGTATCCATCTACACTAAAAAACAATTTTTTAATTTAAAAAAACAATAAGAAGACATATTTTAACTCCTGATTCCAACCCTGTCATAACATAACATATTAAGCAATCTTTAACTCCAGGAACCTCTACTTCCTCATGAATGAAATAAGTATAAGAAAGATTAACATGAGAATCAAAAATAATGGGATATGTGTTAGTAGATATCAACTTTCTGGATCTACTCCAATCTGTTGGATCACATCATTTCCCCTAAGGTCATACATGCCTTTTAAGGGACCAGTGAGTTTTAAGTGTGGTGAGTGTTTATCCACAGAACTAAAAGTTATAGTTATACAAACTACAAAGCATGTTACATTAACCTGAGTCATAAGTTAATATTATTCAGAAAGAAAATAACTTAGCACATTTATTAGTTGGGTCTCAGTTTACTACTATTAAGGATAATTTATTCATTTAAATGCTTCATTTGTTTTTATTAAAGACATTACTTAACCTTGCCATGTCTTACTTTACTTAAAGGGTGTGTGGTCATCTTTGTGGTCCTCATAATTGTATTGTAGTTTTTACCTACCTCACAGAGTTGTTATGAGCATTATGTGAGACAATATATGTAGAAGAGTAACTAGCATGTAGTAAGAACTCAATAAAAACTTATTATTTTATTCACAATTACAAAATTGAGCACACTGCTTAAATCCACAGCACCACTGAAAGCAAGGAGCCATTCATTGTTGTTGTTGTTGTTTGGGGTGGGGGGGTACTGGAGTTGAATCCGGAGGCACTTTACCACTGAGCAACATCCCCAGACATTTTTATTGTTTTATTTTGGGACAAGATCTGATTGCTGACAAGCATGTGCCACCATGCTGAGAAGCATTCATTGCCATTTTTAGACAAGGCTATGCACATTATACCATGTTGTAGGGATGCAGGTGATACCTCCACAAAACAACCAGAAAGGAGATATATGCACAAAGGAGGAGAGGGAGGGGAAGTAAAAGAGACACAAATGAACCCAAGATCCAAAAGACATGCAGAAAGTGAATACTAGGAAAGCCAACAAAATCAACATTAATTTTATAAAACATTCTCTCAGCCACCTGCTGTGCAGAAGGAGGAGCAGCAGAGGACTGTGACCCCGGCCCACTGCACGCAGTAGAGCAACCCCATCTACCAACATGGTAGCTTCAGCTTCCTCTCCAGCTTCCATCTAGTGACAACAGCCAGGACCTACAAGACCATCATCCTGGTTCCTGTAGGCAAGGTACTGGTAACCTGTAGGGATATTCCAAGATTATAAAATAGAAACTGTAATACCTCAAATGGATACTGCTAGAGAGGAAGATATTCAGAAATTGCCCAAAAGAAACCAAGCTGATGCAATAATAGATTCTATTAACTGTACAATAGATGAAGTATCAGAGAAGGAGTCCAGAATGTGCATAATTAAAATGATCTGCAAAGCAAAGAATGAATTAAGAAAGGAAATAAGGGCAACAATTGGCCACTCCAACAAAAACATAAGAGAGGAAATACAGGTAGCAAAAGATTACTTCAAGAGAGAGATAGAGTCCCTGAAAAAAAGTCAGAAATCTTTGAAATGAAGGATACAATAAATCAAATAAAAAATTCAATAGAAAATATCAACAACAGACTAGATCACTTGGAAGACAGAATCTCAGGCAATGAAGACAAAATATATAATCTTGAAAATAAAGTTGACAACACAGTGAAGATGGTAGAACCCATGAACAGAACCTCCAAGAATTATGAGCCAACAAGAAAAGACCAAATATAAGAATTATTGGGATAGAGGAAGGCACAGAGATACAAACAAAAGGAATGCACAATCTCTTCAATGAAATAATATCAGAAAAATTCCCAAGCATGAATAGCAAATTGGAAAACCAAATACAAGAGGCTTACAGAACACCAAATGTACAAAATTACAACAGATCTACACCAAGGTATATTATAATGAAAATACCTACCATACAGAATAAAAATAGAATTTTAAAAGCTGCAAGAGAAAAGTTTCAAATTACATAAGAGGAACTCAGCAGATTTCTCAACACAGACCGTCAGAGCTAAGAGATCCTGGAACAACAAATACCAAGCTCTGAAAGAAAATGAATGCCAACCAAGAAACTTATATCCAGAAAAATTAAGTTTCAGATTTGATGACAAAGTAAAAAATTTCCATGATAAACAAAAATTAAAGCCTGCACTACAGAATAGTCTTGGCAAAAGAAAATTCCATGAAGAAATGAAAAACAACAATGAAAATCAGCAAAGGGAGGAAGTACACTAAAGGAAAATCCAATAAAAGGAGAAATCAACTCAAAAACCAAAAATAAACCAAAATTACCAGGAACACAAACCATGTCTTAATAATAACCCTGAATGTTAATGTCCTAAACTCATTAATTAAAAGACATAGACTGGCATATTGAATTAAAAATAAAAGATCCAATAATATTCTTCCTTCAAGAGACTCATAGGAGAGACTTCACCACAGACTGAAGGTGAAAGGATGGGAAAAAACATATCACTCACATGGGCCACGTAACACATAGGGGTTTCTCCTAATATTAGATAAAGTGGACTTCAAGCCAAAGTTAGTCAGAAGAGATAAATTACATACTGCTTAAGGGAATCATACATCAACAAGACATAACAATCATAAATATCTATGGCCCAAACAAAGGAGCATCTACATATATCAAACAAACCCTTCTCGATTTCAAGAAGCAAATAGATCACAACACAATAATAGTGTGTGATTTTAACATACCTCTCTCGCCACTGGATAGATCTCTAAATAAAAACTAAACAAAGGAATTATAGAATTCAATAATACAATCAATAACTTAGACTTAATAGACATATATAGAGTATTTCATCATCGAGCAATACACCTTCTTCTCAACAGCACATGGATCCTTCTCTAAAATAGACCATATATTATGTCACAAAGCAACTCTCAGCAAATACAAAAAAAAAATAGACTATGCTGTATTCTATCAGTTCATAATGGAATGAAACTAGAAATCATTGATAAAATAATAGAAGCTACTCCAAAACCTGGAAACTAAATAATATGATATTAAATGAGCAATGGATAGCAGAAGACATCAAGGAGGAGATTAAAAAATTCCTAGAGGTATATGAGAACACTGAGACAATATATCATAATCTCTGGGATACTATGAAGGCAGTGCTAAGAGGAAATTTCATTGCATTGAGCTCATTCAATGAAATAATAAAAAGTCAATAAATGACCTAACATTACATCTCAGAGCCCTAGAAAAAAATAAATCAACACCAAAAGTAGAAAAGACAGGAAATAATTTAAATCAGAGCTGAAATCAATGAAATTGAAACAAAGAAATAATTTTTAAGAATCAACAAAATGAAAAGTTGGTCCTTTTTTTATTTCTTTCATACATGACAATAGTGGAATGTATTACATTCATAATTATCCATTCACGGCACAATTTTTCATAACTCTGTATAAAAAGTATGTTCACAGCAAATTATTCCATTATACATGAGCTCTCCTATTGATTTTTTTTGCATTACAATTCTTAATACACCTTTATACTACAATTTATCATATCTCTGTTGAAAAGTTGGTTCTTTGAAAAAATAAATAAAATTGATTTAACTCTTAGCCCTGCTAACAAAGAAGAGAAAAAATTCAAATCACTAAAATTCATGATGAAAAAGAAAAATATTGAACTGAGATTGTGGCTCAGTAGTAGGGTACTTGCCTAGCACATGTGAGGCACTGGATCTGATCTTTAGCACCACATAAAAAAAAATAAAGTTATGTCATCTTTAACTAAAAAAAATTTAAAAAAAGGAAATATCATGATGGACACTATTGAAATACAGAAGATAATTAGAAGTTATTTTCAAAATTTATACTCCAATAAAATAGAAAATCTTGACGACATTGACAATTTCCTAGAAACATATGATCTACCCAAACTGAATCAGGAGGACATACACAATTTAAACAGATAAATTTAAAGCAAGGAAATAGAAGAAATCATCAAAAGCCTACCAACAAAGAAAAGTCCAGGAGCAGATGGATTCTCAGCTGAGTTCTACAAGGCCTTCTAAAAAGAACTAATACCAATACTCCTCAAATTATTCCATAAAAGAGAAAAGGAGGGACCCCTTCCAAACTCATCTTATGAGGCTAGCATCACCCTGATACCAAAACCAAAGACACATCAAGGAAAGAAAACTTCAGGGGGGGGTGCGGCCTGTGGGGCGGGTGCGCGCGCGAGCGGGCACGTGTGGCCCTTTTGTCCCTGGCGTCCTGGCGCCCTGCGCCAGCCCCCACTCCTGCCTCGGCCCCACGGAGGTGGCCGAGGAAGACACTTAAGCCCAGAGAAATGAAGTGGGCCATTCAAGGTCATACATTGTCGGGGATGGAATCCAGACCTTCTGATTTCCTTACTGAATTGGATTAACTTTTGAATTCCACATTACCCATTTTATGGATGAAGCTACTGAGATATGGAACAATGGATTGAATAGTCACCGCCCCAACCCTGGAATCTCACACACGACTCTTCTCACTCAAATGACCACAGACAGGGTCTTGCTAAGTTGCTGTGGCTGGCCTTGAACTTGTGATCCTCCTGCCTCAACCTCCCGAGTTGCTGGAATTATAGTTTTCAGCAGACACAACATCTTTGTTTGTATGTGGTGCTGAGGATCGAACCCGGGCCGCACGCATGCCAGGTGCTGGTGATGCCATGTCAAGTATTTCCTAGAGTCTCTGTTACACGACCAATGGCTGATACCAACTATTTCCTCCATCCAGGACTGGTTCGACGCTATCGACGACTTGTGGTTTCAGGGAACTTTCATAGACTTCACCCCTACGGAAGTAGCTGTCTATAGCCACTGGGTTTTATTTCTGGTTGCCATGATATCCCCAGACCTGCCCCCCCAACATTCTTCCACTTCCCTTTCTAGGCCCCACCCGCCCCCACACAGCAGGAAGCAGCCGGATCTGACCAACGAAGACCCACTTCCTAAGAAAACAAAAAAGGGAGGAATGTTGGGAAAACATAACGGCAGCCACACCCCAGAGAAAAACCCCAGCATGGCGTCTAACGGCCCTCCTTCTCCTCTTTGTTTCTTTCACTGGCACGAAACTTTCCCGCAGGCACCAATGTTCAAACCCTGCCGGTAGGAAGCCTTAGCCCCAATTAGAATTAACTTCTTGGGCCCCGGAACTGACATATGGAAGAGTTTGCCAATAAACGGGCAACCTGTTATCTACCTCAGCCCCTGCTACCTCTCTTAGACCTATATAAACACACAGCCTTTTGTAATAAAGTGGAGACCTCTTTGGTAAAAAAAAAAAAGAAAGAAAGAAAACTTCAGACCAAAGTCCCTGATGAACATAGACACAAAAATTCTCAATAAAATTCTGGCCAACCGCATACTAAAACATATTAAAAAGATAGTGCACCATGATCAAGTGGGGTTCATCCCAGGGTTGTAGGGTTGGTTCAACATACAGAAATCAATATGCAATACATCATATATCAATAAACTTAAAGACAAGAATCATATGATTATCTCAAGAGATTCTGAAAAAGCATTCGATAAAATACAGTACCTCTTCATGTTCAAAACACTAGAAAAAGTAGGAATAGTACAATCATTGTAAAAGCTATCTATGCTAATTCCAAAGCCAACATCATTCTAAGTGGAGAAATATCTGAAGCATTCCCACTAAAAACTGGAACAAGACAAGGATGCCCTCTTTCACCACTTCTATTCAATATAGTCCTTGAAATTCTAGCCAGAGCAATCAGACAGACAAAACAAATTAAAGGGATATGCATAGGAAAAGAAGAACTCACTATCACTATTTGCCCATGACAAGATTCTATATTTAGAAGATTCAAAAAATTCTACCAGAAAACTTCTAAAACTAATAAAATAATTCAGCAAAGTAGCAAGATATAAAATCAATACCCATAAATCAAATTTCTATATATAAGTGATGAATCCACTGAAAGAGAAATTAGGAAAACTATCCCATTAAAAAATAGCTTCAATCTAACAAAAGAGGTGAAAGACCTCTACAATGTAAACTACAGAACACTAAAGAAGGAAATTGAAGAAGATGGAAAGATTTCCAATGTTCTTGGAAGACAGAGTTAATATTGTCAAAATGGCCATACTACCAAAACTGATTTAATGCAATGCCTACTAAAATCCCAATGACATTCTTCATAGAACTAAAAAAAAATCATGAAATTCATTTGGAAAAATAAGAGACCCAGAATAGCCAAAGCAATCCTTAGCAAGAAAAGTGCAATAGGAAACATCACAATACCAGACCTTAAACTATACTATAGAGCAATAGTAACAAAAACAGCATAGAATTGGCACCAAAATAGCCATGTAGACCAATGGTGCAGAACAGAAGACACAGAGACCAACCCACCTGAACACAGTTATCTCATACTAGACAAAGGCACCAAAAATATACATTGGAGAAAGGATAGCCTTTTCAACAAATGATGTTATAAAAACCAGAAATACATATATAGCAAAATAAAATTAAACCACTATTTCTCACCATGCACAAAACTCAACTCAAAGAGGATCAAGGACCTAGGACTTGAACCAGAGACCCTGTATCTAATAGAAGAAAACTGGGCCCAAATCTTCATCATGTTGGATTAGGCCCCAACTTCCTTAATAAGACTCCTAAAGCACAAGAAATAAAATCAAGAATCAATAAATGAGATAAATTCAAACTAAAAAGCTTCTTCTCAGCAAAAGAAACAATTAATGAAGTGAAGAAAGAGCCTACCTCTTGGGAGCAAATTTTTACCACATATACATTAGATAGAGCACTAATCTCTAAGATATATAAAGAACTCAAAAAACTTAACACCTAAAAAACAAACAACCCAATCAATATAATTAAGACTGGAGATAGTTAAAGAGAGAATAACCAAATTGAATTTATCCATTATACAAAGCAGAGAAACACAACAATTTTTCATAAAAGAACAATGAACAGATATGGAGGAAAGAGGAGTTCTACAAGAATAGAGGCAAGGCAATATATAAAAGTAACTGAGAATTTCCAGAAGTCAAAAAGGCCAGAATCTTCTCATTTAAAGTTCACCATAGGTATTCTCTAAAGATAAAACCATGCTTTAGTAAAACTTCAGAAATCAGGGGTAAAAAGAAAAATCCTAAAACCATGAGAATGAAATACAAATCACCTACAAAAGAATAGGCAACTTATGGCATACTTATGGCAATATGACATGGCATGGAGGAAGTAAGGAAACAAAAAGAAGTATGCTGTACTCATTGTACAATAATGACTATAACTAAAGAAGTATAAAGAATGTAAAACTATCAAAGTAATAAAAAGGAGAAACCGAATGGTTTAAAACCAACTCAATCCAAAGAATAAAGAGAGAAAAGAAAAATTAGGGACACAGAACAAGTGGCACATTGAGAATGTGCTTTTAAAAGATGGTAGATATTCCAGAAGTGGTGGCACATTCTTGTAATCCTAGTGACTCTAGAGCCTGAGGCAGGAGGATTTCAAGTTGAGGCCAACCTCAGAAACTCAGCAAGACCCTCAGCAACTTAGAGAGATCCTGTCTCAAATAAAAAGTATAAAAAGGACTGGTGATATAGCTCAGTGTTAAAATGTCCCTAGGTTCAACCCCCAGTACCAAAAATTTAAAAATATTTTTTAAAAAAAGATGGTAGATGTACATCCAAATATTACCACCTACATTCAATGTAAATTGAGTAAATATTCTAAGTAAAAGAAAAAGATTGTTGGTATACTTCATTAAAAAGAAAACAGGGATGGGCATGTAACTCAGAAGTAGAGATTGTCCAGATTGGGCAAGGCCCTGGGTTGAATCCCTAGAACTAAAAAAGAAAACCTACCATGTGCTATTTATAAGCAAAGGATACAAGATTGAAGGGGCTGTAGTTCATTGGCAGAGCCCTTGCCTAGCATGGATGAGGCACCTAGTTCAATCCTCAGCACCACATAAAAATACATAAAGGCAAGCTGTCCATCTACAACTCCAAAACGAATTTAAATTTAAAAAAAAATACAAGAAAAAAATAGACTATATAAATTCTAATCAAAATAAAGCTAGTATGGGAGTGGGAATGTAGCTCAGTGGTAGAATACTTACCTAGCATGCATGAGGCCCTGGGTTTGACCCCCATACAAAAAAGAAAAAAGAGGGGGAGAAAAAAAAAGAAAAGCTAGCATAGGTAGATTAACAGAAAATAAAATAGATCTGCAGGCAAAGAGCATTACCAAGGAGAACATTTCACATTTAATTCATCAAAAAGTATATTAATTTCCCCTTCCTTTTCTCTTTCTCTATCTCCTTATTGTGCTAGTGAGACTCAAACACAAGAACTCAGGCATGCAAAACACAGATTTCTAATTACATTGTAGACAAAGAACATGTTCTGTATAAATTTTTGTTCAAAATCTGTAGAGATTAGCCTTAGTTCCCAGTATATTATGCGTTTTTTATGTGTGTGTATGCTAGAGAAGAATACATATCAATTTTGGATACAGTTTATTTTATCAATTTTGCTAGTTATACCTTTCAAATATGTATTTATACTTTCGTTTTATCCAGTCTAAGAGTTAAAATCTCCACTTTCAGTCTGGGTTTTTCCAATTTCTATTTTTTGTTGATAATTTTATGTTTTATATATTTAAAGTTATGTTATTAGACTCATAAATTCAGATTGTTGTATCTCAGGGAAAAAGGGGCCTGGAGAGGTGAGGTGGCATGGGTGCAGGAAAGATGGTGGAATGAGATGGATATCATTACTCTAGGTACATGTATAACTGCACATATGGTGCGACTCTACATTGAGTACAACCAGAGAAATAAAAGTTGTGCTCCATTTGTGTACAATGAATCAAAATGCATTCTGCTGTCATATATACCTAATTGGAATAGAAAATAAAATATATCTGCAAGATGGAGTTTAGTGTTAAAGTATGTTCTTTTCATACCCAAGGCCCTGTGTTTAAACCCTTCAATCCTTCTTTTCATAATACTGAACGTGGACTTTGGAAGATTTATTTGCTAGTTGACACAGTGGTAGGCTTTATTAGTAGAGGGGGCTGGAGGGAAAGTACAGGAAAAGGGATTTATCTCCCTATTCCAGCTGCTTCTGGTCCATTCCTATGGCCTAGCACATTTATGGGACTCCAGAGGTGCTCACTCTCAGCACACTCTTTTACCAATCCCATCCCTTGATCACTGTCCATGACTGGAGGCAACCAGCAAAACAAATGTGCATAGCAGTTTCATTTGTTATAGCCAAAAGCTAAACCACCAAAATGCCCTTCAATAGGTGAATGGCTAAACAAACTGTGACACATCCACACCATGGAATACTACTCATTTTTCACCATTATTGGTTACTACAATATCGAATCATTACTTTCAAAATTGACAAACATCATGTTTTCCTACCTTTCCTATACAAATTGAGTTACAGAGTAACCAAACAGTTGCTGAGAAAAGTTCTCAACATGACTCTAGCTAGTAAATGGAAAAGGAATGAGCAAGTCATAAAACCACCTTTTCAACCTTAATGAAATTATGGATCTAACTCTGAACACTAATGAACAGTACAACCATTAGGCAAAGGCTAATGGAAACTTTATAATCAGTGTCATCTGATAACACATGAATCTACTAAAAGTGAAATTTCGCAGGCTGTAGATGCAATGTAATAGGAACCACAAAGCACCACCCAGGAAATATTCCTTTTGTTGTTGTTCTATTAGGTATGTATGACAGCAGAATGCACTTTGATTCATTGTACACAAATGGAGCACAATTTTTGTTTCTCTGGTTGTACACAATATAGAGTTGCACCATATGTGCAGTCATATGTGTATCTAGAGTAATGATGTCCATCTCATTCTACCATCTTTCCTGCCCACATGCCACCTCCTCTCCCAACTCTCCCCTTTTCACAAAGTTCCTCCACTCTTCCCATGCTCCCCACCTCCCATTATGGATTAGCATCCACTTATCAGAGAGAACATTCCGCCTTTGGTTTTGGGGGATTGGCTTAGTTCATTTAGCATGATATTCTCCAACTCCATCCATTTACCTGCAAATGCTATAATTTTATTCTCTTTTAATGCTTGAGTATTAGTCCATTCAACTGTTAAACTGGAAAAAAAACTAAACTACATCACAAGCAAGCACTCAGTCAAATTCATTAGATGGGAAAGTCTACAAGAAAAGTAATCCAGCTTTGTCAACAAGGGCTTGTAAAAGGGGGCAAAAAATGGATGATTATAAACAAATGCAGAGTTGAATCTAATCAAGATCCTGATTCAGATAAAACAACTATGAAAAGACAATATCTTAAGAGACAGCTGAACCCATATTGGATATGCAGAGATATTAGAATTTAATAATTTATTATATGTAATTATGTATTTTTAAAAGTAATAATTTGTTAGAGATGCATGCTGAAAACTCAGATGAAGTGCGTTGTGGGGCCAGGTTGGGTGGTGCGGGCCTGTAATCTCAAATGATTCTAGAGACTGAGGCAGGAGGATCACCAGTGGCAGGTCAGTGTGGGCATCTTAATAAAATTGAGCCTTAAAAGAAAAAATTAAAAACACCAGAAAGTGTGTGTGTATATATACATGGTTCAGTACTAAAGCATTCCTGGGTTCAAAATAAAAGGGAGAGAAAGAAGGAAAGAAAAGAGAAATGAAATCCGATGCCTGGAATATTAAAGACATTCCAGCCCTCACCTCTGCCTCCCCCAAATTGCAGATTAAATGAAAAAATACAGACAGAGGTCCTACTGCAAACCCTGTCCCACGCAGGCGTCTCCTTGGGGCGGCCCTTCCTGAGCAGCGCTCACCGTCGCTTACTGCCTCTTATGGCGCGAACAGGTCAGACCCCTGAGGAATCAAGTCAGCCGGTAGCTAATTCGCATTGGCCCGCCTCTGCACTAAGGACTGTCAACGTTGGCCAACGCCCACCGAGAGAAGCGTGCGCTGCCAGCGCGCCCTCCCCCCCTCCCCACCCCACCCCCGCGCCACTGCACCTGCAGACTCCACCACCCCGGCACAAGACAGCCGGGACCTAGAAGACCAGGGGTTTGCGCGGGCTGCGCCATTGAGCTTGGGCGGTACAATACTGCCCGGCATTAAGTGGCATTGGAAACTCTGGACGCAACCGACCTTGAAGGATGTGGGTGGGAATCCAGACCACAACTTCTGGTTCAGTGCCCCACTCCCTCTGCTTTTCGGACGGGTGCAGGGGTGTTTAGTTGAGCTTCTGTCCATTAGCGCCAAGTGTACTGGGCGCTCAGCAGTGGCTGACTTGATCAAATTGGCCTATATTTTACCAAATACCCCAAGGTCAAAGCGCTGCACTCGAGAATCCAAAACCTGCATTCTGGTCCAGGCTTTTGTCAGCTTATAGCATGTTTGGAATTTCATTATTTTGTCTCTAAAACAGAGGAACCCTGCCCTGCCACCTCCACAAGCTGTGCAGTATCTTCAGCCTCAAGAGATGAATGCGTCTAAGTGAAAGCGCTCTGGAGATGACAGTTCCGTGGAATTGTTCCGACTCCGTTCAGGGCACCTGGAAGAAGTTACGACTCTTTTTTTCAAAGGGCTCACCTTCAAATTAGGACAAAACATCCCTTCTGCTCCCTAAAGTTTCTCCTTTTTTCAGTTGGGAATTGGGCTAGTTGATTCTCAACTTTTCTGAAAGTATGATTCTATAAAATAACAGGGAGCACTTTATGCAAGCGTTCCTGGGAATGACTCTGGAAATTGTCTGGATTTCCGGACAGGTCAGGAGTATCAGGAAGAACTTCTGGAACCTGGAGGAAAGGTTTTTGAGGAGAGAAGCCAGTGTTCCAACAAGCTGTGTAAAAGCATGGATGTGGGAATGTACAAAAGGTTATGCCAGGGTCAATTTTTGTTATCTGCTTCCAACTCCCACTGACTGGAAGAGGGCGAGGAATTTATAATCTTCACTGTCACAGAATGTGGCCCAAGAAAACCCTGAAAAGGTCTTTAAAATTTAAACTTTAAAAATAATGTAAAAATTACATATCATCCATATTTGCTATTTCACCATAAAAAAAATTTTAATTCTTGTCAACTCAAACTGAAAAATAAGACCCATTAGGTTTTACCCTTTTGCTTCAAATTCTCCCCATCCCTCCTAGAGTATGAATCTTCCAATTTAAGAACAACCATTATAGGAATAGAAGGTGATTAGGACATGAAGGTCAGTCAGAGTTTGGTTGTACAAGGTTCTAAACAGCAAGCTAAAAAGTTTAGAGCAATTTGCTATTCAAGTGTTTTGAACAGAAGAATTAAATGACAAAAGCAATGTCTTGGAAATATTAAGCCAAAAGCTTAATATTTTAAGGATGATTTTGCAGGGAAAAAGACCAGAAGCAGGCAAACTGGGTTGTGTGCTAAGCCATACAGTGCCATAGGGACTTCAACCTCAAGCATGGCAACAGAGGCAGGGATGTGGCTCAGTGGTAGAGTGCTTGCCAAGCATGCTCAAGGCTACGGATTCCATCCAGCAATGCAAAATAAAAGTGACATCAGGAATAGGCAGAATCAAGGCAATTAATACTAGGCTGTAAACCTGGATTGATACTTCTATCCTCCCCTCACTCCTACCTCAGAAGTTTTTTTAGTAAGAGAGTCATATTCCTAACATTAGACCCTGGGCTTCATCTCAAATATAAAATCAGAAGTTAGCCCTATGGGGATCACCAGTGAATTTCTTACTTAACAGTCTCAAATGATGACATTTGTTGAATTAACTCAAAGACCTGCTTAACAAACTCCTCTCAAACTCAAGACTTGGAAGAAAAAGTATTCTACTAGTGTAGAAATCTGCTTTCTATAGATCCACAGAGCTATTTAAACCCACAATGTCTTTGCATTTACTACTAGTAATCTCAAAGCTAAATAGTGTGCAGTTTATTTTTTTTAAAAAAAGATCTTTATTTTATTTATTTATTTTTATGTGGTGCTGAGGATCGAACCCAGTGCCTCACGCATGCGAGGCAAGCATGCAACCACTGAGCTACAACCCCAGCCCTAGTGTGCAGTTTAAAAAAACTATTGATTGGCCAGCATTTTTTCTTACTAATGTAAAGTACATGCTGAAGTAAAATCACAGCTACTAGGATTCAGATCCCCACTCTATTATTAAATCAGCTGAGTGACTTAAAGTACTCTGAGAGTCTCTATTATAAAATGAATAGGACTTACCTTAAAGGATTCTTGTGAGATCAAATGAGAAATCTAGGTTGGGGGTGTGGCTCAGGGGTAGAGTGCTCGCCTAGCACATACGAGGCCCTGGGTTTGATCCTTAGCACCACATAAAAATAAATAGATAATAAAGGGATTATGTCCAACTAAAAAATAATATTGAAAAATGAGAAATCCCATAAAGTGCTTAACACATTGCATGCCCCATTATAAAAGCTCAGTAATGTTAGTTATGGCTAATATTAATGAACTGGATTTTGTTTTAGCCTCCCTGTGCTTTTTTTATGTTTTCTTAGGTCTTTTGGATACAGCTATAATATAAATCTAACAATAAATGAATAAAAGATAATAATAATAAATAAAGTTGGTCCTGAATGTAAATAAATCAAACTTTGAGATTTAGTCTTCTGGCAACTGGAATGGCAAATATAATGAATTCAAGAGTAATAATACATTTCAAAGGCAAACACTATGGAGGAGGGGAAGATTATAAATTCAGTAAATTAGACAAAGGGGAATGAATAGAAGGGAGGGGATAGGAAAAGGAAAAACAGTAGAATTAATCTGACATAATTTTCCTATGTATATATATTAATACACAACAGTGAATACCACCATGGTGTACATCCACAAGAAAGGGGTCCTAATTAGAATAAGATATATTCCATGCTTGTATATTTATATCAAAATGGATTCTACTGTTGTATATAACTAAAAAGAATGAATAAAAGTTTTAAAAAGAAAGTAGAAAACAGGAAAGGCAAAAATAAATATTCTACTGTTATTTATGGTTTGATAGATGAACATTATTTGGGGCAAGGATAGGGAGGAACCATCCATGTTTCAGGCAGGACTAAGACCTCTGAAGGGGATCTTTTCTTGGGGTCTAGCCTAGTCTTGGCATACCTTCAGTCAAGTAGTGCCTGAATATCAATCCAGAAGCTGAATTATCTCAATAAACTCAAAAAGTCTCAGGCTCACTACAAATGCATGATGGCTAAATTTACATTCGTGCAATGGATTCTTTATAAAGGAGCTGTTTCCAGTAAGTAAAAGCTCATTTCTCTTTTGTGTATGAATTGAAAATTGCTTAATGAGCATATCTTAACAAGGAAACCATAGGAATTTGAGTGACACGTGTTACCTAGGTTCTGGGAAAGTCCATGAAATATATCTGTCTATAATAGAAAATACCTCTATAAAGACCTTGCTCCTATCCCCAAGACCCGATGTGCCTCTCCTCATTGGCAGTTCATGATGTAATCTAACAATATTTCTCTGAAACCTAGTTATTTTTATTTCTATGTCCATATGTACCTATATATTACTTCTGCTCATTAAGTTACTCTACGATGGGTATAGGACACATCATTTTCACACATAAAATTAGCCACACTGAATTTTCAGGCTGCCATGCTTATAGTGCCTCCATGAGGTTTTCAGTGGTATTTGAAAATGGGGTCTAGAATCCAGGAAAAAGGTAAAAGCTGGATATAGTAATTTGATCACCC
Source organism: Callospermophilus lateralis (assembly GCF_048772815.1). Classification (NCBI taxonomy): domain Eukaryota; kingdom Metazoa; phylum Chordata; class Mammalia; order Rodentia; family Sciuridae; genus Callospermophilus; species Callospermophilus lateralis. The sequence continues at coordinate 67,584,618 of NC_135308.1, forward strand.
TTGGGTTAAAAAAAAAATTACACCCAAAGCTATGGAAATAGTAAGATTTCTGAAGTAAATAGTATTTTTAAAGGACAGAGGCATACACATGCAAATAATCCTTGCCTTATAGCACATATCAAACTAAACCTACAATGTTGCTAAAAGTTATAACTGAAACTATAAAACTCTTGGAAGAAAATATGGGGGGAAGGCTGCCTGACATTAGACTTGGCAATGATTCCTGGATATGACACCAAAAGCACAGGCAATAAAACTAAAACTAGATGAATATTGGAACAAAATTAAAACTTCTGTGCATCAAAGGACATTATCAACAGAACAGAAAGGCAATCTCTACAATGGGAGAAAATATAAATCATATATCTGATAATCTGATATATCAGATATCTATGATATGTAAAGAACTACAACTCAATAATATGAAAACAACCTAATTTTATAATGGGCAAAAACCTGAACAGACATTTCTCCAAAGAAAATATACAAATTGTCCAGAAGCACATACACAGATGCTCAACATCAATAATTGTTTTAGTCAGCTTTTTCACCACTGTGACAAAAGGACCCAACAAGAACAACTGTAGAAGAGGAAAATTTTATTTGGGGGCTCATGGTTTCAGCAGTCCCAAAACACAGACAGAAGCTTCCATTCCTCGGGGCTCGAGGTGAGGTAGAACTCATGGCAGAAGACTGTAGTAGAGGGAAGCAGCTCACATGATGATCAGAAGCAGGGAATCTTCACTTGCCAGATTCAAAATATATATACTCCAAAGCCATGACACCAATTCCCAGCTCCACCAGCCACACCCCACCTGCCTCCAGTAACCACTCAGTAATTTCATCAGGTGATTAATCCACTGACTGGATTAAGGCTCTCACAACACGATCCTTTCCCCTATGAAACCTCTCGCATTGTCTCACATGAGCTTTTGTGAGACACCTCATATCCAAACCATAAAACTAATCATTAGGTAAATGTAAATCAAAGAGACCATGAGATACTCTCTCAACCCATTAGGATGGCTACTATTAGTATTGGCAAGATGTGGAGAAATTAGAACTTTATATACTGCCTGTATAAAATGGTACAACTATGGAAAAACAGTATGAGGGTTCCTCAAAAAATTAAAAATAGAACACGACATGATCTGCCAATTCCACTTCTGGATATACCTAAAAGAAGTGAAAGCAGGATCTTAAAGATATATTTGTGCATGTTTGTTTATAGCAGCATTAGTCATAATAACCAAAAGGTAAAAGCAACTCAAGAGTCCATTAATAGATGAATGGCTAAACAAAATGTGAATGCGGTACATACATACTTTATGTCAAAATGAACCTAACTACTATGTTATTCAGCCTTCAAAAGAAAAGTTATGACAAGTGTAACAATGTGGATGAATCTTGAAGATGAGGCCATGTATTGTACAGGGTTTTCCAGAAAAAAAAAATGAACCAGCAAGATGTGGAGAGAGAGAGAAAAGCAGGGAGATTTATTTTAAGGAATTGGCTTATAATTGTGGAGGCTTGACAAGTCAAAGTCTGAAGCCTTTGCCAGGGAAATTTAAGTATAGGGTGGCTGCAGCATATTCTCATGGTGAATCTGGAGAGAAAGGGATGTCATACCCAGGGATGTCATACCCAGGGATGTCCATAGAAATGGGCTTGGGAATAAAATTTATATGAGGCTGAAAGAATCTGGCTCTGGGCCAGGGCTAGTTTCTTCCAGTGTTTTGGGCAAGAACCTAAACATACCCTTTTCAGTGCCTGGGAATGTTCAATGCCCCCACCTGGTTAAAGCCTCTGGGAAAACATGAAGCTGGACAGGTCACAGAACAGTTAAGGCACCCTGTTTCCAGAGAAAAAGTGGAGGAAACCATGAGACCCTACAATTGTTACGTGGTAGAGGGAACAAATATTCAAACCAAAGCTTCAGAATGGTTTTTAAAGTGAAGGGAGGGGATCCCACAAAAAAAGAAGTGAAATCAGTAGAATAGAGGAAAGGAATTGAGGGGGAAGAAGGAATAGAAATGAAATTGACCAAACACATAGTGAATTTCACCTTTATGTACATGTATAAAGCACCAACTAATTAAAACAATAAATAGAAGGAAGACAAGTCAAGTAGAGGAAGGGAAACACAGGAAGGGAAGAAGAGATTGTGAGAACAATTACTGGGACTGAAATGGAGCAAAATATATTCCATGCAGGCATGATTTTTTCAAAATGAACCCAACTACTATGTTAACTATGACACTGATAAAAACATCAAAATAAATAAGTTAGTATGATTTTAAGTTATCAAAATAAGAACATCACTTACTTGGTGGCTATGTGATACACTGTCTTCAGTGATGGGAGAAAAGTAATAGTTATTCTGCAATACATAACCTATATGCCTCCCTTTAATGTTCTACCCTGCAATCTGAACATGCCTGTGTGTATCAAGAATGGGAATGTCTTCCAGCATGTGCAGAGGTGCAGAAAAAGATAGAAAACTAAGTTCCAAGCTGTTCTAAAACCATGTCCCTTCTTTTTGACACAAGAACCTTTCTTAAATGTTGAAGGACATGCTTCTGGAGCTGTCACTAGGGTTTATCCCCAAATGCCAAGAACTGAGAATGAGGCCAGCCAGCTTTGGAGTGAGAAAATAAATTTACAAGTGCATATCCCATAGCCACCAATCCCCTAGGGAGAAAAGGACAATAAGCATAACATATCTTCCAAGATCAAAATGGCACATCCAACTGGACAAAAGCACTGACGTGCACAAACAACCAAAAAAAGCCTCAGTCACCAGCTTTAAATATTCACCGTGATGGCTAAGTAGGTGCTTTTTAGACAGACTTAGCTTCTTTTAATTGGACTTATAGACATCATGTTTGTCTCCACTGAGGTTTTATATAAATTGCCAGTTATAAGCAGGGTGTTTTTCACATTCCATTGTGCCATTTGCAAAAGAAATTTAGAAAACCTTGGAATCAATTCCAGATTACATATTAATGCTTGTAACATTATCTGTTTCCCATTTGACAATCTTGAAGAGGTACTTTTTTCTCTCTGGGGCTTCCTCTGATGCTAAAACCTTTGAGGAAAATTAATGCTAATTTGGCTCAGCCTGGAAGTATGGGAAACCTGTATCACACATCGTCATCCACTTTTTTCAGGATAGTACTAACCATCAATTAGATAGGCACCCTGGGATCATACATTCAAAAGCTGAAACCGCATGTCCTTCCCAAATGTTAAGTCATTATTGCATAATTCCATTTAGAATCATTCTTGTCACTGTAAAAGTATCACTTGTTTCATTGTATAAAATATTTCAAACACAAATTGTTTTTGAAAATAGGAAAGGAAAACCGGGTGTGGTAGTATGCACGTATAGTCTCAGCTACTTGGCACACTAAAGCAAAGGGATTTTAAGACAGGAAGTTCCTGTCAGGTCTAAGCAACATAACAAGACTCCGCTCAAAAACAAGTGAGGCCAAGTGCAGTGGCACATGCCTGCAATCCCAGCATCTCAGAAAGCTGAGAGAGGAGGATCACAAGTTCAAAGCCAGTCACAGTATTTTAGTGAGGCCCTAAGCAACTAGTACCAAAGCAAAAAAAAAAAAAAGAAAGAAAGCAGGGTTGGGGAAGAGGAATCACTCATACTTAGTTACCTTGTAATATTTTTTTAATACTGAAGACAGAATTTTGTTTTACAAAAATAGGACTAACATTTTTTTATTCCCATAAATATTTTCCATATAGTGTGTAATATAATCACATGATCCTATCATATTTTTATGAACCACCATTGCTAAATAAATAGTCACCAATTTTTCACTGTTATAAACAATAATCATTCACTCAATCAACAAATACTTACTGAGTCCTTAAATATCACCAGGCACTCTGGCTAGGTGCTGTGGACACAGTGGTAAACAAGACAGGTTTCACAGAAATTAACATTAGAAATTAACATTCTACTGAGGGAAAGACACATTTACAAGCAAACACAAATTCAGAACAAAAAAGGAATCTGAACTGACTAATGAGAAAGAATGACTGAAAGGACCCCTGTAGATGGTCTATCAGTAAATGCCCATAGGAGAAGTTGAGGCTTGAGCTGAAAACCAAAGGATGAACCAGCCACATGTTAGAGATGCAGACAGAGGCCAAATCATGCAGGACCAGAATTTGACTCTAAGAACAGTTTTGGTATTAGCTCCTCAAAAGAAGCAAATTCTACAGTATCATGATTTCATTTATACTGGGAACAGAAAGAGCTTTACTTGCCTGCATTATAACAGAAAATATGTAAGTTTTGGGTTTTTGTTTTGTTTTGTTTTGTTTTTTGCCACAAGAAGTGCTGGACACTAGGTTTGGATGTAAGTGTAGCTAGTGTCCTCCTGCCTAGATGATGTGGACATTTGTTGCTAGAATCTGGGTGCAATTAAAAAGGCAAAGTCTCTGGTACTCAGAGGGGTCTACAATTCTATCCTTGATATAATTTCCCTGAGATTATACTGCAGAGATCTCAGCTTAAAAGCAAGGAAAAAGCATCAGTGGTACAACATGCTGGGGGTCAGAACTGCAGGAAGGGTGAGAGCAAAGGGGACAGATATACTGCTCCCTTGTTATTAGCATCCTTGATGTATCATGGCTGCTCTCTTGAGATGCAACCAACAAGTTCATTTTACTTTGACCCCCCTCTCCTGGCAAGGACCAAGTGCTAGCAGAAGGACATTTCTATACAGTGATTGCTAGAGGCTGGTAAGGGCAGAGGAAGTGGAATGACAGAGGGAGGTATAATGGACACACAAACACAGGTAGGAATAATAATTCCTAGTGTAACAGCACAGTGAGGGGCTATAACTCACGATAACCTATTATAATTTTATGAAGTATTAGACGAGAGGAGCTCAAGGGCTCTAAACACAACATTATGATAAGGAGATGGACATACTCAGGATATAAAATTGACATATAAAAAGCAACAGCTTTCCTATATACCAATAATGAATTTGCTGAAAAGGAAATCAAAACAATTCCATTCACAATAGCTTCAAGAAAACACAAAATACCTAGGAATAAATCTAAGGAAGTGTGAAAGACCTATATATATGAAAATTATAGAACACTGATGAAAAAAATTGAATAAGACATTTGAAGATAGAAAATAACCTCCCATGTTCATGAACAGGCAAAATTAATAGTTAAAATGGCCATACTGTTTTAATCAGGTTTTTGGCTGCAGAGACTAAAGGATCCGACCAGAACAACTATAGAGGAGAAAGTTTATTTGGAGGCTCATGATTTTAGAGGTCTCAGTCCACAGACAGCAGACTCCATTCCTCATGCTCAAGGTGAAGCTGAACATGATGGAGGAAGACTGTGGCAGAGGAAAGCAGCTCACATAATGATCAGAAAGCAGAGAGAGAGAGAGAGATCTCCACTCACCAGATATAAATATATACCCCAAAGCCATGTCCCCAATGCCCCATCTCCTCCAGCCACACCTCTCCCTTGCTTTCAGCAACCACTCAATTAATCCCATCAGGTGAGTGATTCACTGATTGGATTAAGGCTCTCATGGGCTGATCGTTTCTTCTCTGAACTTTCTTACATTGTCTCACACATGAGCTTTTGTGAGACACCTCACATCCAAACTATAACACTACCAAAAGCAAACTACAGATGCAGTGCAATCCCCATCAAAATACCAATGATGTTTTTCACAGAACTAAAAACAAAAAAAAACCCTCATTTTAGAAGAAAAAAAGATCCAGAATAGTCAAGAAAGCAATGCTAGAAGCATCACAATACCTGACTTCATATTATACTACAAAGCTATAGTAATAAAAACTGCATGGAACTGATATAAAAACAGACACATAAACCAATGGTTCATAAACGATGCAGAAACAAACCCACAAAGATACAGTTGCCTGATCCTTGACAAAAGTGCCAAAAACATGTAACAGAGAAAAGAGCTTTTTAAGTAAATAGGTCGGAGGAAACTGGCTATCTATAGGTAGGAGAATGAGTCCCTATCCATCACCCTGCACAAAAGTCAACTCAAAATGGATCAAGACTCCAGTATTAGACCAGAAACTTTACAATTTCCATAGAAGAAAACAGTGCCCACATTACAACATAGAGGCACAGCAACAACTTCCTCAATAGGACTCCTAAAACTCAGTAAATAATACCAAGAATTAATAATAAATGGGATAGCATCAAATTAAAAAGTTGTCTACACAGCAATAAAAAGGGGGACAAAAGAAAATGGAAATGCTATTTACCTTGATTAGAACAGTACATATTGTATGCATGTGATGAAAGTTCACATTATAAAGCATAAATATGTATAATTATTATGTTAATCAAAAATATTTGACACCAGGCATTGAACCCAGGGGCAATTCATTAATCACTAAGCCACATCGCCAGTCCTTTTTCTAATAGGATCATATTTTATTGTTATCAATAATAACTAATGAAAATTAATATAAACAAAATTTAATCAAATATTAATAGTTTGGGGGTTTTGTTGATTTTAAAAAAATGACAGCGGAATGCATTATAATTCTTATTACATATATATACCACAATTTTTCATATTTCTGCTTGTATATAAAGTATTTTGACACCCAATTCGACACCCAGTTCGTGTTTTCATACATGTACTTTGGATAATGATGTCTATTACATTCCACCATCCTCCCCAGTCCTTGTTATTTTGTATTTTGAAATAGGGTCTCGCTAAGTTACTTAGTACCACACTAAATTGCTGAGGCTGAATTTGAACTTGTGATGCCTCAGCCTTCCCAGCCACTGGGATTATAGGTGTGAGCCACTGCACCTGACTCAAAAACTTTTTAGTAGAAATATTTAATTTTTAATATTTTATATTTTATAATATTTAATATTTTAGTAGAAATATTTAAGGAAATGGAAAGGTTTACTATCCTGGTTTGATTATTACACACTATGGTTCATATATTGAACCATTATACTGTATATCATTAATCTGTATAATAGTTAATAAATAGAAAAAAATTAAAATAAAATTTAATACAGATATTGTCCTTATTTTTACATACATATTGCTCTATTTTTTCATTTGAATTTTACATTGGATCATGGAATCTTTCATTATATAAATGTATACCCTTTATATAGAAAAACTAAAGTATTGGAGATTGAAAGAAAAAACATGGGTATAGCCATTGGCTAACAAAGGTTTTCAAAGATGATATCAAATTTTTCTTCTGATATATACTGGAAATCTCAAGAGTATCTTTCTCCAATCTCCCAGTTTCCATTCCCTTTCTCTTTCTTGGGACCAAACAAACCATGTGGGAGCATGGTTCCCCAAGTGATTCAGTGCTATGACCATGGAGAAATGATTCAGTCTCTGAAGTTAGGAGGGTGGTAAATTAGGACTGGTAAATGCTTCTCTGAAGTGCTCCTAAGTCAGAAAAGAATAAATTTGTAGCCTCAGGGGTCTGGTTAAGATGCCTCAAATCCCTTTCTCAAATTCTCGAAAATTCATTGATGGTTTATATTCTATTCCATAATGGTACATTATTGTTTTTCATGTATTAATTTTAAAAGAGAATAATTTAGAAATTTATACTATTTTAGATAAAACAACAAGAAGTGTGGGATTTGATTTAAAATAATCCTGGCAGGGAATAGGTATAGGTGAAGAAATGGGGAAAAAAGGGTTGGTCCTGAGTTGATACTTGCTGTATATGGGGAATGGATACCTGGGAGTTGATGACACTATTCTCTATACTTCTGTAGAAAATTCAAAAGAAAAAGAAATATCTTACCATAACCAGAGGCAAAGCATAACATAGCTCCAAAAAAAAAGCAAAAATTACTCCATAAAAAAGTAAGTCAGTGTAGTATAGTGATTTTGTTTTTTTAAGTACTTATCAGTACTTTATTTTTTTTCAGTTGCAGATGGACACAATACCTTTATTTTATTTATTTATTTTTATGTGGTGGTGAGGGTAGAACCCAGTGCCCTGCACATGCTAGACAAGTGTTCTACCACTGAGCCACAACCCTATAGAATACTGATTTTAAATCCTCTGGATATATGCTAATGAGTGGGATAACTGGGTCAAATGGTGGTTCCATTCCTAGTTTTTTGTTGTTGTTGTTTTGTTTTTGTTTTTTAACCAAGGATTGAACTCATGAGCATTCAACCACTGAGCCACATCCCTAGATTTATTTATTTTTATTTTATTTTTTATTTTTTTTAAAGAAAGAGTGAGAGAGAGAGAATGAGAGAGAGAGAGTGAGAGAGAATTTTTTAATATTTATTTATTTATTTTTTTAGTTCTCGGCAGACACAACATCTTTGTTTTTGTATGTGGTGCTGAGGATCGAACCCGGGCCGCACGCATGCCAGGCGAGCGCGCTACCACTTGAGCCACATCCCCAGCCCCCTAGATTTATTTTATATTTTATTTAGAGACAGGATCTCACTGAGTTGCTTAGCACCTCGCATTTGCTGAGGCTGGCTTTGAACCCTCAATCCTCCTGCTTCAGCCTCCTCTGGGATTACAGGCAAGTGCCCCATGCCTGGTCATTTGGTTTTAAATGTCTCCCAAAGACCTATGTATTGAAGATTTGGTCCATAGCCTGTGGTGCTACTATAAGGAGGTACGTCCTAGTGGAAATCAGTTAGGTCCTTGTAGGCATGCCCTTCAAGGAGGCATAGGAACCCCATCCCCTTCCTCTTTCTCTCTTTGCTTCCTAACCACAATTAGGTGAACCTGGCCCCTCTGCCACTTACTCCTACCATCACATGCTGTACCACAACAGGCCCAAAGCAACAGTACCAAGAACCAAGGAATGAAACCTCTGAAACCTTCACCCAAAATAAACTTTCCTCCCAATAAATTGATTATCTCTAGTGTTTTTTCCAGTGAATCAACTTCACACTGATTTAAAGATGACTGACATGAAAAAAGACAGTGATTGGAATTAATATCAAGAAAGAAGGGGGACTGGGGTTGTGGCTCAGTGGCAGAGCACTTACCTCGCACATATGAGGCACTGTTTTCGATCCTCAGAACCACATTAAAATAAAGAACAAAAATAAAGATATTGTGTCCATGTATAACTAAAAAAAATATTTAAAAAAGATAGAAGCGAAGTTAAGTGTTTTACTTTAAATTCTGTTAAGTTAAATACATATGACAAAGGGCTGCCTTTTATAATCTAGCCTGAAGAAACATTTACAAATGTAAAGAGGCATACATAAGAATGTAGTATTGGTTGAATAGTAAAAATATAAAACAATGTATGTATGTGGGGAATGAATAATAAACTATAATATAACAATACTGTGGAAACCTACTTGGGAGTTAAAGGAATGCAATAAATCCATATGTACCAAAATATTAAATGAAAAAAAAGTTGTAAAAACTACTCATGTGTACACACATGTCGGGGGGGAAATGCATATATGTATGTATGTGTGCTTTAGTTTACCATGTGTCAAAATTAAGTTTTGGCCCCTATCTCCATGATATTGGGAGGTGGTTGGAGCCTATAGGAGGTAGGACCTAGTATGAAGTCTTAGGTTATTGGAGGCATGGCCTCAAAGGGTATTATGAAACCATAATCTCTGAGGTTAACAGTTTGCTCAAATATGTGCTTCCAACCATGAAGTGATGCTTTTCCTTAGGCCCAAAGCAACAGAGATAATCACCCCTGGACTGAAAACTTCAGAACTATAAACTGAGTAAACCTTTCCGATTATTAAGTAGATTATCTCAGGTATTTGTTACAGTAACAGAAAGCTGAGTTATACAATGTATGTGTGTGTGTGTGTGTGTGTGTGTGTGTGTGTGTATATATATATATATATATATATATACACATACTCAAGCCATTTTATATATATGAGAGAGAGAGAATACAGTGCTATACAGCACAGGCAGCAAAGGAGAGAGAGGAAGACTGGGCAGAAGGTATAACCTTATTAGAAGGGCACCAAATAATTCGTTTCTTCCTGCTTTTCTCCATTCTATATTTTTCTATGCTGCATTTACATGGTAAAAATAAACTTTAAAAAATGAAATATGTCCTCAAGAAATTTTCCTGTCCTCTACTGGATCTTGCCTACCCTTAGTGGAACTCAGAAAAAGGCCCCAAACTCATCATCCCATATCAGATGTACATCATTCTGATGCATGTGACTCATGTTTATGATTTTAGCTTTTAATCTTGAAAACACAACAGATGTAAAATCCTTGCACAATTACTGGATGTTTGGGACATCCCTTCCATAAGCTCAATACTGCAAAGGACGTTTATAAGCTTCTCTTAGACATAGAACTTGGTAACATTGGTTTACAAATGTCCTTTGCACTACTGTGCCTTAGGAAAACAGTACAATGTCTGTATCTCAGTAAAACAACCACTCTCTCAGAGTGGCTGTGACCCAAAAATTATTGTCCACAGATGTCAAGTAGAACATAAGCCCAGGGTATTGTTAATGAGGTATGATATCAACAGAAAGATGGAAAAGGGACATGCCACAATTAATTAGCAATAATAAAGTACACACTGCCAATCAATATAGGAAGAAATTTTTAACCTGGCTGTGATTAAAAAATTATTAGTCAGTTTTCACCTATTAAACTGGTGATGATTTTTAAAATATTACCCAGTATTGGCAAATACCTATAAATATGGATACTTACATATAGTACTAGTGGGATTAGAAAATGACTCAACCTTTTTCAAGACCAGTGTGGCAATGAACATCAAAATCCTTAAAATTTTGCATACCCTTTTAGTCTGGCAATTCTATTTGAAATTTATCTTAATGAAAAATAATCATGATGGAATAATAATGAATAAATCCACTGAAAAAGGAATCAGGAAAACAACTACATTCATAATAGCCTCAAAAAATTTCTAGGAATAAATCTAAGGAGGTGAAAGACCTCTACAATGAAAATTATAGAATACTAAGGAAATTGAAGAAGACACTAAAAGGCAGAAGGAGTACCTATGTTCATGGATGGGCAGAATTACTACTGTTAAAATGGCCCCTTATCAAAAGCAATCTAGAGATCAGAGGTACTCCACATCAAAATACCAATGACATTCTTCACAGAACTAGAAGCCAAACTCAGTGGCACATGCCTGTAATCCTAGCAACTAAAGAGGCTGAAGCAGGATTGCAAGTTTGTGGCCAGTCTCAGCAACTTAGCAAGATATTTCTCAAAATAAAAGATAAAAAGAGCTGGGGATATATCTCAGTGGTAAAGTGCCCCTATGTTCAATCCCAAGTTCCAGAAAAAGTTGATATGGAAGAATAAAAACCAAGAATATCCAAAACAATTCTACACAATATGAACAATACTGGACTCATCACAATATCCAATTTAAAGTTATTCTCCAGAGCTATTGTAATAAAAACAGCATGATATGTGCATAAAAATAGACACATAGACCAATGGAATAGACTGGAAGATATTGAGACAAACTTGCACAAATAGTCATCTAATATTTGAGAAACATGCCAAAAACATACAATAAAGATAGCTTTTTAAAAATGCTGCCCCAAAACCTGGATATTCAAATGTAGAAAAATTAAATTAGATGTCTTATTACTCACACCACACAAAATTCAACTCAAAAAAAAAAGAATGAAAGGAATAGAAGAAGGAAGAAGGAGAAAAAGGAGGATAAAAAAATAGAACTTACCAGTCTCCCTAATTATAAGGCTTCAGTGGGGTAATAGATGTCAAAGTGCTTTGTAATGTGCTCTGCCAAGGTAAAGGATTCACATTAAAATTATTAAGTTTAGTTTCTAATCAACCTGCTAAGCCCCGGTTAATTTTTCAATATGGATTCCTGATATCAGGTCTACACTTAATTTCATAGGAGTCACAAACCCTTAACATCATGACTAATGTGCTAAATGACAACCCCTACCCACATCTCTTCTTCACAATCAAATCAGAAAACCTCAGATCTGTCACCAACTAATAACCGAGCAGGCAGAGACTATAATACTGGTAGGATCAACTACAGAGAAAGAAGTACTGGCATCCGAAATTTGAGTTCTCAGAGTTGACTAATGATAAGAATCAGAACCAAGCAACAGAATTAAGCCACCTTCAGTTAGCCCTCGCCACTTTGTCCACCCAACCCATGGCTGAGGCCTTAACATAGACATTTTAACTGAACTTCCTCAAGGACTCTCACCAAGACTTTGAAAGTTCCTTCTATTACCTGGATGTAATCTCTGAGTGTGATATGCCTAAATGTCTGAGATGACCAGCCAGTCACATTAGTCCAGTCAAGGGCCCCACCATGGAATGGACAGCCAAAACCAGGCTCATGATAAAGGAGACAAGGAAAAGGGTAAAAGGGCCATGGCACAGCAGAAATGAGGGATGATTCAGGCCCGGTGTTGTTAGGACAGAGGTGACCAGTACCTTAATCACTCTGATATTATTGTCCTGAATGCTGAGCAGCAACAGGACTAGAAAAGTATAGCTTTCTTTGCAAATGAAAGATCTTGGCTTGAATTTGAAAATTCAATGTATCATGTAGCTCAGGGCAGAGATGGCTGAGATCCCCACTTGGTCCCTCCTTCCATGAAGCACAAAAGGGAGATGAGGTGGCAGTGGTTTCCTGGCCCTGTCTGGCCTGGTTTTCTTCCTTCCACATCTCATTCTCCACATCCACAGCACGCTGGTTGCATTGTGTTACATAATGTCAAGGTAACATGAGTCAACTGAGTAATTCTCTCTTTAGACCCCTGCAGCTAATAAGTGAGGTTAAGGCCGAATGCTAGGGATACCAAGGTCATCCTCTCAGTTCTGCCATGGACAGCTTCTTTATCCCCTTCTAAAAGTGTAGATCAGGAAAGCCAAATTTGTAAATATACATAGTTATCTTATTTATACAATGAATATAATTGTTTAAGCCTACATTATCTTGTGTATATTAACAATGATCATAAACAGTTGAGTTTTGTACACTTTTAAAATAATATTGCACATAAATTGAAACAATCTTTATTGAGGACCTAGCATGAACTAGGCACAATGTCAAAAAAGAGACATGGTAGAACAGGAGAGTTACAGACATTTTAACAGGTTGGATAGACACATTATAGTAGTGGAAAAACAGAGAAATAATTCTATGTTGGAATTTTCATTGAAGAAGAGAGGGTGTGAGTCCCTGGTATTAGAATATACCCAGCATGTCGGAAGCCCTGGGATCATTTTCCAGCTCTGCACAAAAAAAGACAAAAAGTATCACATGCAAAGTGGCTCAAGATGGGTGACAGGATGGCTTCAGTCATCTCTTTTTGTCCTAAATCCCTAAAAAAAATAGAAGAGATCTATTTTTAAGTTCATATGGCTCTGTAATATTAGAAGGGGTTTCCCCACCACCAGAGGACACATTTCCCCTGAAACACAACAGCAAATTAAAGTTGAAAACACAGGACTAGGGATGTAGCTCAGTGGCAGAGCACTTGGCCTAGCATGTGTGAAGCTCTAGGTTTATCCCTAGACACCCGCCCTCCCCCAAAAAAAGTAGAAACCATAGGTCTGGGAATACTCTGGGCTTGGAGGATGTGAATATAGGCAATACAGGTGACTCTGGGAAGCCAACAGAACAAGTTTCAGAGGCGCTGTAGTTCAGTCACAAGACTGAGTTTCTCCCTATAGTCTTTTTCCCCAATATCTCCTTTTACTATATAGCAAGCAACAGGGATGTGTATCACCCCAAAAGAGTAGGGAGTTTCTAGGCCAGAGAGATAGGATAGTTCCCTTGATATCTGATAACACCCAGGAAAAGAGGAAGGCCCCAGTTAAAACACTGGCTATTGATTGGCATACCCATCTATATGCCCCAGATGTGCCTCAGCAATTGCTATAATCCTGATGGACTCCTAGGCACCACTTTCACTAAAATTTGTCATATAAAAAAGCCAGAAATCACTACCAAGATTTATCACACATTTGGGAAAACCAAGACCACAAAAGAAAGGGACCACACCTGAGAAACAATTTGAAAAATCTATAATCCAAGGTAAACAGTTAATAACCTGAACAAAACTTTAGAGAGTATAATTTAAGTTTCATGTCTTTCAAAAAAGAAAGTTCATTTTTGAAGCTCTTAGATATCCAAACTTTGACATTATATAGACAAATGAAAGGTAACTGAGTGATTATTTAGATATCACATCATCAACTAGAACACTTGTCTCCTGAAAAAAATAATAAGTAAAAATTCAATCAATGGGTTGAAAGCAGAATAACTACAGCTAAAAAGGTAAAATTTTAAGAGAAAAGTCCAGTCCAGGAATTCTCCCAAAGTGAACAAAGAAGTGGAAAATATAAAAGAAAAATTAAGAAATATGGAGAATAAGTCCAAAGACATTGCAAAAGATAGAACAGAGAGAAGAGAATATGCTAAACAAAAGAATAGAAGAAAAAAATTTTAATTTTCTTTTAGTTGTTGATAGACCTTTACTTTATTTATGTATATTATATGTGGTGCCTAGAATCGAACCCAGTGTCACACATGCCAGGCTAGTGTGCTATTGCTAAGCCATATCCCCAGTCCCTAGGAAAAAAATTTATGGATGATAAAACTAGAGATCTTTGTCTTACTGACTTGTATTAGTTCAAATGCCTTGACAAATGGTAGAGCAACAGCAGGCATACAGAACTCAGGAGCCCTTCCCATGTCGCAGGCTGCCACTATGCTGATAATGACCACTTAAATATCTGTTGATTAATGCATAAATCCTGACATCCAAGTCCAGCAATATAGAAGATAACAGCCTTCCCATTATAAACATCTTTAAATACTATATAAAATCCATGAAAAATACTTTTAAATGGATAGTTAAGACTTGAAGAAAGCAGGAAAAATCCCGAGGTGCCAAAATGGCAGTGGTTGTCCCAGTCAAAGGAGGAGAGCATTACTGGTTTCAAATAACCCTGGGGCCTGGGCTTGGATGTTACTGGGAGCCCCCCCACCCCCACCCCCCGCCCTGCAGGCAAGGCAGCCAGTGACAGTGGGCCACAGACAGCTCCAAGGAAAGCTCTGCAGTGAAAGAGACAGTGAAGGAGACAGCAAGGGAACAGAAGAAAGAAAGTGGAGAAATCGGGCTGGGGTTGTGGCTCAGCAGAAGAGCATTTGCCTAGCACATGAAAAGCCCTGGGTTCCATCCTCAACACCACATAAAAATAAATAAAAAATAAAGGTATTGCATCCAACTACAACTAAAAAGTAAATCTTAAAAAAAAAAAAGAAAGTGGAGAAATCCCACATTTTTCTTCTCTCCAGGCTCTCCTACAGCAGCCTCTAAGGAAGTAATCTATAGGAACCAAAACTCTAAAGGACTCTACATTGCAAGGAACATTCCCTAGGGTGAGGGTAAACCCCCTACTGCTTCAGTTCTCTTGTCTGCCTCCTTGCCATTTAGCTCCAGATGTGGTACCTTCACAGCAGTGCTTGGTGTTGTGGGATAACTAAAGCTCCAGTTTTCTAGCCAGAGGGTTAAACTGTGAAGTGCTAGTGACATTGTATAGGTGAAGCAGCTCAGGAAAGTGATCCAATAAAGTTGCGTATAAACTCCTGAGCTCATTACAAGTTTTCCAAAGAGCATATCATGGATCTTGAGAACTACAGGACAGACGACCATCCAGGTTCCACTCTGGCCACTGTGGGCACAAACTCAAAGCCTTTATACTCAGAATTTGAATTGAATCATAAGTCACAGAAGGCTGGTCAGAATTGTAGCCTGAAGTGAAAAAGACCCATTATCTGCTAAAACAAAAGAACAACCATTCTCTCAAAGGGGCCAAGTCTCATACTATCCATAATGTCCATGACAAAATGAAATTTACTCAGCATGGAAGAAACTAGGAAAATCTCAATTCACATGGAAAGAGACAATGTATATGCCAAAGTCAAGAGGAAATGGAGGATGGAATTATCTCATAAAAATTTTAAAATGAGTCAGACCCAGCACCACATACCTATACTCCCAGTTACTTGGGAAGCTGAGGTAGAAGGATCATTGAACTCAGGAATTCAAGGTCAGTCTGGATAATGCAACAAGACCCTGTATCAAACTAACATCTCAATGTGATTATTATATAAAATATTCCAAAAAAGCAACAAAAAACAACTCTTGCTATGAGTACAGAAAGAGAAAGTCTTGGGAAAGAAATAGAAACTTCAAATAACAACCATGGGCTGGGGCTGTAGCTTAGTTGTACAGCACTTGCCTTGCCCATGTGAGGTAATGGGTTCGATCCTCAGTACCACATAAAAAATAAAATAAATAATAAAGATTTCACTCTCCCCTCCAAAATACTTTTTAAAAAAAAAGAACTGAGAAAGGCTGGGATTGTGGCTCAGCGGTAGAGCGCTCACCTAGCATGGGCGGGACCTGGGTTCAATCCTCAGCACCACATAAAAATCAAGGCATTGTGTTGTATCCATCTACACCTAAAAAATAAATGTTAAAAAAAATAAAAGAACTGAGAAATACAAACTTTCATGGACTAGTTTGAAAAATGGTGACATCAGAGGAAAGAATCCATAAACTTCAATACAAGTCAATAAAAATCATTCACTCTGAACTGAGAGAGATGATTGAAAGCAAAAAGAATCTTAGGGACAATGAGACAATAAAAAATGATCTCACATTTGTGTCATTGGAATCCTAGAAGAATAGAGAAGACAGTAAGGCTTAAATTTTTAAGAAATAATAGCTTAAAACATTGCAAATTTAATGAAAAATATAAACTTGGGATCCAACATGGCGGCAGGCGTGGAGGGATCAAGTCTCTGACCTCTTCAGCTGCATGGGCATAGGGAGTCGTAAACCATCTAAATGCTGTTTGTTCAGGATCACTAGGCAATGCTGAGCTGACGTGGATCTGGGGAGAACAGTCTGGGCCTCTCAGAACACACACCAAGCCCAGATCGGCTGAATTCAAGCTCCCATTCGCCTGCTTCTTGCAGACAAACTGCTGTGACTCAGCACTAAATGATCCCCCTGAAACAACTGGTCGGCCCTTCTGATCCTACGGAGGTTAATGCCAACCAAGCCTTCCTAGGCAGTGGCCACAGGATTGAAACGGGGTTTGGGAGAGACAGTCAGGACCCACCCGTTGCATTGGTCACCTGGCAAAGGGAATGAACTGTCGCCATTTGCATGGGATACCACCATGGCAGAGAACTGACGTCACCAGAATGCGGCGGAGGAGATAACTTCGTTGAAACCAGCGGCGACAGGTGTGTAATCCCCTAGCCTTCCCTCTCCACACAGCAGGGAAACCTTAAGGGCCCCTCCCAGCTCTCCTGTGAGCACAATAGCCAGACCGAGGGAATCAGGAGTGGCACAGGACCGTGGTGCGGAACTCCCGGCTACCGCTCCCACCAGTGCTGACAACTGAGGTCTCTTGCAAAAGCTACCGGGGGCATGGCTACTGGAGGGCTAGCAAAATTCGCTGAGGGTTCTCAGCCCCAAGCTCTACAAACTTAGGGTGTGAGGGAATGGCAAACAGGGAGAGTGTGACCAGTCGTTCATGAAAACAGGGCTCCGGGGAGCAGCAGACCTGGTGTGTAGCCAGTATTGTGGTGAGCGTCACCGATGAGCAGAGCCTGGCTTGAGGAAAAGTGGGAAAGTGACTAGACACAAGAGAAGGCCCTAGGCACTCAGGATTGGAGACCCGCCCAGTCTGGGAGGAGGAGCTGCTGCACAGTGATTGGTTCCCGCGTATTGAGAGGAGAAGCTTGGCCCGGTGGGCACAGCTCCACCTACTGGAAGAGAAGTTAATCAAACTCTAAAACTGCATTTATTAATTTTTTTTAATTTGGGGTTTTTTTTATTTTCATTTTTTGTTGTTGTTTTTTAAATTTTTAATTTTTTTTAATTTTTTTAATGTTAATTTTTTTTATTATTTTTTTTCTTTTTTTCTTTTCTATTTTTTTTCTTTTGTCTTTTCATTTCTTTTCAATTTTCTCATTCCCCCTTCCTTGAATTCTACCTGCTTACTCTCATTCTCTTTAGTGACTTCTTCCCTTCCCTCCTAATACCTTTCCTCCCAAGCATCAAATAAATTTATAGGAGTAAACAGTAACTCAGCAGACAAACAGAACAAGAAGTAACATGAGCAGCATGAAAAAGCAAGGAAGAAAAGGAATACAAACAATGCAGGACAGCCTAAATATTCAGGAGGACCTAGAGTCATCAGAAAAATGGTCAAATAAAGAACTCAAGGAATACCTTAGACAGATGGAATGGAACCTTAAAGAGGATATGAGACAGCAAATTCAAACAGTGAAAGAACACATTGAAAATGAATTACATAAACAGATAAAAGAATAAGTTAAGCATCTTTATCAGGAGATAGAGATAATAAAAAATCAAACAATAATTCTAGAAATGAAGGAAACTATAAACCAAATTAAAAACTCAAATGAGAGTATCACTAACAGAGTGGAGCAAGTAGAAGCCAGAACGTCAGCTAATGAAGACAAAATATATCATCTTGAAAAGAGTCTAGCCAACTCAGAAAGTCCGGTAAAAAATCACGAGAAAGAGATCCAAGAGATATGGGATAACAAAAAAAAAACAAACTTAAGAGTCATCGGGATAGAGGAAGGTATAGAGATTCAAACCAAGGGAATGAGTAACCTGCTGAATGAAATAATTACAAAAAAACCGAGCATACAGAATCACAGTAGACCAACGCCAAGACACATTGTTATGAAGATATCCAAAATACAGAACAAAGAGAAAATATTAAAAGCTACAAGAGAAAGGAGGCAGATTACATTCAGGGGTAAACCAATAAGGTTAACAACAGATTTTTCATCACAGACGCTGAAAGCGAGAAGATCCTGGAACAACGTATTTCAAACACTGAAAGACAATGGATGCCAACCAAGAATTCTGTATCCAGAAAAATTAACCTTCAGGTATGAGAACGAAATAAAAATCTTTCATGATAAACAAAAGTTAAAAGAATTTGCAGCCAGAAAACCAGCATTGCAAAGCATCTTGAGCAAAACACTACACAAGGAAGAAATGAAAAACAATAACCAAAACCATCAGTGCGAAGTGCCTCAGTAAAGACAGAGGGCAGGGGGAAAACTAATCATGGAGAAACAAACTAAATTAAAAAAAAAAAGATAAATAATCAAACATGGATGGAAGTACAAACCATATATCAATAGTAACTCTAAACGTAAATGGTTTAAACTCTCCAATAAAGTGACATAGGCTGGTAACATGGATTAAAAAAACAAATCCAACAATATTCTGCCTCCAGAAGACACATCTGATTAGAAAAGACATACACGGGCTGAAGGTGAAAGGTTGGGAAAAAATATACCACGCACATGGTCCTCGTAAGCAAGCAGGGGTGGCCATCCTCATATCGAATAAAATTGACTTCAAGACTAAGTTACTCAAAAGGGATAAGGAAGGACATTATACACTGTCAAAAGGAACCATTCACCAACAAGACATAACAATTATCAATATATATGCACCAAATAATGGTGCTGCGATGTTCATAAAACAAATTCTCCTCAAGTTCAAAAATAAAATAGACCACAACACAATAATTATGGGTGACTTCAACACACCTCTCTCACCATTGGACAGATCCTCCAAACAAAAGTTGAATAAAGAAACTATAGAACTCAATATCACAATCAATAACCTAGACTTAACTGACATATATAGAATATATCAACCATCATCAAGTGGATATACTTTTTTCTCAGCAGCACATGGATCCTTCTCAAATATAGACCATATATTATGCCATAGGGCAACACTCAGTAAATATAAAGGGGTGGAGATAATACCATGCATTTTATCTGATCATAATGGAATGAAACTGGAAATCAATGATAAAAGAAGGAAGGAAAAATCCTACAACACATGGAAAATGAACAATATGTTACTGAATGATCAATGGGTTACAGAAGACATAAAGGAGGAAATCAAAAAATTCTTAGAGATAAATAAAAATACAGACACAACATATCGGAATCTATGGGACACAATGAAAGCAGTTCTAAGAGGGAAATTCATCCCCTAGAGGTCATTCCTCAAAAAAAGGAAAAACCAACAAATAAATGAGCTCACACTTCATCTCAAAGCCCTAGAAAAGGAAGAGCAAAACAACAGCAAATGTAGCAGAAGGCAAGAAATAATTAAAATCAGAGCGGAAATCAACAAAATTGAAACAAAAGAAACTATTGAAAAAATTAACAAAACTAAAAGTTGGTTCTTTGAAAAAATAAATAAGATCAACAGACCCTTAGCCATGCTAATGAAGAGAAGAAGAGAGAGAACTCAAATTACTAACATATGGATGAAAAAGGCAATATCACAACAGATGCTACAGAAATACAGAAGTCAATTAGAAATTATTTTGAAAACCTATATTCCAATAAAATATAAGATAGTGAAGACATCGATAAATTTCTTAAGTCATATGATTTTCCCAGACTGAGTCAGGAGGATACACACAATTTGAACAGACCAATAAATATCAATGGATGAAATAGAAGAAGCAATCAAAAGACTACCAACCAAGAAAAGCCCAGGACCAGATGGGTATACAGCAGAGTTTCACAAAACCTTTAAAGAAGAATTAATACCAATACTTTTCAAGTTATTTCAGGAAATAGAAAAAGAGGGAGCTCTCCCAAATTCATTCTATGAAGCCAACATCACCCTGATTCCGAAACCAGACAAAGACACCTCAAAGAAAGAAAACTACAGACCAATATCTCTAATGAACTTAGATGCAAAAATCCTCAATAAGATTCTGGTGAATCAGATACAAAAACACATCAAAAAAATTGTGCACCATGATCAAGTATGATTCATCCCTGGGATGCAAGGCTGGTTCAATATATGGAAATCAATAAATGTTATTCACCACATCAATAGACTTAAAGATAAGAACCATGTCGTCATCTCGATAGACGCAGAAAAAGCATTCAACAAAGTACAGCATCCCTTTATGTTCAAAACATTAGAAAAACTAGGGATAACAGGAACTTACCTCAACATTGTAAAAGCTATCTATGCTAAGCCTCAGGCTAGCATCATTCTGAATGGAGAAAAATTGAAGGCATTCCCTCTAAAATCTGGAACAAGACAGGAATGCCCTCTATCACCACTTCTATTCAATATAGTTCTCGAAACACTGGCCAGAGCAATTAGACAGACGAAAGAAATTAAAGGCATAAAAATAGGAAAAGAAGAACTTAAATTATCACTATTTGTGAACAACATGATTCTATACCTAGAAGACCCAAAAGGGTCTACAAAAAAACTACTAGAACTAATAAATGAATTCAGCAAAGTGGCAGGATATAAAATCAACACGCATAAATCAAAGGCATTTCTGTATATCAGCGACAAAACTTCTGAAACGGAAATGAGGAAAAACACTCCATTCACAATATCCTCAAAAAAAATAATAAAATACTTGGGAATCAACCTAACAAAAGAGGTGAAAGATTTATATAATGAAAACTACAGAACCCTAAAGAGAGAAATAGAAGAAGATCTTAGAAGATGGAAAAATATACCCTGTTCATGGATAGGCAGAACTAACATCATCAAAATGGCGATATTACCAAAAGTTCTCTATAGGTTTAATGCAATGCCAATCAAAATATAAATAAATAAATAAATAATAAGTACAAGAGCCAAGCATAGTGGCACATACCTGTAATCCCAGAAATTGAGGAGGCTGAAGCAGAGGGCCAGCCTCAGCAACGTGGGGAGACCTCATCTCAAAATAACAAAGGGATAGGGATGTAGCTCAGTACTAGAGCACTCCTGGGTTCAACCCCAGTACCATAAATAAAAAGAACAAGACTTGTACATGAAAAACTATAAAACAATGCTGAAAGAAATTAAAGGTCTAAATAGGTGGAAATATATCCCATATTCATGTATCAGAAGAGTAAATATTATTAAAATGGTAATACTTCCCAAATTCATTACAGGTTCAACTCAACCTTTACCAAAATTCCAGATATATTTCCTGTAGAAATTGACAAGCTAATTCTAAAATATATTTAGAAATTCAAAGGAAAATATCTTTGAATCCAAAAATATCTTGAAAAACAAGAATAAAGTTGTCCAACTTATCCTTTGATTTCAAAATCTACTACAAAGATAAAGTAATAGAGGTGCTCAGCCAGGAGGAGACTGAGAGGCCAACGGGGTCCCTGCAGAGCCTGAAGAGGTGTGGGGGGTAACACCACTGGAATCTGAGAGGCTCCAGTCAAGCCAGGAGGCAGTGCTCAGAGTAACACAGAGAATCAAGGAAGTAAATAATTTTAAAAGTAAAAACAAAACAAAAAAAAAGTGGGTTTGTTACACAAAACTGGATGATCAATCTCTTAATGATAATCAACAAACTGAATATTTTGACAGTCTTTTTGAGGAAACTCATAGGTTGTTGCCAAATGCAACTGAACAGAGTAGGTAGATGTTTAAGTATAAACTTGTGGAAAACATGGATTCACAGTCAAAGATTTTGGAAATTATTCTGATGGTGCAAGTCAGCATTTTCTGAACTATATCAAAAGGGATTACCTTCAGAATTACAGGGAATTTTTGACGAGTAATGAGTGGACATTAAAGTTGAAACAATAAGAAAAATAACCTATCCTCTCCTTATTTTCTTTCATAGTTTATCACAAAGATATAGGGAAGATCAGTAGTGTAGTAGGAGATAAAGAGGGATGGGAAAGGGAAGAAAATAAAGAAGTAATTCTTTTAAAAATCATGTTATATGCATATGTAAATATATCACAGGGAATTTCACCTTTATGTGTAAGTAGAAAGAACAAACCAAAGATAAATAGATGAGCCAAAGGAAGGAAAATCAGTAGAGGAAGGAGAAGGGGGTGGATTATGAACTAAAAACAATTCATGCATGTATGATTATGTCAAGATGCTTTAATTAAAAAAAATTATTGTGGGCTGGGTGTGGTGGCACACAACTATAATCCCAGCAGCTCAGGAGGCTGAAACAGGAGGATCTCAAGTTGAAAGCCAGCAATGGCGAGGCACTAAGCAACTCAGTGAGACCCTGTCTCTAAATAAAATACAAAATAGGGCTGGGGATGTGGCTCAGTAGTCAAGTGCCTGGTACAAAAAAAAAACTGTTGATTACAA
Source organism: Callospermophilus lateralis (assembly GCF_048772815.1). Lineage (NCBI taxonomy): Eukaryota > Metazoa > Chordata > Mammalia > Rodentia > Sciuridae > Callospermophilus > Callospermophilus lateralis. Next base: position 67,607,860 of record NC_135308.1, read on the forward strand.
TTTTCAGCCAAGCCTGGTGCACACTCATGTAATCCTACTCACTCAGTAGGCAGAGACAGGAGCATCACCTGAGGCTCCCTGCCACAAAAAAGAAAAATAAACTATATATGTCTACAAAACTTGTGTTCCACCCCTTCTCAAGGCAGGGTTACACAATCTCAAAAGCAGTATAAATATTCCTTAGAAAACTTGGAATGGAGCCACCATTTGACCCAGCTATCCCACGGCTTAAAAATAGCATATATACAGCTTGACACAGCCACTTCAATACAGCCAGCCCAATTCACAATTGCTTCTGTGGAATCAACCTCAATGCCCTTCAGTAGATGAGTAGATAAAGACACTATGGTAAATATACACATTGGAATATTGCTCATCATTAAAAGAGAATAAAATTATGACATTTTCAGGCAAACAGATGGAGAACATCATGCTAAACGAAACAAGGCAATCCCCCAAAATAGGGGGTGAATGTTTTCTCTAATAAGTGAATGCTAATCCATAATGGGGCAGGGGGTAGCATGGGATGAGTGGAGAAACTTTGGGTGAGACAAAGGAGTACTGAAGTTAAAAATAAACATAATTTGTCTGCTGTTTCACTGAACAACTAGGAGTCCATTGCTAACATAGAGATCTGGCAAATCAATAGAAAAAGGATTGTATAGAAATTTAATGTTTCTCATTAAACCACATCAGTAGATGAATAGATAAAAGAAACTATGGGTAAATAGTTTATCAAAAAGTACCAAGGAACTTGGGCTGGGGTTGTGGCTCAGTGGTGGAGCACTTGCCTCACACATGTGAGACACTGGGTTCGATCCTCAACACCACATAAAAATAAAAAAATCAAGATGTTGTGTTCATCACTAAAAATATTTTTTAAAAATCAGATAAATTTTTTAAAAAAGTACCAAGGATCTCAAAGTCCTCCCTTTTCCCTGGCAATAGGTCTTCTACTTTTCTCATATTGCTAGATGAGATTCTTGGAAGAAACAGTTTTACAGAATGCTAGAATCATTGAAAGGCTCAAAAAAATGCTGAATCTTGTAGAGAACTTTCATAATATTGATTTTTGAGAGAATAAGTAGAAATTTTGCAGAAAAATAATGGTTTTAAGTGGACATGCAAAACGTGGGAGAAAGGACAAGTTAGACTCGCAGAATTTGTAGTGTGTTATTTAATTCTCTACTGATGATAAGATTTTTTTTTAGTATTATGATATTTTTTTTAATTTTTATTGTTGGTTGTTCAAAACATTACATAGTTCTTGATATATCATATTTCACACTTTGATTCAAGTGGGTTATGAACTCCCATTTTTACCCCGTATACAGATTGCAGACTCACATCAGTTACACATCCATTGATTTACATATTGCCATACTAGTGTCTGTTGATGATAAGATTTTTAAATAATCACAATTTAAGAAAGTAGCATGACTGGAAACTGTATTTAGTGTACTTATTCCAAAAGGCTACTCAGGAAAAAAAATATACTTACTTTAAAATATCAAGTAGTCAACATACAATATATTAAGTGGCTATATAGTTTAGAATATTAACAGAGTTTAAAGTAGTAAAAATGTTCACAGCATTAATCATTAAACATCATTTCTAAAGAGCAATATTTATTTAAATGTCAGCTATCTCAGTTTTTAAATGGTAATAAATAAAATAGGATAGATAATGGGGCCCAATTAAAGTTTTCTTCAAATATAAAGACCACTTCAAAAATAATCTGTAGAAACAAACATTGCAGCCAAGCCTTTGTCCACAGTGGTAGGAAAATGGAAGTGAGGGTGAACCCAAATGGATATTACTACAGAGTCCAAACTCAAGGGCTAAAAGGGCACAGCCAAGTAGAAGTTCACAGACAAAACAAACAGTGTTGGTACTTCTCCAAGATCTGATTAGCATAGGTATTGATCAATGCCACCACAATAGCTATATAAACCCCTAGACTGGTATGCTTAAGTGGCAACTTGCTATTGAGTCCCCTCTTGTCCTGTGAGGGCTCTCTTTTCTTCTCACTTAATAAATCCTACTTCTTTCACTCTTGCCTTCCATTATTGTCCATTAATTTCATTCTTCAAATTTGCAAGACAAGGGGCTGGGTACGTGACTCAGTAGTAGAGCTACTACCTGAATTTATGAGATAATAACCCAGAAAGAAATTGGTAAGTTGCTGAAGGGCATAGCCCCACTTTAAGAGGTGCAACATGCCACTCCATACTAGTGGAGAAGAATCTAGCTTTACCAGCTGTGGATCCTTGGAGCTAATGTTGCAGGTATCCCCTACTGTGATTAGTTACTAACACTAAAACTGGCTTTCCTGGTTGCAGAGGCTGGCAGCTTACACACACCCCTCCCACTAGCAGAAGCAGAGAACTGAATTCATCTCAAACTCTAATTTCAGCAATATGTTAAAAAACTAGTGGTAGGAAAGATGGTGGAATGAGATGAACATCATTACCCCAAGTACATGTATGAAGACACAAATGGTATGACTTACTTTGTGTACAACCAGACATGAAAAATTGCTCTATACGTGTACTATGAATTGAAATGCACTCTGCTGTCATATATAACAAATTAGAATAAATAAATATTTAAAAACTATATGTGGCAGCATCAATGTAATTATTTATAACTTGGGTATAATCAGAAGGATAGGAGAACCTGTTTCTATCAGTTATGTCTAAAATTCATTGTGCTCTAGTTTCACTCTGTGTTGACAAGATATACTTAAATGTTAATTTGGCAACAATATCTAAGATGCATTTTCATTTAGAAATAAAATTGTGTCGTTTAATATAATGCCAATATTAATCTGTTGACTCACATTTCTATACTTTCTAAATATATAATTTTTTTATTTTTCCCTTGTTATTTTTTTATTTTTAATTTTTGCCTGCTAGGGATCAAATCCAGGGCCTCCAAAATGTTAGAAAAGTGCTCTACTGAGCCACATCCCCTAAATTTGTAATTTTTTTTTAAAAGAAAATTCTCTCTCCATGAACCTCAGTTTATTCTTTTTTCAAATAAGCGATTTTTTTTTTTTTTTTTGCATTACTGGGGATTGATTCAGGAGTATTCTACCACTGAGCTACACCCCCAGTCTTTTTTTTTTTTTTTTTTTTTTGAGACAGGATCTCACTAAGTAGCTATGTTGGCCTTGAACTAGTGATCTTCCTGCCTTGGCCTCCTGAGTCACTGAGATTACAGATGTTCACCACAATGCCCATCTAGGAATTTATTTTTAGCTAACATTTGGGGCTAGTCATTCATTTGCCACCACTCAGAATATAACACTAGGTTATCACATTATAATTAATGAATGTTTAATATATCACATGAAGTACAATTTTTCTATTTCATTTATCTCCTGGGTACACACTAAAGGATTATTTATTACATTCTGATGTCACCAAGACAACTTAAGCTTTTAACTAAAACAAAACATTAAGACTTAAATATTTCAATCAGATTAAATCCCCTTGCTTGAAAATAAGCTTAGTAAGATTTTTTGCAAGTGATTTTTTATTAGAGCTTAATGATTATACATAGTAGTTGAGTTCATCCCAACAAACTCATACATGTATGAAAATTTCAGCTCATTTCCCCATTTTCCCTTCCATCTTCTCCTTCTCCTTTTTCTACTCTACTAGACATCCTTTCACTTGTCTATAATTTGTATTTGATTAATCCTTTATGTAATCTTATATTCTGCATATGAAAGAAAACATTTGACATTTGAGTTTCTGAGTTTAGCTTATTTCATTAGCATGATATTCTCCATTTCCATCCATTTACCAGGAAATGCCATAATTTCATTCTTTTTAATGGCTGAATAGAACTCCATTGTGTTTGTGTGTGTATCACAATTTTTAATCCATTCATCTGCTGACAGGCATCTAGGTTAATTCCATAATTTAGCTATTGTGAATTGTGCTACTATAAAAATTGATGTAGCTGTGTTGCTGTAATATGCTGATTCTAGATGTTTGGGGAAAATATCCAGGAATGGAATAGCTGGGTTATATGGTGGTTCCATTCCTAGTTTTTCGAGGAATCCCCAAACTGCTTTCCAAAGTGCTTTTACTAGTCTGCAGGCCCATCAATGTGAAAGTGTACCTTTCTCCCCATAACTTTATCAACATTTATTGTTTGTTGTATTACTTGCCATTCTGACTGGAGTGAGATGGAATCTTAGTGTAGTTTTTATTTGCATTTCCCTGATTGCTAAAGATGTTGAACATTGTTTTCATGTACTTATTTGTCTTTTTTGTTTCTTCTATTGAGAAGTATCTGTTTAGTTCTTTTGCCCATTTATCAATCAAGGTGTTTTTTTTTCCCTGGTGCTATTTTTTTTAGTTTTTTATACATTCTAGATATCTAGCCTCTATCAGATGAGTAGCTGGCCAAGATCTTCTCTCATTCTGTAGGCTCTCTCTTTGTGCTCTTCATTATGACCTTAGCTATGCAGAAGCTTTTTAGTTTGATGGCATCCATTTATTGCTTGTGGCTTTATGCTTGTGCTTTGGGGGTCTTGTCAAGGTGTCAGCACCTATATCATGGGAGTGTTGAGTCTATATATTTTTTCTAGCAGTTGTTAGGTTTAATTCTAAGTCTTTGATCCATTTTGATTTAATTAAGTCTTTGATTCATCTAGATTTGAGTTTTGTGCAGGGTGAAAGATATAGAAGTCTAATTTCATTTTTCTACATACAGCTATCTAATTTTCCTAGCACCATTTTTTTTAAGCTGTCTTTTCTCCAAGATATATATTTGGCACTTTTGCCAAATATCCAATAGTTTGTAGGTTTGTCTCTGTGTCTATATTTTATCATGTCTATTTTGGCACCAATATCATACTGTTATGTCAGTTCTGCATTATAATTTCAGATCAGGTATTGTGATACCTCCTGCTTCACTTATTTCACGTAGTATTGGTTTGGTTATTCCAAGCCTCTTATTCTTCCAAATAAATTTAAGAATTATTTTTTCTAATTCTGTTAAGAATGCCTTTGGTATTTTGATGGGGACTTCAGTGAATCTTTTAGTAGCATGGCCATTTTGACAATATCAATTCTGTCTATCCATGAACATGGGATATCTTTCCATTTTCTAAATTCTTCAATTTCTTTCTTCGGTGTTCTACACTTTTCATTGTAGAACTCTTTTTACTTGGCTAGATTAATTCCCAATTTTTTTAGGTTATTGTGAATGGGATGGTTTTCTTGATTCCCTCCTCTACTCAATCACTATTGGAGTATAAGAATGATATTGATTTATGCTTGTTGATCTTGTATCTTGCTACTTTACTAAATTAATTTATAAGCTCTAGAAGTCTCCTGGTAGAGTTTTTTGGATCTTCTACATATATGATCATATCATCAGCAAACAGATATTTTGACTTCTTTTTTTCTATTTGTATTTCTTGGATTTCCTTTTCTTGTCTTTTTTCTCTGGCTAATGTTGCAAAGACTATATAGAATCATAGAGGTGAGAGTGCATATCCTTCTCTTGTTCCTCAATTTAGTGAAAATGTTTTTAGGTTTTTTTTGCCATTTAGTATTGTGTTGGCTTTTGGTTTTTCATAAATGGCATTTATGATGTTGAAGTAAGTCCCTTCAATTTCTAGATTCTCCAGTGTTTTTAACCTGAATAGATGTTGGATTTTATCAAAGGCTTTTTCTGCATCAGTTGAGATGATTGTGTGATTTTTGTTCTTAATTCTGTTTAAGTAATGAATCACATTTATTGATTTGCACATGTTGAACCAACCTTTTATCCCTGGAATAAAACCCACTTGATCATGGTATATTACCTTCTTGTGCTTTTAAATGTGGTTAACTAATATTTTATTTAGGGTTTTTGTATCCATATCCATCAAGGATATTGGTCGCTAGTTTTCTTTCCTTGATGAATCTTTGTCTGGTTTTAGTATCAGCATTCATAAAAAGTATTTTAATAAGAGTGTTCCCTCTCTTTCTATTTTGTGGACTATGTTAGAGAAAGACTAGTGTTAGTTCTTCTCTAAAGGTCTAGTAGAATTCAGGTGAGAATCCAATCCATCAGGTCCAGGGATTTTCTTTTAATTGTGTAAATATGTTTTTAGTTGTTGATAAAGCTTTATTTATTTTATTTATTTATTTATTTATATGTGGTGCTAAGAATAGAACCTAGTGCCTCACACATGCCAGAAAAGTGTGTTACCACTTAGCCACAGCCCCAACCCCCAGGACTTTTCTTTTATGGAAGGCTTTTAATTGCTGTTACAATTTTATTACTTGATATTGGTCTGTTTATGATTTCTATATCTTTCTGATTCAATTTGAGCAAGTCATATGTGTCTAAATTGTCCATGCCTTTCAGATTTTCCAATTTATTGGAATAAATTTTCAAAATAGGATCCAATCATCATATAGATTTTAGAGGGGACTGTGGTGAAATCTCCTTTTCCATCCCTGATCTTATTGATTTGGTTCTTCTGACTTTCTTTTGCTTAGTTTGGCTAAGGATTTGCTGATCTGTGTTTTCAAAGAACCAACTCTGCATTACATTGAGCCTCTGTATTATTTGCTTATTCTCAATTTGCTTTGGAGGTCAATTTGTTCTTCTTTTTCTCAGGCCTTGAGGTGGAACATAAGCTTATTTATTTGGGATCTACTTTTAAAATGTAGGCACTCAGTGCTATAAATCTGCCCCCTTAGAACTGCTTTCAACTGTCCCACAGATTTTGATATGTTGCGTCTTTGTTCTCATTCATTTCTAAGAATTTCTTGATTTCTGTCCTCATTTCCTCTTTGATTCATTCTTCATTTAAGAGAATACTCTTCAATCTCCATGAGTTTATATGGTTTCTATTATTTTTCTTGCTATTGATTTCTAGTTTCATTCCATTATGATATGACAGAATACAAGGGATTATATCAGTGTTTTTATATTTGTTAAAATTTGATTTGTGGGCTAGAATATTATCTATTTTGTACAGCTGAAAAAGTAACTTAAGCTATTTTGGGATTGAATATTCTGTAGATGTTCATTAGATTGATTTGATTTACAGTGTTAGGCTGGTAATATCTTTGTTGGTTTTTTTTGTTTGGATGACCTGTCTCTTGGTGCTAAAAGTGTATTGAAATGCATGTGTAACTGATGTGATTCTGCAATCTGTATACAGGGTAAAAATGGGAGTTCATATCTCACTTGAATCAAAGTGTGAAATATGATATATGAAGAACTATGTAATGTTTTGAACAACCAACAATAAAAATTTTTTTAAAAAGTGTATTGAAATTCCCCAGTATAATTGTGTTGGCATCAATGTGGAATTCAATGTCATGGAGTATTTTTTTACATGTAATTAGGTGCACTAACATTTGGAACACAAACTATGGTTATAACTTCTTGTCGAATTTTTCCCTTCGCTAGGATGTAATAGCCTTATTTTGTTTCTTCTGATTAATTTGTGCTTGTTTTCTTGGACCATATGCCTGAAATAATTTTTGCCATACTTTTACGTTCAGCCTGTGAGAATTTTTGCTGTAAGATGGATCTCTTGTAAAACCCCATATTTTGGGGGTTTTTTTGTCTTTTAATTGGGGAGTTGAGACCATTAACGCTCAATGTTAGTATGAATATGTATTCTAGTTTCCTGTCAATTTATTTTTTGCTAATATTTTATCCTGTCTTGATTCTCATTAGTGAATTATTCTTCTATTGAACTTCCTCTGTTGTGGGATTTGGAAATTGTTTTTTCATTCCTCTCTTTTTTCATTCCTCTCTGTGCAAGTTTATCTTTAAGTATTTGTTTCAGTCAGCTATTTTGCCGCTGTGACTAAAAGACCCAACTGGAACAATTATAGAGGAGGAAGAGTTTATTTGAGGGCTCATACTTTCAGAGGTCTTAGTCCACAGAAGGCCAGTACCATTCCTCAGGGCTCCAGATGAGGCTGAACATCATGGTGGAAGAATGTGGCAGAGGGAAACAGCTCACATGATGATCAGGAAGAAGAAGAAAGAGAATCCACTGGCCAAAAACAAATATAAACCCCAAGCCACAGACCAAATTCCCACCTCCTCCAGGCAAACTCTACCACTTTAGTTACCACTCAGTCAATCCCCATCAAGGGATTAATTCACTGATTGGGTTAAGACTCTCATAACCCAATCATTTCTCCTCTGAACCTTCTTGCATTGTCTCACACAAGAGCTTTTAGGGGACACCTCACATCCAAACCATAACAGTATGCTTTGTAGTGCTGATTTGGTGCTCATGAATTATTTTATTCTGGCAATGGAATGATTTTATTTTCCCCTCAAATTTGAAACTGAGTTTTGCTGAGTAAAGTAACCCTGGCTGACAGTTGTTTTCTTTTAAGATTTGGAATATCTCATTCCAGGGCCTCCTTGATTTGGGGACCTGAGCAGAGAAATCAGAAGTGAGACTTATTGGTTTGCCTCTAAATGTGATCTTTTATTTCTCATAGCTTTTAACATTCTTCTATTTTCTATGTTTGACATTTTGATTATGACATGTCTTGGTGAGTGTCTCATTTGTCAGGGTCTTTTTGGGGTCCTGTAAGTCTCCTACATGTGGATGTCAACCTCATTTCTGATTTGAGAATTTACTGTAACTATCTCATTGAAAATATTCTGTCTTTAGTTTGTATCTCCATGTTTGCATCTATTCCAATGATTCTCAGATTTGGTCTTTAAAGTATTCCAGAGTGGGGCTGGGGTTGCAGCTCAGTGGTAGAGCACTCACCTACCATGTGCAAGGTGTTGGGTTCGATCCTGAGCACCACATAAAAATAAATAAAGGTATTGTGTCCAACTACAACTAAATCTTTTCAATGTGTAAGCAGCACAATTCACATAGCTAAACTGTGAAGCCAACCTAGATGCCCTTCAGTGGATGAATGGATAAAAAAATGTGGCATATATACACATGAAATTTTACTCAGTAATAAAAGAGAATAAAATTACGGCATTTGCAGGTAAATGGATGACATTGGAGAAGATAATGCTAAGTTAGCCAATCCCAAAAAAACAAAAGCTGAATTTTTTTCTCTGATATAAGGAGGCTAACTCATAGTGGGGTAGAGAGGGGGGAGCATGGGAGGAATAGATTAATTCTAGATAGGGAAGAGGGATGGGAGGGAAAGGGCGGAGGCAGGGGATTAGCAAGGATGGTGGAATGTGATGGACATCATTATCCAAAGTACATGTATGAAGACATGAATTGGGTGTCAACTTACTTTATATACAAAGAGATATGAAAAATTGTGGTATATATGTGTAATAAGAATTGTAATGCATTCCGCTGTTAGTAGCCTATCTTCAATGTCTAAAGTTCAATGCCTAAAATTCTGTCTTCAAGGGCTGAGGTTCTATTTTCTACACTATCCAGTCTGTTACTGATACCTTCAAGTGGGTTTCTAATTTGATCTTGTCTTTCATTTCTAGGAGTTATTCTTGATTTCTTTTCAATATTTCTATTTCTTTGTTAAAATGGTCTTTCATCTCCTGTACTTGCTCTCTTAATTCCTTCCTTACTCTTCTTTTGGTTCATTGAACATTTTGATAAATCAGTTTTCTACAATCTTTCTCTGGGTTTTCATTTACCTATCAGTAAGTACCTTTGGGGGGGATTGTACATTTTGGGGGAGATTTGTTTGCTTGTTTTCTCATGTTTTCAGAGGTCCTAGTCTTATGCTTCAAACGAAGTGAATTCCTCTCTTTTTTTAGGACACAGTCTTGGGTTACTCAAGTGTCCTAGAGTCATCTGGATTGAGATCCCCTCATAGGTGTGGTGTCCACAGCCTTTGTGTTATTTCAGGCTGTTTCTCCTATAGTAATGATGTCCACAGGTGAGACATGGAGGCCCACCCCTAGCTATTTCTACTTGGGGCCTGGTCATTAGTTTGGGTTTTTGTCTCTTCTGTTCTTTGTATTAAAGTATAGCTGAAGATTGAGTGTCATGAACTTGTGTGTGCACCAAGGTGTCCTGTTCTTTTGATTGAGTTTTGTTCAGCAGTAGAATTCCTATCCTGTGAACTTGTAGTGTCCCTGTGAATTTCCAGTACCTCACAGTTTAGGGGAAAACAAATAACAGCAACAACTAATACAACATACAGCATTAAGCTAAATATGGTTCCTACTATGACATCTACAGTGTTAATTGCCACATCAAAAAAAATGATGGGGTTAGTAATTGCCATCAGCAAAAACAATAAGTAACCATGTATTATACCTGGTATTAAACAACGGTATCAACTATGGCATCCACAGCAGTAATTGCAATCATTAATAGTGAGGGCAGGCATTATATAAATCAACTGTGGTAGAGGAGTTCAGGTACATCAAGATGATGAAGACAGGGTATTAGAAAGAAGCTGCTGGAGGACACCTCCAGCAGCTTCTTTCTAATACCCTAAGGAGAGACGTCTTGTCCCTATTTACAGTAAATCCCATAACCATGACAATTCCTGCCACTGAGGACTTAGTACCAAAATGACCAATGGGGATAAAATGGGCGGTATTCTAATTAGGTTTTCTAAAGTAACCAACAGAGAAAATTGGACAATAATCTGTTATCACAAGGTAACCAATTCTAACAAATGGGATAAAATCTTCAAACAGTTCCACGTAGGGAAGAGAACACCTCACAGTATATGAGACACTAGTTTCCAGACATCAGGGCCTTAAGCCTCTCTCTCCTGCTCAGCCCATTCCACTACACCTTACAGAGAGCTATTTTCACTTTCACCTTTACCTTCAGTAAATCTTGTGTCTTGCTCAGTTCTTTGTTCAGGACACTAAGGACCTGGACTCCAACTGGAAACCCTGACAATAACATAATTACTGCTAAAAGATGGTAAGAATAGAGTTAATTGAGAGAAAAGGAAATGTGATATAAAGGCAGAAAAGAATTTACAATTTCAACAAAGTGAACAGAATGTAGAAGAGGTATAGAGATGGTTATAAGAAAGGAGAAAATTAGAAGTAAAAAAAAGTGAAAGAACAATAGAATTTGGCTGTTAGAAGAGAAATTGCAAAACAATACAAAACAAAACCAAGATTTACTAATCAAAAACCCTACACTCACAAGACAAGGAAAAATACATTTTTAAAATGCTACAAATGAAAAAAGCAAATGTAATATACATGAACCAATTAGCGCGTGCGCATGCACACACACACAATAAAGATTCTTGGTGAAAATTAAGGAACCATTTCCACTGAGGTGATCAAGATAATGAGAATTATGTTCACTCTCTATGCCCAACTGTCGTTTCTTGAGCTATGAGTGCAAGAGTAAGGGTTGAGGGTTATTAAACCCTTGCTCTTTTTATGTTCTTCACTACGTTACAAGTTGGAGTTCAAAAATTCTCAGCTTCCCTTCTCACCAATAAGAGGATGGGATGGAAAGTACTGTCAGCGTTTCATTTGCACAAAGCAGGTTGATGCACTCCCAGGGTGGGATCACTATATAGTTCTATGAGTTCCTGCAGGTGGTGCTTAGATCTAATCAGACCTTAGGGGCTTTGCTGGGTGGTTTCTGCTCTGAAGAGATTAGATTAACATACCCTTAGGGCCTGGCAGTTACCAGTCTCTGCTGGGAGTCTGGATTCCATGAGTCTCCCTAGGATTCTACTAGTGGGGTGAAGAAGCCAATCCTTCACCCGCTGTGCTGCCCACACAGCCTTTTAGGCATCCAGGCTTAGTCCCTGAGTGTATTCACACCCACCTATCCAAACTCATGACCTGCTTAAGCTGGTCTCATGAGCCACTAGACTCAAAGAGAAGTGGACTCCACTTTTTCAACTTGAATTCTCACAGGTTAAAATATTCTATGTGCCTGTTTTGCTCTTGTTCTGCTAGGTACAACCTAGGTCATGCAGCAGGCACCAGGACCATGTATCTGTCTTGGCTTAGATCTCCTGGGTCCTGCAGAAGCAGATGCAGCGTGGCCAACTCAGGATGGCTCCTGTCTCAGCTCTCCTGTGCCAGTTGGGAAACATGGGGTTCTATTCATGCACCAGCAGTGTACAGTGCAGCCTCTGGGTTGGCTAAGGGCAGGCTGATTTTCTATCTCAGGAAAGATTCCTTACTGAATCTATCCATCATGTTTCTCTGTATTTTCCTCCCTCTACACTGAACCAGCACCACTTCTGTTGCTGCTGCAACCAGCTTGTCTCCAGTTGAGTTTTTTGTTGTTGTTATTGTTCAATGTACCCAAATTTCTGAGTCTCTAATGACTGCTAATATTGGGTTTTAGTGAAATCCCTTTTAATCCACCTCCAGAGAAGCAGTATTCCCACTTCTTGAATCCTGGGTCAGAGTGATCAGGAATACAGCCTCCCTCTAGCCCACCATCTTGAATCTCCCACAAATGATCTTTTGAATCAGATTAAAAGCATATATTGAGACCAAGGTGCTAGATGTATGCTATGAAGTTTTCAGTCTCAAGATCTTTGGTTTATGTGGATTATATTGAAGCAGACCAGACATCCCATCCAGAAGACCGTTACCATAATTAAACAGAATCTGCCCCCCATATTTGTAACATATAAATTCCTCTTCTTGTTAGAAAGATTTTTTTAAATATATATTCTTAGATGTTGGTGGACCTTTATTTTATTCATTTATTTATATACTGTGCTTAAAATTGAACCCAGTGCCTCACACATGCTAGACAAGCTCTCTACCACTAAGCCACAACCCCAGACCCATCAGAAAGCTTTTTATACAGGATATCAGCAAAAACTTCCACAGAGAGTAGAAAGGAAAAAAAACTTGCAAAACCTCTGTCTAGTCTAAAAAAGTGGAAAAGTACTTGTCATGTAAACTTTCAAACTCTTACCCACCTTGGGTATAAAGTCTCAAGACTTTATACCAGACCCTAGGTCCAGAGAATCTTTTAGGCAATAGCCCCTCTAAACTCTGCATCCAGTGAACTTGCTTCCTGAAAATTCCTTGGGTGTCCAGCCTCTTCTGTCCTACATCAATATATATCAATATTATATTAAAAATCAATTTTTTTTCTTTTTTGTGTGGGGGGAGGTCTATGTTGCCCAGGTTGTCCTCGAACTCTGGGACCTCTTGCCTCAGCTTTCCCAACATCTGTAATTACAGGTATGCACCATAGCACCTGACTCCAAAAACTGAAAGTTTTAAAAATATTTATTCACTAAAAAAATAATGACTTCCAACCTGGGTGTAGTGGTGCATGCCTGTAGTCCCAGTCATACAGGGGGCTGGTGGCGGGGTTGCTCAAGCCTAAGAGTTCAGGTCCACACTGGGAAACATGGTAAAGCACTGTCTCTTTAAAATAAAAATAAATAAATAATGAAAATAACCTCCAAAATACAAGAAAGATTTAGTGAGAAAAGTGACGTTGTATTTTCTTAAATCTTTACTGTCTGACTTAATGAAGACACATGAATTCTCTTTTTTGTTGTGGGATGGTTTCATTTTGCTTTGTTTTTCACACACTACTAGAGATCAAACCCAGAGCTTCATACATGCTAAGTGAGCACTCCACTACTGAGCTACATCCCCAGCCCCAGATGAGTTATCATATCTGCTTCTACATTTACTCTGAAGAAGACCTGATGGATCTGATCCTAATACAGGGAAAGCCCACAAATGCTTTATTTGTAGTGAAACACACCAAAGGAATTTATTGTGAAGAGGGGTTATTCAAGGTAAACAAGAAGCGAGATGCCATGAGGAAGCTAGTCTGATTGGGGACTTATCACTTGCGCAGGAATTTCTTCCTCCGCCAGGCAGCTGGTGCCACAAGGCTAATTGGGACACTGGTATCTCTCTTCATGTAGCCTCTGGAAGACACTGCTGACATTCATGAGAGAATGAAAAAGCAGCATGTAATACCTTAATATTATTGTGGGGAAAAAAAGTTTTGATATCACAAACCCCCTGAATGGTTTTCTGGGACTCAAACCTTTAAGCAATAAATAGTTCACAATAATAAACAAGCCTTAGTGTAAGGATCATTTGGGAAGCTTTTCAAAAATACCTATACTCCTTCCCTCTGATTCATTGTATCAGGGATGAGTCCCAGATCACTGTATTTGAAATCTTGGATGATTTTTAGGGATGTGGTGCCAGTACCACTCTTCAAGAAATCTAGCACTAAGCTTGTACTGCCCTAAGAAAATAAAGGCTGCATGCTTTGCCACAGGACAGTGGAAGACCACTGAAGAAGGCTATTACACCTCCAAGTTTTATCCTCATCCCCCACAACTTGCTTTTAGAGAGCCCATCACCCTTTAACCTAATCTAATCATGACATAAACCTGTGCTTTGTTTCCTACAATACAGATAACACAGGGCTAGAACATTAGGATGAGATTTTTTTTCAAAAAATATAACAAAATGTAAGAAGAGAGGAATTCAAATTACCAGCATACGGGATGAAAAAGGCAATATCACAACAGACACTACAGAAATACAGATGATAATTAGAAATTATTTCAAAACCTTATTTGCCAATAGAATAGAAGATAGTGAAGGCATTGATAAATTTCTTAAGTCATACGATCTGCCCAGATTGAGTCAGGAGGATATACACAACTTAAACAGACCAATATCAATTGAGGAAATAGAAGAAGCCATCAAAAGACTACCAACCAAGAAAAGCCCAGGACCAGATGGGTATACAGCAGAGTTTTACAAAATCTTTAAAGAAGAACTAATACCAATACTTTTCAAGCTATTTCAGGAAATTAAAAAAGAAGGAGCACTTCCAAATTCATTCAACGAGGCCAACATCACCCTGATTCCTAAACCAGACAAAGACACTTCAAAGAAAGAAAACTACAGACCAATATCTCTAATGAACTTAGATGCAAAAATCCTCAATAAAATTCTGGCAAATTTGATACAAAAATATATCAAAAAGATTGTGCATCATGATCAAGTGGGATTCATCCCTGGGATGCAAGGCTGGTTCAACATATGGAAATCAATAAATGTTATTCACCATATCAATAGACTTAAAGATAAGAACCATATGATCATCTCGATAGATGCAGGAAAAAGCATTCGACAAAGTACAGCATCCCTTTATGTTCAAAACACTAGAAAAACTAGGGATAACAGGAACATACCTCAACATTGTAAAAGCTATTTATGATAAGCATCAGGCTAGCATCATTCGAAATGGAGAAAAATTGAAGGCATTCCCTCTAAAATCTGGAACAAGACAGGGATGCCCTCTCTCACCACTTCTATTTAACACAGTTCTCAAAACACTGGCCAGAGCAATTAGACAGATGAAAGAAATTAAAGGCATAAAAATAGAAAAAGAAGAACTTAAATTAGCACTATTTGCGGATGACATGATCCTATACCTAGAAGACCCAAAAGGTTCTACCCAGAAACTTCTAGAGCTAGTAAATGAATTCAGCAAAGTGGCAGGATATAAAATCAACACGCATAAATCAAAGGCATTCCTGTATATCAGTGACAAATCCTTTCAAATGGAAATGAGAACAACCACTCCATTCACAATATCCTCAAAAAAATAAAATACTTGGGAATTAACCTAACAAAAGAGGTGAAAGAACTATACAAAGAAAACTACAAAACACTAAAGAGAGAAATAGAAGAAGACCTTAGAAGATGGAAAGATATACCTTGTTCATGGATAGGCAGAACTAACATCATTAAAATGGCCATATTATCAAAAGTACTCTATAGGTTTAATGCAATGCCAATCAAAATCCCAACAGCATTCCTCGCAGAAATAGAAAAAGCAATCATGAAATTCATCTGGAAAAATAAAAGACCTAGAATAGCAAAAGCAATTCTAAGCAGGAAGAGTGAAACAGGCGTATAGCGATACCAGATTTTAAACTATACTACAGAGCAATAGTAACAAAAACAGCATGGTACTGGTACCAAAACAGGCGGGTAGACCAATGGTACAGAACAGAGGACACAAAGACAAATCCACAAAATTACAACTACCTTATATTAAACAAAGGTGCTAAAACCATGCAATGAAGAAAGGATAGCATCTTCAACAAATGGTGCTGGGAAAACCGGAAATCCATATGCAACAAAATGAAACTGAATCCCTTCCTCTCGCCATGCACAAAAGTCAACTCAAAATGGATCAAGGAGCTAGGGATCAAACCAGAAACTCTGCATCTGATAGAAGAAAAAGTTGGCTCTAATCTACATACTGTGGGGTCGGGCTCCAAATTCCTTAACAGGACACCCATAGCACAAGAGTTAAAATCAAGAATCAATAAATGGTACATACTCAAACTAAAAAGTATTTTTCTCAGCAAGAGAAACAATAAGAGAGGTAAATAGAGAGTCTACATCCTGGGAACAAATATTTACCCTTCATACTTCAGATAGAGCTCTAATCTCCAGAGTATACAAAGAACTCAAAAAATTAAATAACAAGAAAACAAATAACCCAATCAACAAATGGGCCAAGGACCTGAACAGACACTTCTCAGAGGAGGATATACAATCAATCAACAAATACACGAAAAAATGCTCTCCATCTCTAGCAATCAGAGAAATGCAAATTAAAACCACTCTCAGATACCATCTCACTCCAGTAAGAATGGCAGCCATTATGAAGTCAAAGAATAATAAGTGCTGGCGAGGATGTGGGGAAAAGGGTACACTTGTACATTGCTGGTGGGACTGCAAATTGGTGCAGCCAATTTGGAAAGCAGTATGGAGATTACTTGGAAAGCTGGGAATAGAACCACCATTTGACCCAGCTATTCCCCTTCTCAGACTATACCCAAAGACATTAAAAGAGCATACTACAGGGACACAGCTACATCAATGTTCATAGCAGCACAATTCACAATAGCTAGACTGTGGAACCAACCCAGATGCCCTTCAATAGATGAATGGATAAAAAAAAAATGTGGCATTTATACACAATGGAATATTACTCAGCACTAAAAAATAACAAAATCATGGCATTTGCAGGGAAATGGATGAGCATAATCTAATGAGCAGATTATGCTGAGTGAAGCTAGCCAATCCCTAAGGAGCAAATGCCAAATGTCTTCTTTGATATAAGGGGGGGTGACTCAAAAAAGAGCAGGGAGGAAGAACATGAGAAGATTACTATTAAATAGGGTCGAGAGGTGCGTGGGAATGGGAGAGAGAAGGGGAATCGCATGGAAGATGGAAGGAGACCCTCATTGTTATGAAAAATTACATATAAGATGGTGTGAGGGGGAAGAAAAAAAAGAGAGAGAGAGAAGTGTCACAGTAGAGTGGGTAGAGAGAGGTGATTGGAGAGGAGGGGAGGGGAGGTGAGGGGGATAGGAAGGGTAGCAGAGTACAATAGACACTAATATGGCTGTATGTATAAACGTGGCTGTATAACCAATGTGATACTGCAATCTGTACACGTGGAAAAATAAGAATTCACACCCCATTTGAATCAAATGTATGATATGTCAAGATCATTGTAATGTTTTGAGCAACTAATAAAAAATTTTTAAAAAAAAGAATTATCATAAACCCAGCTATTTCACTTCCAGGCTTCTACTCAGAGGAAATGACAAGTCTGGAACATATTGGCACTGACATATCTATCAAAGAGTATTAAAACAATGTCAATTAGTTTTTTTTTTTTGGTTCCAGGGATTGAACCCAGGGGCACTTAACCACTGAACCACATCCCCAGCCCTTTGTATTTTTTTGAGTCAGGGTCTTGCTAAGTTGCTTAGGGCCTCACTATATTGCTGAGGTTATTGCTTTGAAATTGTGATCCTCCTGCCTCAGCCTCACAAACCATAATTTTGTACATTAATAAGGACAATAATTATGATGGATTAAAATATATCAAATATGTTTAAGTCTCTGCATTAATCATTTTTTTGCTCTACTGAGGATTGAACCCAGAGCCTTGCACATGCTGAGCAAACACTCTAACACTGAATTATACCGTCAGACTTCATAATAATCCTTCCTTTTAAAAGAAAAAAAAGCAGTCACATTCAAAGATGAATGAAACAAACATTTTTAAAAATGGCAAATAAAAATAAATTCTTAAAAAGAGGCTGGGAGTGTAGCTTGGTGATAGAACATGTGCTTAGCATGAGGAAGTCCCCGGGTTCAATTCCCAGCAGCAAAAACAAACAAAAATCTAGCAACCATCTAGACTTTTCTACATAAGTTATAAAACTGAGTAACAAAATAAGTTATAGTGGGTAGTATCTCTTTATAAAAGTATACTAAATATTTTTAAAGGAAGAAATAATATAATACCATCATCTTTAACTCATAATTGATCAATAGCTGCTAACATCATCATTTAAAAAAAGAAAACTAGCAGGTTATAGGGTGGGTGCCTATAATCCCTGCTACTCAGGAGGCAAAGGCAGGAGGATTGCAAGTTACAGGCCTGACTGGGCAACTTAATGAAACCACATCTCAAAACAAAATTTTTAAAAAGGCCTGGGGATGTAGTTCAGAGACAAAATGCTCCTGAGTTCAATCCCCAGTACAGGAAAGACAGAAAAACCAGACATTACATACCTCCTCATGGAAGAACCTAGCACAGTCTTTTTGCACTCCCCACCTCCTGTAACTTGAATCCAATCAAGCCTTTAGATCAAACTACTAACTTATAGTAAATACAGAAAGTAAAGGAACAGAGGAACAACATTATTAAGGAGACAATCAACAAAATCTAAATCATGGACAAACAACCTGGTTTCTTCAATAAACAAACTTCAAGAGAGAAACAAGAGATGAAAGGGGACACCTATAAGTCAAAAAAAGCTATGAAGCCAGTCATGGTGCCCACACCTATAATCCCAGCTATCGGGGAAGCTGAGGCAGGAGAATCACTTGAGCCCAGGAGTTTGAGCTCAGCCTGGGCAACAGAGACCTCATCTCAAAAACAAACAAAAGCAAGAGACAAATAGAACAATCTTAAAATGGGATTTTATTTGGATTCTGATTGAAGCAAAACACATTATAAAAATCATAAGCAGAAATCTAAAAATATCAGAATATTCAATCATTAAATAATAATTCTGTGGGGCAGTTGGTATGATAATGACATTGAAGTTGTTTTTTTAAGAATCATTGTCTTTTATATATATATTCTAAAATATTTATGGATGAAATTATGATATCTGGGATTTGCTTCAAAATTATAAGGGAGGAGGAGAAGTGGGTAAGAACATATATGAAATAAGATTGCCTATGAGTAAGTAAATATTAAATCTGGTGATGAGTACATGGAGGCTCAATTCATTGTTCCCTTATTTAAAATGATTCATAATAGAAATTTTTCTAAAAATCTACTTCATGGGTATCTTAGTTCATTTTCTGCTATTATAACAGAATGCCACAGACTGGGTAATTTATAAAGATAAGAAATATATTTCTCAGAGTTTTGAAAGCTGGGAAGTCCAAAATCAAAGTGTCAGCATCTTAGAAGGGTGTTCTTGATGTATTATCACATGGCAGAAGGTATCACATGGTGAGAGGGTATCATACGGTGAAGATGGTAGGGGTATAGAACCTCAGATCTCTCTTCCTCTTCTTATAAAGTAACTAATACCATCATGAGAGCCTCAACTTCAAATGCCATCAACATATGAATTTAAAGATTGGTTTCCAAAACATGAACTTTGAGGGACACATTCAAACAGCAATGGGTTTGTAGTCAGCATTAAATAAGATAATGTGTACAGAGTGCTTTATCACCATGGCTGACAACACTTGAACATTTTTAATATTTATACTCTCTCAATTAATCATATTCAAAAGAAGTACATTATTTAGACAAAGAGTCATAGCCCAAGTACCTCTGTCCACCTAAATTTACTAAAATTTCAAGTACAGAATCAGGAAATGCCAAGCTTCAAAATGCCAAATTTGGCAAGCAATAGCAGAGTCAAGCAGCCCAGATGCTTCCCTGACCCTACTTGTAGACACTATCACTTTTTTCTCACCTTGTAGAAATACTTGAGATCATTCATTCATTTATTATTTTTCACTCATTTTTATGTGCCAGGTGCTAAGGATACAGATATTAATATAGTAGACCCTCAATTGATTGAAAGCATCACTAGATAAATATCTCTCAGTGCCAAATGAATTCAAGAAACAGTGTTGAGCATCAGGGAGACACACAACTCAGGAATCAGAAACTCCCTCTGTTTTTTTATTTGTTTTTTTGTTTGTTTGTTTGTTTGTTTTTTGTGCTGCTGGGGATTGAACCCAGGGCTTTGTGCATGCAAGGCTAGCACTCTACCAACTGAGCTCTATCTCCAGCCCTAAAAACTCCCTCTTAAATGCCAGCCCTACTAGGAATATAAAAGTTGAGTGCAAGCCAGGTATAGTGGTACATACCTGTAATCCCAACAACTTGGGAGGCTGAGGTAGAATGATCACAAGTCCGAGGCCAGCCTCAGCAACTTAGCAAGGCCCTAAAAACTTGGCAAGGCCTGTCTCAAACTAAAAATTAAAACGGGGTGGGGATGTGATTCAGTGGTAAAGTATCCCAGGTTCAATCCCAAGTACAAAAAAAAAAAAGTGGAGACAAGGAATTTACCCTTACAAAGTTTAAAACCTAATATTAAAAACCCAAATAACCAAGAACAGGATATTGAATGAGATTAGTAGTACCAAAATGATTCAGTGACCAAGGTAGGAGAAAGTATGTTTGGAGAATGGTAATAGCCGACTGGGGATATAGCTCAGTTGGCAGACTGCTTGCCTCGCATGCACAAGGCATTGGGTTCAATCACCAGCACTATGGGGGGGGGGGAATGAATATGATAGTAGCCGATGTGGCTGAAGTATTAAATAGGTATATTGTAGAGGCGGATATTAGGACTGGAATGGCACACCAGGGCCACATGTGGAGAAGGTTATGTAAAGGCATCTTAATTTCCTTAGGAATCAACTGAAAGCCACTTAATGTTGCTAACCAGGGGATGCCAAACTTAGAACTGTGAGTTGGGAAGATTCCTCTAGCAGCAAGTGCCAGAACCATAAACCACCTATGGAAGGCCAATTTAAGGCTGGACCTATACCTCCAAGCTCATAGCACACTGCTTAATGAACAACAGATTTACATGACCTGAGAAGGACTTTGGCTTTTGGAGACATGTATTCAGAGTATGGCCTTACCTTCTTGGCACAAGCAGACCAAGTTTGAACTATCTCCAAGAAAGCTGCCTGCCACAACTAACAGTGGGACTTAGCAAATTTTCCCCATAGAGAGCCATAGAGCAAATGATTGAGACTCTGCTGTTCGTATGGTCTCTGTTGCAACTACTACTCAACTCTCTAAAACCAAGACTGGTAAATGAAAGAATGTGTATGTGTCTTTCTCACAGTTTGCCAACACCTTACCTAGAGTTTGCAGCCTCTTCCCAGAGTCCAAATGACCAATCCAGACACAGGCCAGGTCCAACTCCTGCCATAGACCCAAGGCCAACCTTTCAAAGAGTAAGAAGGTTCCTTCAGGTCTAGCATCCCTCCAGGCCTTAGGAAGCAACTAAGAATCGATCCTCTCACTGGAAGACTCTGGTAAAAACTAAACCCATTAGGCTCCCACTGCTGCTATGCTTGCTCACCACCCAAGACACAAGCCTTCCAAATACCTATTTCCTCCCACTCTTTGCCTTTGCTCTTACTAGCCCCTCTATGTAGGTAGAATAGACACTCGCCTCCCACTCAGCTCACACACCACCTCCTCAGAGAGGATTTCCCCAGACTAAGGAAGCTCCTCCTTAGAACCGTCAATCACAATCTCCTGTTTTCCATTCTTCACAGCACCTACCATTATCTGAAATTTTACTGTCTTCTCCCACTCAAATATAAGTTCCATGAGAATAGGAAATTAGCCAGTCTTGTACATCAGTGTATGTCCAGCCTAAATTATGTACTTAGCACATGCTTACTGAACAATGAATGAATGGCTGAGTTGCATACTTCCTCATGCTTCCTCCCCACATACCTCTCTGTTCCATACTTTAAACTTCTCCAGGAGGCCCTGTGAAAAGCCTCCACACTATGTAAACTCAGCTCTTCACTGAATTCCCTTTATATTTCCATTCCTTGATAAAACCTGAGGGCATGGCTTCCTGTGCCTTCTCACACACAGAGCTTGATTTCTCATATTCTGCACATTTCAGAGCCAGGCAATACATCCCCTTCCCTCCAAGTTTTACTTAAACACCTCTCCCCATTCAATGGGCAAGCCCTACATAAGCTCTTTTGAGCCTATTTGTTATTCCTCTAGGAAACCTTTTCTGGTATTCCTAAATCCAGATTCCATGCCCCTCCTAGAATGTTCTCATGTCAATTTTCCACATTGTATTATAACTATTGGCTTCATCATCTGCATCTTCCTTCATCCCCCACCTGCTACACTAGGACATAGAAAATTTCTCCTAGTGCCTGCAGGTAACAGGCTGCTAGTAGATATTATTAAATGAAAGAATTCATACATTATTCCAACAGGAACAAAAACAGAATATTGTGAGACCCCATAAGGAAGCCACTGTCACATAACCAGTGAAAAGTAGTAAGGACTTAGATTGAGAGGAAACAGAAGGCTGGAAATGACATCTCATATTTCTCTACAACTTACAGCCTTTCTCCACAACTCTCTCCCCTCTTCTTGGTTCTCCATCTAACCAGCTTCCACCAATATTCACCCCAGCCACTGAAGTTAGAAACCTGGGAGACCTCACCCCTTACCCCATCCCATCTGACCAAAAACCAACATCTGTCATCTCAACCTCATGTCCAAATCACTCCTTTTCATTTTACTGCTACCACCTCAATTCAGCTTACCACCACCTCTCATTCTACCTATCTCAAGCAAATCTCAACTGCCCATCAATCTTCAGACCTGCCCTTCCTACAGTCACAACCACCATGACTGCCCCCAGAATAAACCTAGATGTTTTTCCTACATATTTTCCCAGCAAATTATGAAGAGACAAATGATTAGAGAAGTATATGAAGTTTTCCAATTGGCTCTAGGAATGTGCTTGACTCTTTGATATTAACATAAGATAAACCAGGTACATTTCAGTCAGGATGAAGTCCTAGCCCATATATATGCTAATCTTTCTGACATAAAATGCAGGGATCCAACTAGTCTTAACACCATCCAGGACTATACTTCCATCAGTAAGCCCCCCCACAATAAACTGCACTCTGCATTCCCAGGTCTGTCTGCCTTTCTTTCTTTGCTCTATTTCATGGCACTTTGGGGCCAGTCCTCATTCAGTAGGGCTGGACTATTCACGAACAGTGCTATTTCCATAATTAACAACTTTTAATTAATTACCATTTACTTTATGACTATTCTGATCAGATCAGTCAAGGACAGCCCTCCATGCTCCATCAACTCCCTGAGACTCTTTTCCTGCCCCCTCCCCAGCACCCTTTGTATAAGCCCAAACCCACTACATAGTATCATGCTCACCCTGATTCTCCTGCCTGGGATGCATTACCTGGTCTTGTCCACTGAGGAGAAACTACCATCTTTCAAGACCAAGTTCCTCCTTGGGGAATTTTTTTTTAATGACTCTCTTCTCCCAACCCTCCTTAGGCCTCTAGCACCCCTGAGGGGCCTCCTACCTTAGAACTTCACCCCACCATTTAGCACTTTACTGTTCCCATGGCTGTCTCATCCTTTTAGATCATGAGTTCCTCCACACAGGGACACATAGCTTTATATCACCAGTGCCCAGCATAGAATCTCACACATATGGGCACTGGGTAATCATTGGGGAAAAAAATGATTGAAAGTCACAAACTGAATTGAGATGTTGGTGAGACACCACTGTCAGCTCCTACACTATTACCATGTCCATGAGGGCAGAAGCCAGCTCTGTGCTTCAAAAGGACTGGGTCTATCTTCCTGCAATAAACTAAAAACACTTTGGATTATATCTTATTTTATTTTTTTTGAGACAGGATCTCACTAAGTTGTCCTCA
Organism: Callospermophilus lateralis; assembly: GCF_048772815.1. Classification (NCBI taxonomy): domain Eukaryota; kingdom Metazoa; phylum Chordata; class Mammalia; order Rodentia; family Sciuridae; genus Callospermophilus; species Callospermophilus lateralis. The sequence continues at coordinate 67,631,860 of NC_135308.1, forward strand.
CTATATCTTATTGTCATTGTTGTTACTACCACTTTCATTTTCTTAAGTACATAATTACTAATGCTTTCCTCTACTGTTGTAAAGCACATTTTGCTCTTGTGTGAAAAAAAAACAACTTTAAATTTAACTACTAGCTTTTCCTGGTTTTAATTCAGTTTCTTACTGTTAGGAAGTTAGCTCTGATGTTCTGGGTTTCTCCACTTTCTGCCAAACAGGATCCCTCCACTTCCAACCTTTCCCACTGCTTCAGCAAGTCCCATGATAGCATGTGCCCTCTGCTGGCAAAAAGCAGCATTAGTTCAGCTCCTCTTACAAGACTAATTGTCTATTTCTTGACATCTAGAAAGTTGTCTAAAATCTAAATAGGAAGTAGATTTGGGTAAGGAGCTTTGGACTGGAGACAGAGAATGGTGAGTGACAATCACAGAGATAAATCCTCTGTTTAGCTAAAATAGATCACCTATTACCTATTATTCACCTTTGAATATTTAATCTATCACACAGGGTGCTTGTAAATATTAGATGTCTACTGAACAAATGAAAAGAAAGCACCCAAAAGAAGCAAAAGAGAGATGGGTACAGTGGCCCACATGTATTTCCAGCTACTTAGGAGACTGAGGCAGAAGGATTATAAGTTTCAGGCCACCCTGGACAACTTAGTGAGATCCTTTCTCAAAATAAATAAATAAATAAATAAATTTAAGGGCGGGGGATGTAGCTCAGTGGTAGAGGGCGCCTGGGTTCAATTCTCAGTCCTCCCCACTTCAAAAATTAAAACAGCATAAAAGACCAGTCTTCTCACAGCATAAAAAAAAATTAGAGCCACCTGACAAGTTTGGCCCTAAATTTAGAAATCAACTCCACTAAGCAGGAAATACCCTTTCCAATTAAATAATCTCTCCCAGGCTTCCAAAGAAGCTCTCATTTTTTTTTTAATATTTATTTTTTAGAAGTAGTTGGACACAATACTTTTTTTATTTATTTATTTATTTATATGCGGTGCTGAGGATCGAACCCAGGGCCTCGCACATGCTAGACAAGCACTCTACTGCTGAGCCACAATCCCAGCCCCCAAAGAAGCTCTCATTATTTCTTACTTATTTCCATCCCATTCACTCCTTTCTTGAGGAATTTACTCAATTTATTAGAATGGCACCATAGATATTGTTGTCATATAAAACACCATCTGTCCTCGGTGGTTTATAGTTGATTTGATGAGACACTGAACAAATGAGGAAAGTTTGCTTCCTGTTCTCAAGAAGTCTGTAATCTCATCTCTCTAGCTACCACTATCTTGCATCCCTGCGTGGGTGTGCCTAATCTCAGCTGGTCTGCTTTTCTTGAGTGCCAACCATAGTCCCTGCCACATAGCCCTATCTCCACTTTGATAAAATGAAAGAAATTATCATGAACCAGAAACTCACCAAACTGCAGGCACAAGTGCACACCAATGGAAAGGAACTGCTCACAGAAAGAAAGTGGTTCACAGAAGTTACAGATGATTTAAAAAAAAAAAACCTTCAGTCTCCTGAAAGAAGTTACTATCTCTGTTACTAATAGGTGCATATGTTTACAAACCAAGAAACAGTGCCACTTTCACAACCTAAAGTTCAGGCATCTCTGCCAGAAAACACTGTCACCATTACAGGGCACCCTGAAACAAAAGCATCTGACAGTTGCTACCCAGCATCTTAAACAAGATTGGTGCAGACAGTCTAACTAGTTAAGCCAATAGGGATGAAGCTCCACCCAAACAATCTGAGGTTGGAAAAGCACGTCTTGCTCCTGGAGAGGATGATGATGATGAAGATCCAGAATTTTGATGAGGCTTCTAAACATGAGGCAAATTGAATTGAGTTAATTTCTGAAGAAGATAAAGCTCAAAGAATTTCTTGGGAGCTGTTTTACATTATGACAATTAAATAAGTTGTTTTAAAATTGTTTTATTTAGGGTTCTAATAAAATATAAATCTCTAATATTTTTAATTTACAAGCCCCTTGAACAATGCAACTATTTTCAGTTTTTGTTTTTACACAATTCATTCTTTGCAGCTAATTAAACTGAAGATACCTTCAAGTAAAGTGTGAAATAAAGATCAATAAATTTCTTTGCCTAAAGAGAGAAGTTTGTAATCTCACTAAAAGTCACCTATCCCACCCTTGATTCTCCAGAATTAGAGAGCCATGTAAAAACATGCATCATGAAATACTGAATTGACAGTCACTGAATGCTGAAATGTACAGCATAGAAAATAAGTGTACCTAATTAGGTAAGACTATCAGGGCAGGTTTCCTGAAGGTGGCTACATTTTAACTTCCCTAGGCTAAGTAAAAGTGGGAAAGAGAATGGAAAATCATTGTCCAGTGGTCTGGGATATATCCTGGGTCCCCAGGCCTGGAGTCTCAAACAAAGACTACAAGTGGAGGGACACTTATAGTGAGTGAGTCACCCAGTCTATTCTGTTGAGAACAGTGCCACCAGGGCAGGGGCAGAATAGAACACAACGGCCATGCCTTTCCAGTTCCCAAACAGCATGCTTTGGCTTCCTGACAAAAGGCCCTCCTCTAACAAACTCCATGCCTTTAAAAGGTGGAGAATGATGGGTGAAGTGCTGGCAAATTAGAACAAAGTGCTACCCAGGATGACAACACCAGCCTAGGTTATCAGTGTGTTAAGCACCAATTCAAATATCAAGATACAGGACATGCTGGGTCCCAAAGGGATGTGGTGGTCCCGGCTCTCAGATACCCAACCTTCATTAATCTCCTTGGTTCATGGGACAGTGTAACACCATTCTAATATAATAATAAACAGCATGCCAAGTTTGTCTGCTCATCAGAACAGAGAGGAAGGGACAGAAGATTTATTTTCCCCAATGTTTATATGTTCCCTGCCCAGCCACCTCCATATTCTGATGAACCATTTAAGCACTCCAACAGCTAAGTGTATTCTTTTTATAAAATATTTTTCTAGCTGTAGCTGGACACATACCTTTATTTTATTTATTTTTTAAATGTGATGCTGAGGACTGGGGATGTGGCTCAAGCGGTAACGTGCTCACCTAGCATGCGTGCAGCCCAGGTTCGATCCTCAGCATCACATACAAACAAAGATGTTGTGTCCGCCGAAAACTAAAAAATAAATATTGAAAATATCCCCCCCCGCTCTCTCCCCTCTCTCTTTGGGAAAATAAATAAATAAATAAATAAATAAATAAATAAATAAATAAATGTGATGCTGAGAATTGAACCCAATGCCTCGCATATACTAGCGCTCTACCACTGAGCCCAGCCCCAGCCCACTAAGTGTGTTCTTACCATCACAAGCCCAAATTTCTCTACTTCCAAAATCTAGCAGTCTCACCATCTCTTCTCTTACTCTTCCAGCACTAAGCCTCATCAACTCACTGCTCAGGCTTACCCTGTGGTTTTCTCCTACTGTTCTTCCCATCCCCTGAAATACCCTGTTCCCTTCCATTCAGAACAATATGGTAGAAACAGACTAGAGTCATAAACAGCTTGGTTTAAGTCATTCACTAAACAATGCATACCTGCATACCACAGATATAACAAATTACCACAAACTTGGTAGCTCAGAACAAAAGGAGTTTATTAGCTTACAGTTATGGAGGGCCAAAGTACAAAATCAATCTTGCTGGACTAAAATCAAGGTGTCAGTAGGGCTGTGTTACTTCTGGAGACTCCAGGAAGACTTTGTTTCTGTGTCTGTTCCAGCTTCTAGAGGCTGCTAGGATTTCCTTAGCTTATGACTGACCCCCACACACACAGCACAACCACCACTGTTTCCATTGTCTCTGACTCTCTGTGTCTGATTCTTACCCTCCTACTTTCCTCTTGTAAAGATTGTTCTGATGCACTGGATTCACCCAAAAAAACCAGACTAATCTCCCCATTTCAAGATATTCAGTGTAATCACATATGCAAAGTCCCTTTTGCCAGGTAAAGTAAGAAATCCACAAGTTCTGGAGATTAGGATGTGAACATCATTGAGAGGCCATTATTTTCTTAAATATACTCAATAAGAAAACAGTCTGCTTTTTAATGGATAAATGATTTGGCATTTCACTGGAGAATATATACAAAATGGCAAATAAGTATATGAAAATGTCTTTAACATCAGTATTTATTAAAACACATGCAAATTTTTTTTAAAAGAGAGAGTGAGAGAGGGAGAGAGAGAGAGCATTTTAACATTTATTTTTTAGTATTCGGTGGACACAACATCTCTGTTTGTATGTGGTGCTGAGGATCGAACCCGGGCCGCACGCATGGCAGGCGAGCGCGCTACTGGTTGAGCCACATCCCCAGCCCAAACACATGCAAATTAAAATCACAATAATATATTACTGTATCCTCACCAGAATAAGTAAGAAACCAGTAAGTATTGGCACCAAAGCAAATGCAACTCTTACACATTGCTGGTAGAAATACAAAATGGAGGGGCTGGAGATTTGGCTCAGCAGTAGCGCACTTGCCTGGCATGTATGAGGCACTGGGTTCGATTCTCAGCACCACATATAAATAAATAAAATAAAGGTCTGCCAACAACTAAAAGAATAAATTTTAAAGAAAAAAGAAATACAACATGGAGCAGCTACTTTGGAAAACAGTCCAGTAGTTCCTTATACGTCAAATATCCACTTAACATATGACCCAGCAATTCTCCTAGTATTCTGCGAAGAAAAATGAAACACATTTCCATATAATGATTCATACAAGAATGTTCCAGCAGCTTCATTCACAGTACTCAAAAACTGGAAATAACCCAAATGTCCTTTAGTTGATAAATGGGTAAATGAACTGTAATATATCCATACAATGGAATACTATTCAGTAATAAAAAAGAACAAGTTACTGATACACATCACAATACGGATAAATCTGAAAAAGTATTATACTAAGTGAAAGAAGCCAGACCCAAAAGGACACATACAATTCTATTATATGAAATTCTAGCAAAAGCAAAACTATAGTGAGAGAAAGAAGATCTATGATGCTAGAAGCCAGGAAGGCTGGTGGGATTAATTTAGGAGAGGCATATGTGGACTTCAGAGTGGGTAATGGAAATGTTCTATATGTTGATTGTGACTGCAATTTCACAAACATTTATGAAACTCGTTCAATGTACACTTAAAATTTGCAAATTTTAACACAAATTGTACTGTGGGAATCCGCCCCGCCATGTGACCAGCATTTTCCTTCTCTGATTGGCTGAGTCCCTGTCAGTCACTTCCCATGATCTGGCCTCATCAAAGTGGCCCTACATGGCAGCCCCGATCTTGAAAGTCATAAAATGTCACAAAATGTGTCTTCATGCACAGACATGCCTTCCTACAGCCCCAGAGGTCAAATTACCTTACCTGTCCTTGTAAACCTGCCCTCCTTGACCTTTTTTGGAAGGAAATTTCTAAAGAATGAGAGTCCCCCCCCCCCATAAAAGACCACTCCTGAACATGCTAGCTTTTTCTCGCCAGCCTCTTGTGACATTCCTTGCTCTCCCATTTGGAGAGCTTGAAGCCAAGGGCAGAGGAGCTGTCCCAGGGCTTGAGTTAAAGGTAAATTGTGTGTTTGTGTTTTATTTGGTACCTCAGGAAATTCACTTGAGCGACCCTAGTTTGGCTGCCCGAGCTGGCAGGGGGCAGTAATTGGCGCCCAACGTGGAGCTACATGAGGGGAATTTCCAGGTTGATTGAGGAAACATGCTATAGAGATTTGTTGGACTGTGAAATTTTTTGAAGGGTCACGGAGGAAACAGACAGTTTTAGAGCCAAGGACGTTAAAGAATTATCATGGGCAGTTCCATATCTTCAGATAGAGAGATGTATTCAACAATTTTGGAAACTTTAATTAACCTGAAAGGAAAGCAAGTGGAAAAGAGGCAGCTAGCACAGTTCCTGAGAAAAGTTATTCAAGGTTTATCCATGGTTTTGAGAGCAGGATTTACCAGATGTACATACTTGGGAGAAACTAGGAAGAAAATTATATAAAGGCTGCCTCCCAGTCAAACTGTCTAGAAGTACAATAGACAATATTCAAAAGTTTGGACTGCATTAGAAATGTGCCTTTGTGGTAATCTAGATCAAGGTCAATGGCCCTGGAAGACCTTTTAAAAGGACTACAGAGATCAGTTAAGAGCATAGAGCAGGAAAAACAGCCAGAGGCTGTTTTTTTTTTTTTTTGAAAAAAAAAATTATCTTTCCATACCACTGAGAGTGGAATCAAATTTCACTGAATCTTCCACCCAGCAGACAGATGCCTGGGGGCGAGACCTAAACCAATAGTTCAGTTTCAGTTGAACCAGACCAATTCAGAGGAGTGCCAGGGGGCGTGTTCCAGAGAGGAAATTAGTCATGACCAGAGCTCTGAGAGGCAATTCAAAATGGAGAGGAATAGAATGGGCGGGAGACAGAGTCCCAGTCGGAGGGGACTCAGTGGAGGGGACTCAGTTGGATGGCGAAGAGGAAATGGAGGAGAATATTGCAAGGTTGCATTTAGCTAGACCAGCACCCGCCATCAGAATTCGGCCACTTTCAGCTTGAGAGAACAGGCTTTAATCGGTACTATGATTTGGCTATGGCTATGCTTTTGCCATTACAACATGGAATCAGGAAAGCACAGGAAGCAGGGGAAGATATTATAGGTTTTCAACTTTTTCCCAGTTTTTGAACAGGTTAAGGGGTAAAACCAGTGTGTCCGTATACATGCTATAATTCCTTTGAAAACCTTAAAAGAATTAAGAAATGCTTATGGTACTTCTGGTCCTAATTTGCCATTTGTACAAAGCTTGCTCAACTCAATTTGCAAAGAACCTCTTCCACCCAATGACTGGGTGTCCATGGCCAGAGCTTGTCTGAATGGCAGAGATTATCTTCTCTGGTGATCTTACTGGACCAATTTCTGTACCAAGCAGGCAGAGGGAAACAGGAGACAGAATCTTGAGACCCCTTTGAAGATGTTGACAGGTACGGGTGAATTTGCAGATTTGGAGAGGAAGTTAAACTATGATTTGGCAGTTTATGATGATTACTTCATGTGCAAAGAAGGCATGGCAGCAAATCTCTTCCCAGGATCAGTCTAATCTAGTTTTGACTAAGATAAAACAGGGCTCAGAAGAACTGTTCTCCAACTTCATAGTGCACTTGTACCTAGAGGCTAACAGGTCAACTGGAGACTCAGGTGCCTGTGAGTTTATTGTTAAGCAGCTAGCATTTGAAAACGCAAATAAGGTCTGCCAGGACATCCTCCAGCCTCATAAGGAAAAGGGGACTGGCTCACAGTTTGTTAGCCTTTGTGCAGACGACGGCCCAACCCAATTGCAAGGTTTTACGCTTGCCAAGGCTTTAAAGCAGGTACTTCAGCCCCAATCCCAGAGACGCCATTCTTGCAGGCAGAGTTTTAATTATGGGAGAAATGGCCACATAGCACAAGACTGCGAGTCCCAACGCAACAGGGCAGAAACTTTTCCCAGTTCACACAGGCAGCAATACAGGGCAAGAGGCCACATGGCAAGGGAGGAAAGAAGCCAATATGGCATCCATCTGTGTCCATTTTTGTCTTCACTTCCGCCTTTGTTGGTGCCAAAAAATGAGGGGAGGGCCTTTCCCCAGGCCTGCCAAATAGACGGGGAGAATGACTTAAGAGTCACAGGCTCTGACGTCATCTCAGCCAACCATGGCAGACCTCCATTTTTTTAAGCCCTACCATTCAGATAGTATACTTTTTCTTTTATTTTTTTAGTCATACATGACAGCAGAATGTATTTTGACATATAATACATACATGGAATGTACATACATCAATCATATTGTCCATTCTATTCTGCTGCCCTTCCTATTCTCCCTTCTCCTCCCCTCCTCTCCCATCCTCTCTCAATCCAATATAATGTGACACGCTTTTTTTTTCTTTTTCTCCTCACAACATCATACATGTATTCTGTATAACAATGAGGTTCTCCTTCCATCTTCCATGCAACTCCCCTTCTCCCTCTTTTTCCCTCCCACCTCTCTTCCCTATTTAGTGGTAGTCTTCTTCTCATGCTCTTCCTTCCTATCTCATTTTGAGTCACCCCCCTTATATCAGAGAAGACATTCGGCATTTGTTTTTTAGGGATTGGCTAACTTCACTTAGCATAATATGCTCTAATGCCATCCACTTGCCTGCAAATGCCATGATCTTGTTATTTTTTAGTGCTGAGTAATATTCTATTGTGTATAAATGCCACTTTTTTTTAATTCTTTTAAGTTGTAGATAGACACAATATCTTTATTTATTTATTTTTATATGGTGCTGAGGATCGAACCCAGTACCTCAGAGGTGAGAGGCAAGTGCTCTACCACTGAGCCACAACCCCAGCCCGCCACTTTTTTTTAATCCATTTATCTATTGAAGGGCATCTAGGTTGGTTCCCCAGTCTAGCTATTGTGAATTGTGCTGCTATAAACATTGATGTGGCTGTGTCCCTGTAGTATGCTCTTTTTAGGTCTTTTGGGTATAGTCAGAGAAGGGGAATAGCTGGGTCAAATGGTGGTTCCATTCCCAGCTTTCCAAGAATCTCCATACTGCTTTCCAAATTGGCTGCACCAATTTGCAGTCCCACCAGCAATGTATGAGTGAACCTTCCCCCCCTCCCGCCCCACATCCTCGCCAGCATTTATTGTTGTTTGACTTCATAATGGCTGCCATTCTTATTGGAGTAAAATGGTATATTAGAGTAGTTTTAATTTGCATTTTTCTGATAGAGATGGTGAGCATTTTTTCATGTATTTGTTGATTGAATGTATATCCTCTTCTGAGAAGTTTCTGTTCAAGTCCTTGACCCATTTGTTGATTGGGTTATTTGCTTTTTTATTGTTTAACTTTTTGAGTTCTTTGTATACTCTATAGAGATTAGAGCTCTATCTGATGTTTGAGGGGTAAAAATTTGTTCCCAGGATGTAGGCTCCCTATTAACCTCACATATTATTTCTCTTGCTGAGAAAAAAACTTTTGTTTGAATCCGTCCCATTTGTTGATTCTTGGTCTTAACTCTTGTGCTATAGGTGTCTTATTAAGAAATTTGGGGCCTGCCCCCACATGATGAAGATTAGGGCCAACTTTTTCTTCTATTAGACACAGAGTCTCTGGTCTGATTCCTAGCTCCTTGATCCATTTTGAGTTGACTTTTGTGCATTATGAGAGAAAGGGTTCAATTTCATTTTGTTGCATATGAATTTCCAGTTCTCCCAGCACCTTTTGTTGAAGATGCTATCCTTTCTCCATTGCATGGTTTTAGCACCTTTGTCTAATATAAGGTAGTTGTAATTTTGTGGATTTGTCTCTGTGTCCTCTCTTTTGTACCATTGGTCTACCAGCCTGTTTTGGAGCCAGTACCATGCTGCTTTTACTATTGCTCTATAGTATACTTTAAAATCTGGAATTGCGATACCACCAATTTCACTCTTCCTGCTTAGAATTACTTTAGCTATTCTGGGTCTCTTATTTTTCCAGATGAATTTCATGATTGCTTTTTCTATTTCTGCAAGGAATGTCATTGGGATTTTGATGGGAATTGCATTGAATCTGTAAAGTGCTTTTGGTAATATGGCCATCTTAATAATATTAATTCTACCAATCCATGAGCAAGGCAAATTCTTCCATCTTCTAAGGTCTTCTTCTATTTCTTCTTCTATTTCTGGTTGTATACTTTTACAACCAGCCATGGTAACTGATATAACAACTGAAACAGGATCCCATCAGATTCCTACCAAGATCCATGGGCCATTACCCCCCGGCACCATGGGCTTAATTTGGGGATGAAATAATTTTAAAGAGGCAATCCAAGTAATACCAGGAGTTATTGATCCTTATTTTAGAGGTGAGCTAACAGTCACTGTAAAATAAGAACATGCCATTTGGCTTTCTACTAAAGACGTGCTAGCCCAATTAATACTTTTACCCTGTAGCTCCACGGACAGTCAGATTAAAACCGATTTCTGAGTTGCCAGACCAAGAGTACTGAGTACAATTAGTCCATCAGGAGTGCCACCTACTGGAATGTAAAATTAATCATAAAACATTTCAAAAAAATACAGTTACTGGGGCAGATAAATCTGTTTTATCTTGCCAATTTTGGCCCCAAACCTGGCCTTTACGTACTGTGCCAGCCAATTTAGAAGGCATAGGACAGATTTCTCAGCCTTCAGAGCACCCGATATCATCACTGGGAGGATTGAGATGGAAATACTGGAACTTTTAAGCCTTATGTTTTGGACACTTTATTGGTAAATTTATGGGGAAGAGATATCCTAAACAGCTTAGGATTACTATTAGTAACTCTAAATTCTATCAGGTCATTTGAGGAATTTAATCAAGGGTTTACTCCTAGGGATAGTGAGAGAAATTCACAGGACGAATACCTACTTACAACCCAGTCTCCTGGTCAGAGATTAACTAATTAATACCAAAACTTTTAGTAGGGGCCCTGACTTTTTCCCTGGCCCAAAAGACAGCAGAAAAGATCACTTGGCTCACAAAATTACTAACCCAAATTGGGGAAAAACTTAAAATACCTCATATGTTAGTTGAAGACCAGCTCCAAGCTGGTCATTTAGAGCCTAAGCTCAGCCCTTGTAACATACCCATTTTTTGTAATTACGAAAAAAGTTTGGTAATTGGAGGTTATTATAGGATTTAAGGGCAATAAATCATGCAATTCAACCTATGGGAGCTCTACAATCTGGGCTTCCTTCTCCTACAGCTATTCCTTTAAATTATAATTTGATAGTAATAGATCTAAAAGATTGTTTTTTCTCTATACCTTTGCACCCAGATGACTATAAAAAGTTTGCCTTTAGTGTCCCAATTAAATTAAATTCAAAGAACCAGTCAAAAGATATTGCTGGAAGGTACTGCCTCAGGGAATGTGTGATAGTCCAACCTTATCTCAGAATTTTGTAGCACAGGCTATCATGCCTGTAAGGGAAAAATTTCCTGATGTATATATTATTCATTTTATGGATAACATACTTTTAGCTCATGCTAATTCAGATGTACTTTTAAAAAAATTTTGCCCAATCAGAGACTTCACTCACAGTAATGGGCTTATGCACTGCACCTCAAAAGGTGCAAAAGATATCTCTTTTTCAATATTTAGGTCATGTAATTGAAGGACATACAATCCATCCTCATAACTTACAAATGAGAGTCAAGGAGTTGCACGCCCTTAACGATTTTCAAAAATTATTAGGAGATATTAATTGGCTAAAGCCATCTTTAAAGCTAACTACTTCAGATTTAAGTTCTTTATTCCAGATATTACAGGGAGTTCCTTTTCCAACTTCTTCTTGTCATCTCACAGCAGAGGTGAAAATGGCTTTAAGGAAAGTTGAAATTGCTATTAAAAATGCTCAATTTACTAGAATTAATCCTCAAAAGCCTATATATTTATTGATATTTTCAACTGCTTATGCTCCTACAGGGGTGATATGGAAAACACTGGGAGTTATTGAGTGGATTCATTTAGCCCACTCTCCTCAAAAGTCATTAACTCCTTTTCATGATTTTGTTGCTCAATTAGTGATGAAAGGCAGAACAAGATCAGCTTCTTCATTTGGTTTCTCTGGGCCACTCTTCTCTTCTTCCGAGGTTTCTTCCTTTTGAGGGAAGTCTTCTCTGGGTTGATCTTCAGTTGTTTGAATCTTGAATCTACGTCCTCCATGCCTGATGGCATGTTCAGGTACCCAAATAGGATGAAAAGCACCTTCTGGAAAAATACAAGCATGACCTCTGCCCATATAATCACTGGATCTGGTCCTTTCCATTGACCAGTCTGTAAGTCCTTCCACCAAACTCAGCCTTAAGGGCCTTTTGCTGTGGAAGACATATGTCGCTCAGCTGCAGTGTGACCTTCTGAGTCACAATTTAGAAAACTTAAAGCAAACAGAATGATCGAGGTTATTTTGGGGAGTTTTAGCTCTCCCTTGGAGTTGAGTCATTCATGGCTCATAGCATCAATTTCCTTAGGTCCAAGGGAGAGCTAAAAGACAGCAATTGGGACTAACTTATCATACTGTTAATGGAGACTCAAAACCTTATATTAGATAAGCAGAACGTCCACAAATACCTCATTGTCCTAACCATTCTGCAATAGAAATTGGCACCTTTCCTAAGTGGATAGATTGTATAAATACCTTTCCAATACAACATAAGGTGTCTAGAAATAATGGGTATATTTTTTTTTAATTTTAATATTTATTTTTTAGTTTTTGGCGGACACAACATCTTTATTTGTATGTGGTGCTGAGGATCGAACCCGAGCTGCATGCATGCCAGGCGAGCGCGTTACCGCTTGAGCCACATCCCTAGCCCATAATGGGTACATTTTGGATTGGTCTCCTAAAATTGACAAAAGGCAGTTATGCAAGAGTTTTGCCATGACTCCTGGAGGATTTATTAGCAACATCCTGACCTTCATCGAAGGTGACCTTCATAAAGATGTTTGGTGCTTAATTGCTGCCTCAGAATTCTTAAATTTTACTGACAAATTTTTACCAGACTTTGTAGGCAAGAGTTGTAAGGAAGGTTCTTGCTATGACTTACAAGCCTGTGTTCAACTCCTTATGTTTTAATTACTGGAAATGTAAAAGTTAAATGGAAAGATGATAGATAACTTGTAACATGTAGTAAATCTAATGTAAATAATTGTATCACCAGATATAATGGAGGAAAAGGAACGCTGATACTCCATCAGCCCTCTTTTGTTTTATTGCCAGCTAATATTTCAGAGCCGTGGTATGCTGATGCTGGTTTTCAAGTCTTACAACAAACACATGCCCAGCTAGTGAGATCTAAACACGCTCTTGGGCTCATAATAGTGGGCACTGTTGCCTTGGTTTCTTTTATTGCTTCCACAGTCACAGATTCGGTGGCTATATCCCAAAATATTCAACATGCAAATTTTCTTAATACTTTGGCTCAGAATACTTTCAAGGCTCTTCATAATCAAATAAATACTGATGAAAGAATTGAGACTAAGCTAAATGCCTTAGAGGCAACTGTCATGAATACTGGTAATAAACTTTCAGGTTTGAAGTTCAAGGAAAGACTTAAATGTCACCCTAGCTATGTGTGTGTGTGTTACTGCTGCCTAATACAATGTTTCCCAATGGGACTGGGAGAAGATTAAAAACCATTTGTTGGGTATTTGGCAAAATAATAATAATAGCTTGGATCTTTTGGAGCTCCATCATCATATTCAAGATATAAAAAAAAGTAAGATTGATTTTTTGGATCCTACTTCCTTAGTTAATCAAATATTAAAAGAATTAAACAGCTTTAACCCTGGGAAACATTCTTAAAACACTCTGCGTGGTATATTCTTGTATTGTTCTCTTTGCTATTAATTCTCTTCTGTATTATAATTGTAGGATGAAGAGCCTTCAAAACAAGGATTTGAGGACTCAAAAAAGTGAACCATCACCTGCTTTTTCAAAGAAAAAAGGGGGACTATGTTGGAGGCCTCCATGCCATGTGACCAGCATTTTCCTTCTCTGATTGGCTGAGGCCCTGTCAGTCACTTCCTGTGATTTGGCCACATCAAAGTGGCATTAGACTGCAGTCCCAATCTTGGAATGTCGCAAAACTTGTCTTCCTACAGCCCCAGGGGTCAAATTACCTTACCTGTCCTTGTAAACCTGTCCCCCTTGAACTTTTTTGGATGGAAATTTCTAAAGAATAAGAGTTCCCCCAATAAAAGACCACTCCTGAACATTCTAGCTCTCTCTCACCAGCCTCTTGTGACATTCCTTGCTCTCCCATTTGGGGAGCTTGACGCCAAGGGCAGAGGAGCTGTCCCAGGGCTTGAGTTAAAGGTAAATTGTGTGTTTGTGTTTTATTTGGTACCTCAGGAAATTCACTCAAACAACTCTATTTTGGCTACCCACAGTGGCCGAGGAGAGTATTGTACCTTAATTTAAAAAAAAAAAAAAAAAAAAAAAAAAAACTCATGATTGCACAACAATGTGACTGTATTTAATGCAACTGAACCACAACTTAAGAATTGGTAAATTTCATGAATATGTATATACATATGGGTATATAAAAAAGCCCCCCCCCAAAAAAATTGCATTATATCTACTGGCAACAAATAACTACAAGTTAGACTTTTTTGGGGGGGTATCAGGGATTATCTTCTGGGGCACTCAACCACTGAGCCACCTCCCCAGCTCTATTTTGTATTTTATTTTAGCAAGGCCCTAAGCAATTCAGGGAGTCCCTGAATTGCTTAGGGCCTTGCTAAATTGCTGAGGCTGACTTTTAACTCAAGATCATCCTGTCACAGCCTCCCAAGCTGCTGGGATTACAGGCGAGTGCCACCACTCCCAGTAACAAAATAAATGCTTAAAAAAGCACTTATAGGGCTGGGGATGTGGCTCAAGCGGTAGTGCGCTCGCCTGGCATGCGTGCGGCCCGGGTTCGATCCTCAGCACCACATACAAACAAAGATGCTATGTCTGCCGAAAACTAAAAAAAAATAAATAAATATTTAAAAAAAAAAAAGCACTTATAACAACAACAAAAACAAAAATTTCCCTAGAAATTAATCTAATGAAATTTGTGCAAGATCGTTACACTGGAAAATATAAAACATTGTTGAGAAAAAAAAAAACACCTAAACAAATGGAGGTATATATTCATGTCTGTGGGCTGGAAAACAATATTTTAAGAAGTCAAATATCTCTATTTGATATGTAGACTCACTGGAATCCAGAACTTTTGTTGTTGTTATTGTTGTTGTTGACACTGAAAAGTTGATACTACATGAATACAGAAAACCAAAGAACTTAGAATAACCAAGATCATCTTAAAAAGAATTATGTTAGAGGTTTTAACTCTCAGATACCAAAACTTACTATAAGTATAAAGCAATTAAATTGCTGAAGTGCTTAATTCATAAGCATGAATTAAGACCAACAGACCAAAAAGAAGTCCACAGACATAAATATATGGTCACACCTGATAGATGACGAAGGTACCACCATAGTTAAGCAAGCAAGGGGTGATCTATCAACAAGAGATGCTGGGTCAACTGTACATCCATATAGAAAAAAATGAACACTGATTCTTTGTTTCATTCCATATGAATTCCACATAAGATAATCTACCTGTACATTCAAATGAAAAAAATTCTAGGTTGTTTGTTTTGTGATACTAGAGACTGAATCCAGGGGCACTTTACCATTGAGCTACATCTCCAACCCTTTAATTTTTTTAATTTTTTTTTTTTTTTTTTTTTTTTTTTGAGATAGGGTCTTGTTAAATTGCTGAGGCTGGACTCAAACATGATCCTCCTGACTCAACCTCCTGAATTACTAGGATTACAGAAGAGGATTACAGAAGTGTGCCACCATGCCTGGTTTATGTTTTGTTGTTGTTGTTGTTGTTGTTGTTTTTAGATGTTGATGGACCTTTATTTTATTCATTTATTTATATGTGGTGCTGAAAGAATTGAACCCAGTGTCTCACACATGTTAGGCAAGTGCTCTACCACTGAGCCACAACCCCAGCCCCATGGTTTATGTTTTTTAAAGAAGATGATTATCTTTAATCTTGCCTTTCCAGGGGATAGGCAAAGATTTCTTAAACAAGACACACATTTTTTTAAAAAATCACTAAGCATGAAAATCTATAAAAAATTAATGGATTAAGGAGCTGGGGTTATAGCTCAGTGGTAGAGTGCTTGCCTCACACATGTGAGGCACTGGGTTCAATCCTCAGCATCACATAAAAATAAATAAAATAAAGATATTGTGTTCATCATTTAAAAAAAGAAAATAATGCATTAGACTTCATTAAAATTGTTTTTCAAAAAATACCATTATGGGGCTGGGGTTGTGGCTCAACGGTAGAGCACTTGCCAGTGCAAGGTGCTGGGTTTGATCCTCAGCACCACATAAAAACAAATAAATAGGGACTGAGTTTGTAGCTCAGTGGTAGAGTCTTTGCCTCGCATTGATGAGGCACTGAGTCTGATCCTCAGGGCCATATAAAACTAAATAAATAAAATAAAGATATTGTGTCCATCTACAATTAAAAATATATTTTAAATAAATAAATAAAATAAAGGTATAAAAAATATTTTTAAAATTCCATTATGTAAGAGGGGCATGGGGGCACACACCTGTAATTAAATGGCATGGGAGACTGAGATGGTAGGATCACAAGATCAGAGCCAGCTTCAGCCTTGGTGAGGCACTATGCAACTCAGTGAGACCCTGTCTTTAAATAAAATAAGAAATAGGGCTGGGGATGTGGCTCAGTGGTTGAGCGCCCCTGAGTTCAATCCCCAGTACCCCCCCAAAAAAATACCATTATGTAAATGAAAAGGCATCTCACAGACCAGAAGACTATTGCAATATATATCTGTAAAAGCAACTCAATTTTATAATGAAAGACAATGAAATCTTTTAAAATGGGCCAAAGATTTGAACAAGAACTTCACAAAAGAGACTATCCAGATGGCCAATACAAAAAGGTATTTAATAGCATTAACTACCAAAAAATACAAATTACATAGTACTACATACACCAGATGAGTGAACATTAAAAGGACTGACAATACTATGTTTTGTAAGAATGTGAAGCAACTATACTCTCATAATCTGGATTGGATTATAACTTGATATCACATCTTTGTAAAACTGTCAGTATCTACTACAGCTAAATAGAAAGAAACATCATGACCCAGGAATTCCATTTATTTGGTATATATCAAACTAAAATGAGCATTCATGTCCATAAAAGTTATGTACCAGAATTGCTCATAAAATCGTTATTCATAATAGCCAAAAACTAGAAACAACATCAACAGAATGAAGGAAATGTGGTATAATTAGACTATGGAATATTATAAAGCAATGAGCAGGGTGCAGTGGGGCAGGCCTATAACAGTATCTCAGGAGGCTGAAGCAAGAAGATCACAAGTTTGAGGCCAGCCTGGGAAACCTGCAAGATTCTTTCTCAAAATAAAATTTTAAAAGGGCTAGGAATATAGTTCAGTGGTAGAGTATCCCTGGGTTCAATCCCCAGTACCACCACCAAAAAAAAAAAAAAAAAAAAAAAAAAAAAAGCCATGAAAGGTAAGGAACTATTCTCATATACAATAAAATGGATGAATCCAACAGACACAATATGGAATGAAAAAAGCCAGTCACAAAAGAATTCATATTCTGATTTATTTTGAATAATGGAAAGAAAACAAAAGTAACCCCTTATGTCACAGGTCAGAATGGTGGTTACTCTCAGAGTTGAACACTGGCTGGAAGGGGATACGCAAAGCCTGTTGGGATGCTGAAAACTTTTATATCTTGATCTGTATGGCAACTGGGGGGTATGGAAGAATTTATCAAACTATACATTTAACACTTATATGGTATCCTTTTTTCTTTCTTTTGGTGTGGTAGATTGAACCCAGAGTATCACGCATGCCAAACTCATACCCTACCACTGAGTATTCCCCAACCTTTATGTGATATCTTTTTTTAAGTAAATAGATATTATTATCCTTCATTCAAGATCTTTTTCAAGTTCTAGTTCTTTGTGAAGTCTTCCCAAAATAATCTGTTAGTCAGATTTCTGTTGCTATGACAAAACACATGGGATAAACAAGTTAAAAGGAGAAAAGATTTATTTTGGCTCAAGATTTCAGTCTAATGGTTGCTAGGACCTATTGCTTTTGGGTCCATGATAAGGAAGATAATCATGACAGGCACATGTGGCAGATATAACCTGTTCACGTTGCAGTAGCCTAGGAAGCAGAAAAAAAAGGAAGGGGCCAGGGTCCCAACATCCCCTTGAAGGGCACATCCTTAATGACCTAATTTCCTCCCATGAGGACCCATCTCCTAAAGGTCCCACCACCTCCCAATAAAGCACAGGCTGGAGACCAAACTTTTAGCATATGGGCCTTTTGGGGATGTTTCAAACCCAAACCACAACACTTCCCTTTCCAGCTGCTGCCATTCTGCCCTTTGAAACTGTGGCAGATTGGTTAGCCTCAGTTTTGCCCTTGTTTACTATATATGCAAGCTCCTTAAAGGGAATTAATTCCTTTGTAGACACTATGAACCCCACAGTCTCTCGAACTGACCTAAGTACCTAGCAGGCACTTAATAAATATCTTTACATCAACTGACCATTTACAAGAAGTATAAATTAGTGGGGCAAGCTTTGAGGACAGGTGCTAAGGATGTTTTCCATCATTCTTTCTTTTCCTTCCCATGGGAAAGAATGAGAGGATATTTGAGGTATTAACTAATGAATCAATGAAGCCAATGGCAAACCAAGAGTCCTGTTAATAAACATTTTTAAAAATTTGAAAAAATATCCTTCTTCCCAAAGGTAAAAGTCTATGTAGAAATAAATCTGCTCTCTCCAGGGAGGAAAAGGGGAAATACTGGGGAATGATACTAGCCAAATTATGTTGTTATATTGTGTGCATGTACAATTACATTACAACAAATTCCACCATTATGGTCAACTATAATGCACCAATAAAAAATAAGTGGAAAAAATCTGATCCTTCCAGGAATCTATGAGTATCCCCACCCTTGGTCAGGGCCTCCAGAAAATTTTCTTCCTATGGGAAATTAAACTTGAGGAAGTAAGCTCAAAGAAATACCAGAAAACTATACTCCACCCAGAGACAGCTACTTGAGCACAGAAGGGCTACTTAATGTGATCTGTCTATGGAGCCCAGGTAAAGGGTTAAACTTGGAGATGCTCTGAATACACATTTTTAGCTAAATGCTGAAAGAATAAATATTAAAGTCAATATTTAGCTGGGTGCAGTGGCACATACCTGTAATCCCAGCAGCTCTGGAGGCTGAGGCAGGAGGATCGTGAATTCAAAGCCAGCCACAACAACTTAGCAATGCCCTAAGCAACTCAGCCAGACCCTGTCTCTAAATAAAATATAAAAAAGGACTGGGGATGTGGCTCAGTGGTTAAGCACCCCTGGGTTCAATCCACAATACCAAAAAAATAAAAATAAAGCCAGTATTTGACTAAAGCAATCTATCACCAACACAGAATAAATTTCTGGAATACAAAAATAAATTTGAAGTCTCATTAAAAATTGTATTACTCTTATAGTTCAAACATTTAAAAATGTTAAAAGACCAACCATGGAAGTTTGACATAAACTAGCCATTGATACTGAAGGAACAATGAGAGCTGCTGGGTTGGTTGCTCCTGTAGTCTCTACAGTGAACATTTATATTACATGTTTATATTTACATTACATTATATCTGTATTTATATGCTTGTATTTATGTTATATTTATATTACATTAATTTCAACCAAGGATGAAGGAGGGTAAAATTTCATTTTTCCCAAATGACAATCCTTATTTTAGTTATGCTAATTATAATGACAATAATGTAGACAAACATCTGATACTTGATCATTCAAACTATGTAAAAACTAGAATACTGAAATAGGCATTTGGTAACTTAACCCTCTAAAGAACAAGGCAAAGGCCAAATTTCAGGGCATCCATAGATACAGTACGATGAAGACTGGCTACGTTCTACTTTTTCTAAGAGCAAAACAAAGATATAGATTTATATGAAGCAGGAAATCAAATTTTACTTAAAAATAAAAAAAAAGAAGAAGAAGAGGGGGCAATAACTCCCAACCTATCAACCACCAAATATCCTGTTGCCCTTCCCTCAAAATAATCAAGACAATGGTGGAGCCAAGGAATTGTTAAAACCAAGTCTTCACCTTCAAAGAACTCCCAGTCTTACTGGAAAGACAAATTATTAGCTCACAAAGTTACCTTAAATTACCTTACATATCAAGTTCATAATCAAGTGTTAAAGAATGGAAAGTACCCATGTGATTTAACATAGAAAAAGAAGCACTCCTCTATGCCAGGCACAATACCAGAGGTGGAGGAGGCTGAGGGAGGAGGATTAAGAGTGTAAAGCCCCAGGGCTGGGGCTATAGCTCATTGGTAGAACACCCGCCTCACACTTGTGAGTCACTAGGTTCAACCCTCAGCACCACATAAAAATAAAGATATTGTGTCCAACTACAACTAAAAAAAAAAAAGAGTGCAAAGACCCAGCCAAAGTGAAGCGCTAAGCAACTCAGTAAGACCCTGTCTCTAAATAAAATACAAAATAGGGCTGGGGATATGGCTCAGTGGTTGAGTGGCCAGTACAAAAAAAAAAAAGCAGCAGCAAGCACTCCTCTAGAGTTGGCAAAACAAAAACTGACCAGTGACTCTCAACCTCAGGGCTGGAAACCTCCACATCTTCAACTCCATACTCCTATCAAGAACCTGGACAAGAAGCTGAACCAGGTGAGCCAATCCAGAGCCTACACTCTTAAACTTCACACAGTTCTCCACTATGTTCAAACCTCTCTCAGACATCTATTTTATTTGATTTTGGGAGAAATGGAATATGCTGGGGATGGAATTCAGGGCAAGCCACAACTTAGCGATGCCCTAAGCAACTCAGCGAGACCCTGTCTCTAAATAAAATATAAAAAAGGACTAGAGATGTGGCTTAGTGGTTAAGCACCCCTGGGTTCAATCCTCAATACCAAAAAATAAATAAAAATAAAGTCAGTATTTGAGCAAAGCAATCTATCACCAACACAGATGCCAAGGACCCAGTCTACCCCTGAACTATATCCCAGCCCTGAACAACTACAAATTTTAAACTGTATGACATAGTATAATCATATGGATAGATAAATGTTGTGGTCAGCATAGATTGTTTTCTTAATCAACAGACACAAAAAGTACCAAGAAATTATGTATTTAAAAATTTTTGACAGTACATTTTTTATACAAATTATTAATAATGCACCACAAAAAAAAAAAAATGTTCTTTTAGGTTGGGTGGTAGATTTCCAAGTTTCATTTTGTAGTATTTTTTTTTTTAAGAGTGAGAGAGAGGAGAGAGAGGGAGAGAGAATTTTTTGATATTTATTTTTTAGTATTTGGCGGACACAACATCTTTGTCTGTATGTGGTGCTGAGGATCAAACCCGGGCCGCACGCATGCCAGGCGAGCGCGCTATTGCTTGAGCCACATCCCCAGTCCATTTTGTAATATGTTATATGACATGCGTGAGTATATTCACACACATTCATCTTCAATTATTTTGAATGATTCAAATACTATATAATTTTTTTTAAATATATAAGTGCATTGGCAATCTAAAGCCAAAATATCAACAGTAAAAAACAAGAGATCTTCATGTGAGAAGGACAGCCCTAGAATTATGGAAATATCCAAGTGAGCGCAGAGAGGTTCATTTTTCAATAACAAAGCTACTAACCCTAGCCAGAGTCGCCCTGCAGAGTATAGAGGATGACAAAAAGTGTACCCTTTGAGTTGGGGGCTCAGCGTAGAGCACTTGCTTAGCATATACAAGGTCCTACGTTTGATCCCCAATATGAAAAGAGAGGGAAAAAGTGTGCTCCCTGCCTCTTGTAAAACAGGGAAATTTTTGGAAGTATTTGAGTAATATCAGTAAATATTTTTAATGAAAATATTAATTTAAATGAGCTGAACAGGGGCTGTGGTTGTGGCTCAGCGATATAGCACTCGCCTAAAAGTACAAAGCCCTGGGTTCAATCCTCAGCATCACATTAAAAATAAATAAATAGGGCTGGGGATGTGGCTCAAGCGGTTGCGCGCTCGCCTGGCATGCGTGTGCCCGGGTTAGATCCTCAGCACCACATACAAACAGATGTTGTGTCCGCCGAATACTAAAAAATAAATATTAAAATTCTCTCTCTCTCTTTTAAAAAAATAAATAAATAAATAAATAAAATAAAGGTGTTGTGTCCAACTACAACTAAAAAATAAATATTAAAAAATAAATAAATAAATGAGCTGGAGAAGGGGTGAGGAGGAAGAGAACTGGAAATAAAATACCTCTACAGTTTCTACAATGGAATATGAAAGTTTTATGATGAAAAAAGTGCAACATAACAAGGAAAAATTCTACAATTAATAAAGTCTCACTCTAGCATTCAAGACCCCAGTGCCTACAGCTCCGTCATTACACCTACACTGCATGGAGGCGGAGCCTGCTCACTGGAAACCTTGCGCTCATGTCCTTGCACCCCACCTTCCCACTCCTACTGACCTCTTTCCTCCTCAGTCCTTTGTCCTCATCATCTAAGCACATCACATTACAATATTGCTCATTTTTTACTATCCTCCACCGTGGAGGCAACCACTGTGCTAGATACAAAACATACTTTCCCTCTCAATCATCAAATAACCCTATTTAAGGTTCTGATCTCCCTTTTAGATAAGAAATTAAGAGGCTAGGGGTTGTGGCTCAGTGGTAGAGTGCTTGCCTAGCATACACCAGGCACTGGGTTCAATCCTCAGCACCACATAAATGTAAAATAAAGGTATTGTGTCCACCTAAAACTTAAGAATAAATATTTTTTAAAAAATTAAGGCTTGAAGATTAAGTAATCTGCCCCAATTAAAACAGCAGACACTTGTGATCCAGCTCTTTCTTTAAACCACATGCCCTTTCCACCATGTTATTTATTTATTTATTTATTTAGTGCCAGAGATTAAACCCTTAACAACTCATAGCCACATCTCCAGCCCTTTTTATTTTTAAGAGAAGGTCTAGCTAACTTGTTTAGGGCCTAAATCGCTGAGGTTGGCTTTGAATTTATAATCTTCCTGCCTCAGCCTCCCTGAGTAGCCTGTATTACAGGTGTGCACCAACATGCCCCGCATCCTTTATGTTATTAAGCATGTTTATGCAATGACTAAGCACATCTTAAGTGCTAAATTAGTATGTGCTGGATGGACTAAAAGGAGCTAGACATGCTGTCTGCTCCCAATGAAGAAAAAGACCAGAAAAGTATTGCTCTAAAGATTAATTCTTCTATCCCAATTTGTTCTGTGGGATAATACCCAAGAGCCCTAACTAACTCCTACACACACAAAATCAGCAGGTACACATTAACAGCAGTCAACATTAACAGCCCTGGGCAAGACAGTATCCACTATCCTGTCTCCTGGAGGCTTGGTGGGCCTTGGTACTGCTGTTTTTGCAAAAAAAAAAAAAAAAAATAGATTTTTTTTAAAAAATATTTTTTGTAGTTGGACACAATATCTTTATTTTTTATTTATTTTTATGTGGTGCTGAGAATTGAACCCAGCATCTCCCACGTGCTAGGCGAGCACTCTACCGCTGAACCATAACCCCAGGCCCACAAAAAAATAGATTTAACCCCTACAGAGGCAATGCCCCATATCCTCTGAGGGTATTTCCAGTCATCTGAGACATTTCTTAGTTATGACTCAATTGGGTAAGACTAAATTGCTAGAAAGAACAGTTTTATTAAGTTATCAAATTATAATACTAAAATTTCATCTATAATAACTTTCACTTAGCTACCTACCTATGATTGTTTGCGACCACTGCAGTGACAAGAAAGTATCGAGTGACCAAATATTGGAATAAAAATTCATGGAGTCAATAAGCCTTTGCTACCACTCTGGCCTGGATCGGCCAGGCCTGGAACCCCCGCACTCATCAGACTCTATGCTAAACTAGGGTTAAGAGCAGAGCAAAATCAGAACCCTCTCTAGATAGATCTTTTGGTCAAACCAAAATTGTATAAGTAACTAGGCACTGCAAATAGTTTTGACCCAACACACACACTCTGAACTTCACAGTCACTCCATAAACACCTGGGAACCAGATAATGAGAAGAAAATATTCCTTCCTATGCACCTTTTACTAAAATGGAATAGCTTCTTTCTTGAGTTGAAACCATTTTGGTTTTAGTATTAACAAAACCGGCCGTTTTATCGAGGTCGGGAAGGTTCCTTTAATAAGTGCCCCATATAAGAGTCCTTAGCTCAACTGGTCATTCCTCGCAAATCCACTGCTCTTAACATTCTGAAGAGGTGAAAACTGCACATCTTCTGGCCATGCCTGGGACTTTCAGGCTCTGGGGAGAACAGGATTGTTTCCCTATTCTATGCATCCGGGTAACCGCTGTCCAGGCCCACCCCGCCACCCACCAACTACCTTGATCCCTTTTTCTGACACACCTGAAGTGTCTACGCCCGGGTAAAGACAACGAGACCACGCCACCGTATCTGCTGTCCCGGACCAGGAGGTGGACAAGCGCCACTCACATCCGGCCGCGCGCTCTATCAAACAGCACCGCGTTGCGGGCCGCAGTGCACGGGACGGGTGGGGGGCGACTAGCAGGCCGGGACTTGAGAGTGATGTCTAAGGACGAGAAAGATCTGGAAGAATCCAGCTAAATCAGGAACGGGGCAGGGAGGACCTGAGCAGAGCTCCGGGAGAAAGGACTGGTCCCCGGAATCCCAAGAGGGTCCCGGGAGTGGGCAGTAGGCAGCCAACAGGAGGAAGGTACCAGAGGGTAAAAAAAATCCTAAGCTCCCTTACCAACAAGAGCCCGAACCGGCTCCGCAGCCGGCGTCTCTAGAAAGTTCTCTGCTCCAACCCCTCAGTCGCCCGCTAGCGCAGCGGCTCCTCCCAGCCCCTCCCCCTGGGCGGGTGGGACCAATCGCTCCCCCCGGCCGCCCTATGCCCGCCCCCTCCGCGCCCGCCCGTCTCTGCCGCGGGCTGCGAGCGCGCCGGCTGCTAGAGGTGCGCGAGCCTCCAAGCTAGCCGTACGCCGTGGGCGGCCGCCGCGCAGTCCCTCCGCCGACTCCTGGCACCCAGGCCCGGCGACACAGAGCGCCCGGCTCGCGCCTACCTAGCTCCCACAGCCAACGGCGCGCCGAGCGGCGATGACCGCCGAGGAGATGAAGGCAGCCGAGAGCGGGGCGCAGTCTGCGCCTCTGCCCCTCGAGGGAGTGGACATCAGCCCCAAGCATGACGAAGGCGTGCTTAAGGTGAGAGGCCAGGGCCTGTCGGGGATCGGCCAGGCCCGGAACCCCCGGCCGCAACCTTTGGGCCTTGGCCCTTTGGGTTCTGCAGCCAGTGGCATAGTCTTCCCGGACTGGGCTGCGTTGTTGCGGGTGGCATGAGCGACAGCGCGCTCGGGAGGGGTCGGCCTAGGTGCCGAGGGGCCCTTTCGCGGCCCCCTAGAAGCCGGTTGCCCGGGTCGGGCCCCCCAGCCCGCAGCTCTTGGGCCCGGGAGGGGGCCGGGACTGCAGCGCCAACTCCAGCGTGCACGGTGCGGCGGAGAGGGGCGGGGCGGCCGCAGCGCACGCGAGTCGCAGCCAGGGGGCCCAAGCAGCGTGCGCACGGGGCCGGGGCCGGGCCGGGCCTGCCCCAACACTACCGTGCCCTCGCCCCTTGGCGACCCGCGGGCCGTAGCCGGAAAGTCCCTGGCAGCCTGGGCGGTGGTGCGAGAGCGCGCCCACCCTTCGAGTTAAACATTAACTAGGACGTGAAGCAGCTCTCGGAACCGGTTTCGTGGTCCAAAGCCCTTTGTGCCACTCGGTTGCCGGGCCTGGCCTCGAGAAAGGTTCTGGCACTCTCGGGGGCCTCCTTTCCAAATGCCGGGACCTAACGAGGTCACCCGCCCGGCCATGCTGGGCCCCCTCCTTCAGTCCCGGGAAACCAGGAGCGTTGCATGCCGGGATCTGTAGTCTCCTCCCCCCCCCCCGCACCCCCTGCGCCTTCCAGAGTTAGGGCTTGGGGGTGCGGGGCGGGAAGGAAGAGCTTTGCCTGGAGCCGGCTCCTCAGTAACCGCCCCACCACAAATAGCCCGAGGAGCGAGGAGGAGGACATCTTGACTGGGGTCAGGACAACCCGCGGTGGTTCAGAGCAGGTTCTGCTGGCACTCCGGGACGTCGGAATCCTAGCCCGCGTTGTGTGCCCTCTCCCAGCCATTGTTTTCTCCTCCCGGCTTCTCATTTCTCAATTCCATGTGTGTGTGGCATATGCGAAGCCAGAGACCTCAAGGAGCTTTCACCTGGACCAAAAGGCTTTTGATACTTGCAGCACTTGCTCCAGCTGCTCTCCTGTGAACATGTGGCTTCCTCGTCCCTCTCTCCAGCATCCTGCTGTTTTCTACAAGATTGATTCCAGAAAGGGTCATTTCCCCTTTTATTCTTCCCTGAGGCCCTATACATTCTGTCATGGAAGAGTTCTCACAGAAGGTATATACACACACCAGGTGGCCTGTGGGGGTCACCCTTTTAAATTCTAAAGAGAGTGGAGAACCCTGTATGTCTCTGATCCTGAAATAAAGGACTCAGTTAAAGTCTGAGTCAGGAAAACCCGTATCCCAAGTCAGAGTTTAAGGCTCATGGACAGCTTCAGTGCTTATTTGTAAACTTTTTCTTCTCCCCATTTTGAACTGTTCTGTACTCTCCGTTATTCATATACCTCTCCTCCTCTATCCAAACCAGACTCAGACTAATGACCACTGGCATTCAAGAGGAATGAGGAAACGCAGGATAAAGACTACCCCCTTGGCTGCTGATAACTAACTTTATTCAACTGTTTATTGGTTTTATCTTCCAGCAATTCTGGGAGATTGTCATCACTGCTTTACAGTCAGGGTCTAGAGAGTTTAGTGACTTTAACTGCAATCATAAACAAAAACTTGAACTCTGGTCTTTTGAAAGATGGAGGGGTTAACTGACTCCTAGCCAGACTGCTAGTATTAGAATCATAGGAGAGGGCTGGGGTTATGGCTCAGCAGCAACTAGCACTTGGGAGGCCCTGGGTTTGATCCTCAACACCACATAAAAATAATTAAAATAAAGGTGTTGTGTCCAACTACAACAAAAAATAAGTACTTTTTTTTTTTAAGAATCATAGGAGAATTACCTTGAATCTCCTTACAAGGAGGCTGGGAAGGGCAAACACAAAAGAGTCCTATTATGTTTCTCTTGGAAACTTGCAGGTAATTTGGGGCCCCTATCTGCTCCCATCCCTGAGGTACTCACTTTCTCCTTCCTCCTAGGTCATCAAGCGAGAGGGTACAGGCACAGAGATGCCCATGATTGGGGACCGAGTCACAGTCCACTACACTGGCTGGCTATTAGATGGCACAAAGTTTGACTCCAGTCTGGACCGCAAGGACAAGTTTTCCTTTGATCTGGGAAAAGGTAGGCATGGTTATTGAGCTGATAGGGTAGACTTTAAGATGGATAGAAGCTGTTACAAGCAGAAACTCTTCTCCAGACCATTCTTGAGGGATTGTTAATCACAATCTGTTACCCATCCTGTTGTTTTGGGGTTTTTTGTTTGTTTCTTTCTTTGTTTTTTTAATTCTAGAGAGTTCTGAGACCTGACAGCACTTGATGCAAAACTTCTTATCACCTGCTTTTGTCTAAAGGGTGTCCAGCTTCTCTTGGGTGCAGTGATTAATTCTCTTTTGGGGGTACTGTTTGACCCTAGAGTCCTACTCCTCGTAAGAGGTGCTGTTTGCCTCTACCTGCAGGGGAGGTCATCAAGGCTTGGGATGTTGCTGTAGCGACCATGAAGGTGGGGGAAGTGTGCCACATCACCTGCAAACCAGAATATGCTTATGGTTCAGCGGGCAGCCCTCCAAAGATCCCCCCCAATGCCACGCTTGTGTTTGAGGTGAGTGTCCGGCCACAGAAATCCAGGCAAAGGGCCAGGCCTTATATCAGCCCAGTGCCTGGCTGCCCTCCAGCCCTTCCTGCCTCTTGGAGACAATGTAGCCAAGGCTGAGGGCCTGGCCTTAGGAGGAGAAATAGAGAGGTCAGCTGGCTCCGTTGCTGCCAGAAAGTGGTCAGTGATGGAGGCTTTGAGTTGGAAGAGGGGTGCATCGAGCTCTTCCGGACTGAAAGCAGGGTTTTTGGTTGAAACTTTCTTACTGAAAGGGCTCAGCAGAGCAGAAGGTATTCTCAGTTATTAAACACAATTCAGGATATTGGTACTATAGGGCTTTCACTGAAAGCCTAATAAGTTGGGTTGAGGAAGGGCTTCCCAGAGGAGACAGAACTGACGCTGTTGACTCTGAAAATGTCAAGCCAACTAACATTGGGGAACACTCTGAAGACTACTGAGAAATGGAAGGTCACGTCTGACACCTGCCAGGTTAGGCTTCTTTAGTCCTTGTTAGGTGAAGCAGGATAGGAAATGAATTGCTCTCCTGAAATCTGTGTGGAATGCCTGCCTCTGCCAAAGGAGAGATCAGGGCAGCTCCCCAAAACTTGGCAGAAGTACCACTCTATCCACTCTTGTTACTACTTGATTGCCCTTGTGGTGAGATCTCGTATGGCAGTTATACTTCTTTCTCATCTTTTGGACGAGAAGGAAATTATATTTCCCTGGCAATGAGTTAGTGCAGGAAGGCTTTGGCCACCTTAAATCTTTTTTTATTTTTTACTTTTTTAATGACAGAAAATATTTTGGCAGAATATACATACATAATTATCTTATGTCTTATTTCCATAGGTTGAGCTGTTTGAATTCAAAGGAGAAGATCTGACAGAAGATGAAGATGGTGGAATCATCCGCAGAATACGGATTCGGGGTGAAGGCTATGCCCGGCCCAATGAGGGCGCCATTGTGGAGGGTGAGTCAATATAGTCTATTTATATAAAAAGCCCAGAGTAGGTAAATCTATAGAGACAGAAAGTGGGCTCTTAACAGAGAATTGCCCATTCTGCCCATGGAGCACACATGGAGGTCCATTACCTGTTGCAGTCTGAAGATGATATGATGACTAGGACCAGTGCTTTAAAAATAATGTCTGAAGGTGTATACTGCATGCACTGCATCCTAAATTGGGGTGAGTGGGTCAATATAGTCTTGATATGTTGGTCTGGGTTGTTTTAAGCAAGTGACTTCCTTTTTCTGAGCCTGTTGTCTTATCCATAAAATGAGGGGTTGGGCCATACTCTTTTAATTTCTCTGTAGGTTCAAGAATATGACAGGTATCTTGGGGGCAAGAAGTGATGGGGATATGTAGGAAAGCTGGTGGTATCCTTCCTCAGTGCTTAGTCCTATCACACCCTGGTAATTGCCTCTTTTTCATGCCAGTCACACTGGAAGGGTACCACCAGGACCAGCTCTTTGACCAGCGGGAGCTCCGCTTTGAGATTGGTGAGGGGGAAAGTCTTGATCTGCCCTGTGGGCTGGAGAAGGCCATTCAGCGCATGGAGAAAGGAGAACATTCCATTGTGTACCTCAAGTCCAGGTGAGGCATGGATACTTTTTAGAGCAGGTGGGCAAACAAAATTCAGAGACCTGAAGGACCGTGGTTAAATTGGCAGTTTGTGTCTTCTTCCCTTCCTGTGTTCACTGCAACTCTAGGAACACTAAACATGTAGGCCATTATAACCTTTTCATTAAATTTGGAAGTGTGGCCACAGTTGTCTGTTGTCCTTTCTCTGCCAGCATCAAGATTTTCATCTCCCATTAATTGATTTAATTATTAATACCATTTATTTAGAACATAGCTTCTCTGTCCCAGAGACTGCTAGAAATTCCTAGGGGTGCAAAGACTAGTTTAAATTAGTAATCATACTTGCACAAGTTTTGAGAAGACTAGAAACAACTGGAGGACCACCTAATAGGATGTATAATGAGGTTAGGAAAGATTTTGTCAAACGTGAAACATTTGAACCAAGTCTCAAGAGATGAGCAGGTACTTTTCAAGAAATGACCAAAAAGCCCTTGAAGCCTAGAGCAGGTGAAGCCTACCAGATGACCCATAGACTTTTGCACCCCTACAGCTATGCTTTTGGCAGTGCTGGGAAGGAAAAGTTCCAGATTCCACCATATGCAGAGCTGAGATATGAAATACACCTCAAGAGTTTTGAGAAGGTGAGTTTGCTCACAACCTTGGGGAATCAGATCCACCCTAACAGTGACTTTGGGGAAGCTGACCATTCCTCTCCCCTGGGCAGGCCAAGGAGTCTTGGGAGATGAATTCTGAGGAGAAACTGGAGCAGAGCACCATAGTGAAGGAGCGGGGCACTGTGTACTTCAAGGTGAGATGACAGTCATACTTCATGAGATACCCCTAGGGAGGGCTGCTCTGGACCCACCCTTCCCCTGATGACTGAAATGGACAGGTTAGCACCTGCAGTTGTCACCTAGTATATCTGAGTCTGTTGGTCTTGAGAGGGAGAGCAGGAGAAAGCAGGAATTTTGTACCCATGGGTCACTGATGTCTATTGGGCCTGTGCTGGGTGCTTTAAGCCTCCCTCCCATTCTAGGAAGGCAAGTACAAGCAAGCCTTACTACAGTACAAGAAGATTGTATCCTGGCTGGAATACGAGTCAAGTTTCTCCAATGAGGAAGTACAGAAGGCACAGGCCCTTCGACTGGCTTCCCACCTCAACCTGGCCATGTGTCATCTGAAACTGCAGGCCTTCTCAGCTGCCATTGAAAGCTGTAACAAGGTGAGGTAGCATTCACGGCAGGCCTGGGCAAGCTCCAGCATATCTGAAATTTATCCGCAGTGACCTGGTTAGGAGTATGGGATACGTCACTTGGGTGCTCTGAAATCACAGGCCCAGAGGCATTGAATACAAGTTGCAAGCACTTTGGCTTTAGTGGTAAGAGGCAAGCACAGAAGAAGGCAGGAGCACTAAAGAGTTATTTCTCACTGTGGTTCTTAGCTTCTCCCTCCTACTTGCCTTCTTTATGCTTTAAAGAAAAGAAAAGAAAAGAAAATGTCAAAGGCCTTTTCTTTCTTTCATCCAAAGACCTGCCATCTTCCTTTTCTTTCCCTTGGGCTATAAATGAGTTTCTTCCTAGTTCTGAATCATCATTCTTTCTGAGGTAGCACCAGCTGTTCATCCTTTTCATCCTGCTGGAAACCAGCCTTAGCTGGATGAGTTGTAGCACCTAAGTCTTACTGTATTGCTTTCCTGTCTGCACCTGTAGGCCCTGGAACTGGACAGCAACAATGAGAAAGGCCTCTTCCGCCGGGGAGAGGCCCACCTGGCTGTGAATGACTTTGACCTGGCACGGGCTGACTTCCAGAAGGTCCTACAGCTCTACCCCAACAACAAAGCCGCCAAGACCCAGCTGGCTGTGTGCCAGCAGCGGATCCGCAAGCAACTTGCCCGAGAGAAAAAGCTCTATGCCAACATGTTTGAGAGGCTAGCAGAGGAAGAGAGCAAGGTGAGGATCAAAGTGGGGAACAGCTGGAGTGGACAGTAAAAGAGATATTTCCTTGTCTGTCCTCCTTAACTCATCTGGTATAAGCTCCTTGTGCCTATGGTTGTCTTTGCCAATTCTGGAACCCAGAAGTTGTCCTTTTTCCAGTAGCAGCAGCAAGGAACGTGTGTTCTTTCGCGATGAACCTTGTTAATGAAGTCCATTATACTTCTGTGAACAAGGTTGGAAATCCACTGGCAATCCCTACCAGCCAGGAGCACTTACTCTGAGTATAGTTCCGAATTTCTACTCTCTTCTGGGCCTGGACCTCTGAAAAGAGCCACAGGCTTTGAGGGAGCTGGGAGTTTTTTGGTGCTGGGGATCAAAACTAATGCTTCAGGTTGTGCTAAGCATATGCTCTACGACTGAACTGTGAGTGGGTTTTTTAATAGAGGTTACATTTATGTAGTTAGATTCAAAGTGCACAAAAAGATAGTAAGAAAAAAACCTGCTTCCCCCCAGAAGCAAGTGCTCTGATATTCTAAACCAGCATACTCCAGAAATATAATGCAAACATGCTACTTTTATAACTTTTAATAGCCACGTAAGTATCTAAATTTTTGGAACGTTGTAATTTCTTAATGATGTTGCATTTTTGTTGTTTTCTCCTGCTGCTGCCCCACCCCCCAATCTTCAAAATACAATGTATACTCCAGCACAGCCTGTAATCCCAGCAGCTGGGGAGGCTGAGGCAGGAGTGTCACCTATTCAAAAGCCAGCCTCAGCAACTCAAGGAAGCACTAAGCAACTCAGTAAAACCCTGTCTCGAGCTGGGGATATAGCTCAGTTGATAGCATGCTTGCCTTGCATGCACAAGGCCCTGGGTTCAGTGTCCAGCACCACCACTACCAAAAAAAAAAAAAAAGACCCTGTCTCAAAATACAGAAGGGGCTAAGGATGTGGTGCAGTGGTTGAGCACACCCCCCTCCCCAGGTTCAATCCCTGGTACCAAAAGTAACAACAACAACAAAATACAGTGTGTATTTTGCACTTAAAACACACTAATGTAGTCCCAGCAACTCAAGAGGCTAAGGCAGAAAGATTGCAAGTTCAAGGCCAGCCTAGGCAACTGCAAGAGACCCTATCTCCAAAAAAAAAAAAAGGATGTAGGTGTGGCTCAGTAGTGGAGTTTCCTTGGATTCAGTCCCGATACCCAAAAAAACACACACAGTGATTTGATCTAATCACATGTAGTAGAGGCCATCGTGATCAGATGAGCATAGTTCTAAACAGTATGAAAATGAACAACCTTGGGCTGGGCTTGTGGCTCAGTGGTAGAGTGCTTGCCTGGATGTGTGAGGTACTGGGTTTGATCCTTACCACCACTTAAAAATAAATAAAGATAATGTGTCCATCTACAGCTAAATATATGTATATTAACAAAATGAACTTATAAATTCATAATTTGTACACATATAAGTATTACCTTTGATAAGACAATTCTGGGATTGTAGTGTTTGTGCAACTCTTAGAAATTGCATGTTTTTTTACCTTGGAAATTCAGCCCCATTCCTCTATCTTGTCTCTACAGGCCAAGTCAGAAGTAGCTGCAGGAGACCATCCCACTGACACAGAGATGAAGGATGAACAGAAGAACAGTGTGGCAGGGAGCCAATCTCAGGTGGAGACAGAAGCATAGCCTCTCCTCAGCCCTACTCCTACGGCTGCCTGCCTCTCCTGCTCCCTTCCCTACTCCACCCTGTTAGTTTTGTAAAAACTGAAGAATTTTGAGTGAATTAGACCTTTATTTTTCTATCTGGTTGGATGGTGGTTTTGGGGGGAAGGGGAAAAAGGAATAGGCTGGGGGTTGAGATGGGGGATAATTTTAGGTGGCATTGCCCCCCTCTTCCCTTCCCCCATTACATGTGAACATATGTCCATCCACACATATGCATAAGAATGTTAATTTATTTTGCTCCCTCTGTTTGTTGTTAGGTCCATTTCCAAATGGTAGAAGGGGGTGAGTGGTAGGCATGGAGTCTAAAGTGAAACCAGGGTGGAGAGGGAGACTACTGGGCAGCCGTTTTCCTCATCCTTTCCCTCTCCAGTCCATTTCCAAACAGGCGGCCTCCATGCGGGTGCTAGGGGCATGGAAAAAACCACTGCTGTGCCCATTACCTCTTCTCTGATCCCTTTCTCACCCCACATGGTAAATGGCTAATGATGTCTTCTGGTGTCATGGTGACGACCCTGTCTCCCTTCCTGGTATTTCTTCTCCTCTCAGTTTCCCTTCTTGGCCAGGTTGTGTCCCCAGCCCTTCTCCCCCCAGCCTCTTCTCTGCACATTGCTGAAGGTCCAGGCACGCCTCAAGTCCCACGCTTGAGCAATAAAGTGGAAATAAAACTTGGGTGTCAGGCAACCCTTTGTGTTCAGTTTTGCAGGGTGGGTATCGAGGGTGCGTTGTGGGCAGGGGCAGAATGAAGGGGGGTGGGTCACCTTTCTAATTACCAGTCCAGCTTAAGTGCAGCATGCCATGTAGACAAAGCCATGGGACAGGAAGTAGCCCCACTGTAGGCCTGTGCAGGCTGTGGGTTCTCTGCATGCCCTCCCTACAGAAGCCCAGCAGTGCCTCTGGTTTTCTTTTCTGACACTTAAGAGGAAAGTGTAAATTTCTACAAGTCTGGGACCTACTTGTTTGTTCTGAAGTTAGACTTATATTATACCTCACTCTGATCTGGCGGAGTCATCTTTTTGCTTTCTTGGTTTCTTATCAAGGTCTAAAAACTAGTAGTGTGAAACAGTGGTCATACCCAATTTTATTCTCAATGTTAATATTAAGACACCACTTTTTCTGCTTTTCTACACTTTAATCCTTGACTTCTACAGCATCTTGGAACTCTGAAGCCAGGGGGCCACAAGTTGGTGATGCCAAGCCAACTCCAGGTGATCCTGGCTGTAGTCCAGAGTTGTAAATATCCGTGCCCTTATCTGTCTCCTGTGTGAGTTGTGCAGTACTTTGCAAAGTGATAGGCAGTCTTCCCACCCAGTTGCCTGTACATTTCTTCCAGAAGAAATTTGGCCATGTGCACATTGTGGAAGATACATGTGAAAAATATTTCACTGAGTTTTATAAAATGGCTGATGCTGAAGCAAGTCTCCCTTGGTCCTGCCTGCTTGCTTGGTCTAAGACTCCCATGCTTGAGGTATATGCCTGGGTCTCTCAGCAATTTAGCAAGATGCTGCCTCAAAATAAAAAGGACTTGGGGTGTAGGTCAGTAAACCATCCCTAGATCAAATCCCTAGTACCAAAAAGGTACTCCTTATGTCTTGTCCAGTTCTGAATGCTTCTATAGGATTCTAGGAGTTTAAAACTTAACTGTGCTTTTGAAGAAAACTAGAGATAGATAAGCCTTAGTCCTTTGAAGATGTTTTGTTAAAATGATTACATCTTTAAGGCTAAAAATACTACCCCACACAACTTTATTCTAGGTCATGACTCAAGTTTTCCGAACAGTTGCACCTTCCTCACCAACACTTTTCTTTATGTGAATAAGAAAATCTAGTCGTAACCAGTACTGTTAAATTGATGCAGATTACAAATGGTCTCACTGGGCCGGAGGCGGATTAAAATGGGGTTTATCTTACCCTACTGCTAGTCCAAATATCAAAATTCCCTAAGTTTCATCACCAAAGTATTAACAATCTTGCCATCCTATAAATTTGATCTCCTAAGCATCTCCATCACCACCCCACTCCTCACCTCAAAATCACATGCACCTCTGGCTTGCTCTCCTACAAAAGATAATCTTAAGATACCTTGCATTCTCTTGCCCCCCACGCATTTCACACTGCATCCATGTCATGTCCCTTCACCTTCAATGGTATCCCATCATGTTCAGGATTAAGATTAGAATCCTTATGATGGCCCACAGGCCTGACCTTGCTTGCTTTGCCAGCTTTGATTTTGGAGGTAAATTGTATATCATCTTTTTTTTTTTTTTTTTTTTTAATATATTGGGACTGAACCTAGGGGTGCTTACCCATTGAGCCACATTCCCCAGTCCTTTGTTACATTTTATTTAGAGACAAGAGCTCACTAAGTTGCTAAGGGCTTCGCTAAATTGATGAAGCTGGCTTTGAACTTGTGATCCTCCTGCCTCAGCCTCCTGAGCAGCAGCTGGGATTACAGGTATATGCCACTATACTCAGCTATGTATTTCAAATGAAGAAAAAATACATGAAAGACCTTTAGGCAGGACCAGGAAAAAGTATTTTTTGAGAAAACCCATTATTGGAAAATAACAGTGATATTTTTCCTTTTTTATATTTTTCAAATTCAGAACAATTCATAATCTTATAACTCAAGCCAAAATGACTGAGCTAAGGGCACTACTGAATAAAGACATTTTCTGGAAATCAGCATTGCTCACTTATACTCTGCTTCTTCCCCAGTTGTTTGCCAGCCTCAGAAAATGTTGATGCACCAATTATCCCATTGTAAAGTCTAGGAATCCACATTAATTTAGCAAGTGTTAGGCTGTATGCCAATTTAAGAAGCAAAGAATGAAGGGTTCCCAAAATGGTCCTGAGGAGGGATGGTCAAGGAAAAGCAATGCCTTTGTGAACTTCTGTAGCAAACAAAACCTCTTGGTTCAATCCCCAGTGCAATAAACAAAACCAAACAACTATGTGGCATTTGACTACTTAGTGTCATGCAACCACCACTTCTTTTCAAAACATCTTTTTCATCCTTTGTGTGTTTTAAGCCTATTTCCTCAGAACTACTCATCCTTCAATACAGTTTTACATACAACCACTCAAAGAGGTTATAGCATTCAAAGATTTCCAGAATTGGTACTTTCGGATAGCACCAAACTCATTAGTAAGAGGGTAGTCTGGGTAACAGTACTCACAGCAGAGCTGGCCAAAGTGTTCTGCCCAATTTATAAGTCAAGTAAGTTTGAGAAATAAGTTCCTGAATTCACTTTATAACTTCTCATAAACTTTATTATGCTAAGGTGCATTACAGAGAAAGGCAACAGTCCTATTGAGTCTCAAAAACATCCAGTTAGGAAGCTATGGAACCTGCTTCTAGGATGCTGAGTGGTTCTGGGCCTCGTGTAGAAAGAACTTTGAAGGTCCTGTTTCTTTTTTTTTTTTTTTTAATATTTATTTTTTAGTTATCGGCGGACACAACATCTTTGTTTGTATGTGGTGCTGAGAATCAAACCCAGGCCGCACACATGCCAGGCGAGCGCGCTACCGCTTGAGCCATATCCACAACCCGAAGGTCCTGTTTCTTGGTGCATTGAGCAAGGACCAGTCTACTTTTGGAGGAGGTCGTAGGTCAGACTCCCACTCTGGTGGAAGTTTCTATTAAAGGCTACTCTGGTTCATAAAGAATATGAATATGCCACCCACACACCTGTATCCATGTCACCTAACTAGGAAGACAACCTAGTAAGCATTTGTTAGGCCAAAAAACATTGAAAGTGCTTGGCTTAGACAAGATGGGAGCTAGATAATGCCAATATAAACTAACCAGCCATCCCCTTAGAAGACTGCCAAAAATAGGGGTGCTCCTTGTGGAGCAGGAATCATCCACATGGCCCTGCACCCCCTTTCATGTGTTCCACCTACTGTGAAAGTAACAATGCATTTAAAAGTAAATGAGGCAGAGAGAGGCATAGACGTACAAAGTTAACTCATGCCCCAATTCTTGGAGACCCTTTCTCCCTTTCTAACTTTACTTGGCTGACTCTAACCAAAACCAAAAGATATATGGCATCCAAGTAATGATCAAAATGACATGACATTCATGGCAAACAATCTACAAACAAAAACCGCCCTATCATAGACCCAGAACAAGAAACCCAAATAAAGAGCAGGGTATATAGCTCAGTAGTACAGCGCTTGACTAGCATGCACAAGGCCTGGGTTCACTCCCCAGATTGGGGTTGGCCGTGAGGGGAGGCAAGGATGAGGAAGACAGAACTATGACATTGTGGAGTCAGAGTATGATTTCAGGGCAGAGTACTGATGGAAGCAGGGTGATCCTTATTTATATTTTGTTCCAAGAATTATTAATATGTTCATTTTACAAATTCACTGAGAAGGCTGAAAAGAGTGGAGAAACAATAAGGTACAACAAAGCACAACACACTTTAAAAATTTAGAGGTAAATTTTTTTAAAATTTTTTTTTAGTTTGTTAATCAACCTTTATTTTATTTATTTATATGTGATGCTGAGAATTAAACCCAGTGCCTTACACATGCTAGGCAAGCGCTCTACCACTGAGCCACAACCCCAGCCCTAGAGGTAAATATTTTTAATGGATTTTTGTTTTTCCACTCCTTAAAACCTAACAGAAGGAGCTGGTGTTGTGGCTCAGTGGTAGAGCACTTGCCTAACGTGAGGCACTTGCCTAGCGTGAGGCACTGAGCTCGATCCTCAGCACCACATAAAAATAAAGGTATTGTGTCCATCTACAATTAAAAAAAAAAAAAAAAACCCTAATAGTAGCAGAACACAGTAGCCCATGCCTGTATTTTCAACTACTTGGGAGACTGGGGCAGGAGGATCACAAGTTCAAGGCCAACCTGAGCAATATAACAAGATTGTCTCAAAAAAATAAATAAATAAATAAAGGCTGGAGATGTAGTTCAGCACCACAAAAACAGCAACTCAATAGGAAAATTATTAGGGTTTGAGCTAGGATGAGAGAATAGAGATATGGTAGAGCATTAGGTGAGACAGCATGCAACTCCTCCCCCTCCATGAATGAGATAATGCATTTAAAACAGCAAGCATACCTCTACACCCAGCTCAGTAGTGGACCAGACACTACCTATAGGACACTACCAGAAACAGGAAGGGGTAACGATTTAGCCTCAAGTGTATATCTGAAATCCCCAGTATTTGTCTAAACTGCCTCCTGTTTGCTGTTCTCATCTGCTGTTCCTTATCTTACCCAGCTCTGGGATCCATTGAGACTTCTAGGACCATATCTGGTCCTCCCACCCACCCTGGCAAAAAGGTCCTGCCCTCCAGTCTTCTCCCACTATGTTCAGACATAGAAAATAGGCCACCCCTGGTCCAATCACCCCAGGTGAGGTAATATTTTTGCTGACCAAGTGTAAACCAGTCTGGGCTTATAGACTTGAAACCTAAATATGAATTGAGCACCTATAGGATTTCATAAATAATATTTATTGCCCTGATTAATGAGACTCCCCAAAGAAATGCAGAACCGGATTCAAAAGGGAAAAAATCCCAAAGTAGCCACCCACGAAACTAATAATAGGCTCATCTGCACTATAGAGTAAAGCCATGGAGAGATGGGGGGGGGGGGGGGGAGACGGAGGACTTTGTGCTGGGAAGGCTACAAGGCAGAGCAGGTCCAGAATCCCAGCAACGTTCACTTCCTGCAAGGTAGTGAAGCCAGATTTAAAGTTAGGTAGTCGGTGTAGTTAGGTAAATCAGGTCTAATATCGAGTAAGATCTAAAATGGAGGCCATGTTCAGAATGAATTCCGGAAACGCAGGACAACTCATGGAATGTTAATGAAGTCCAGGAAAAAGTCCAAGGCCAAGCCCATCCTAAAGAAGTGTTAATGAACAGCCCCCAGCAAACAGGAAGATAGCCCATCCCAAAAAAGTGTTAATGAACAGCCCCCAGCAAATTTGAAGGTGCTGACTCAGAAGTCCTTCCAGACCGAACCAGATTACTACTTTGGCCCACCTGTGTCCCACCCCTTGGGCCTTCCCACCTACATTCCATCACTGAAAGAAACTATAAAATGGAGAGACAACTGCACTTCCATGGATTCCATCTCCTGGATCCCCTTCTTCCTTCGGGAGAAGTCTTTTCTGCTGTCCTTTAATAAACTTCTAATTTCCACTCTGACCTTGCCTCAGTGTGCTTCTCTGGGTTATTCTTCAACACTGGGGAAGCAAGGACTCCTCACCGGTCAACAGCGGTAACAGTAGCACAGCAATAAATGACAGAAAGGCACTGGGGTTTGGGATCAATTTGGTATGGGTGCCACTTCCAGCACTTTCTGCCAAGTTACTTAATTTTTTTTTTTGGGGGGGGGGGGGTGTGCTGGGGATTGACCCCAGGGCCTTGTACATCTGAGGCAAGAACTCTACCAACTGAGCTGTATCCCCAGTCCAAGTTACTTAATCTTGCTGAATGTGTTTTCCCATCTGAAGAAATTGGAATAGTAATTCAATTATACATGGCTGTGCTAATTTTGTGAAATACTATATGTGAAATGTGCTTTGCAGCAGATGGTTTTCAAACTATTGACCACAAAACACTGTCAAAACAAAACAAATTTTTTTACATTATATAAGCTTGTGTGTGTTTGTGTGTGTGTATAAATGTATACAACTAAAAGGTTTCACCAAAAAAAAAAAAAAAAGCCATTCAAGAGTCACTTGGTCTTTTTAATTTTTTTAAATGCTGGTTGCATTTCACTACATTGTTTTCACAACTCTTAATGGCTAATAAAAAACACTATTGGAAATCATACCATTGTCCTTTATTACAATTGTTAACATGATTCTCAGGGATGGTCCAATGACTAGGAACTTCATTGCCAGGGCAATAAAGTAAGAGGTCAAGGTTATTAGGTCAAGCCCTAGAGAGTCCCGTTGTCAAGGGAACAGGTTCGCCACGTCACGGTCCGCTAACCCATGCGTTCTAGCCCTCTGGAGACAAGCAGTGGCCAGTTGCTTTGTCACTCATCAGTCCTTGGGTCAGCCCGCCTCCAGGCTCGGAAGACCCGCCTCCTCTCTAAAGTTAAGCTGGAATACAGGGATTGGAAATTTAGACGATGACGTAACTTTCCGCTTTAGGTGGCCTTCCGCTCGCTCGGCAGTCGGAGGGGGTTCAGGGTTCTTTTGGCGGGCTCCCGGTCCCTCCGCCCTAAGAGGCTCCATGAGGTCAGTTAGCTACGTGCAGCGCGTAGCGCTGGAGTTTAGCGGGAGCCTCTTCCCACACGCAATCTGCCTCGGAGACGTCGATAACGATGCGGTGAGTGCATGCGCACTATAAAGGACGCAGGCAGGCTGCATCCGCGCGGGGCGGGGCTAGGGAGGAAGCCGCCGCCGGAGGCGCGCCTGGTGGACCGTGAGCATGCGCGCTGGCGCCAGCATGGCGCCCTGCTCAGGAAAACTTAATTGATGTCTTCCGTTCCAGACGTCACTGCCGGGGTAGTTAGGCAGATACCCTGGGAGCTATTTTTCTTCTGCCTAATTCAGTAATTTGTTCACAGTAGAGCCTGGTAAACTCCGGTGATACCTGGACTAGTTAACAAGTTAGCCTCCCCTGATGGCATCACCTTTCAGATTACTACCTTAAACTGAAAATGATACCGCGCTGCATATAACTCCGCTCCTCCAGACTTCCCTAACCCCTCCCACCCTGGCAGAATTGGTCATTCCCGCGTTGTCTCACATGGCTGTAAACGCACCTTTGCTCTTGCACTATGTTCTGGAATAGAACAGGATTTCTCTGCCGCCTGTTGTCGGGCAACTTGTTGCCCCTATCTTGACACTGTCGGGTTTCTATAGTGCCTACCCAGAGTAGAGACAGATGACTGGAATCTTTAAAGTGTTAACGCTTTGTTGAATTGCAGAAGCAATCTCCATCTATTTTTCTTTTTCTCAGCAGTCATTACTATTTTCGTTGTTTAAATAAGTCTGTACAGATAAAGCACGTAGAACAATTCCTGGCACTCTACTAACACTCATTGTTAGTGCTGTTTTATTGCAGTCTGCCCTTCCTATCTAAGTGTTCTGCATTAGGGATTCCACCAACCAGGGATAGAAAATATCTGGAGAAAAAAAAAAAATGGGTCTGAACTAAAATCATACAGACTTTTTTTCTTGTTATTGTTTTTCCTAAACAATACTGTATAACAACTATAATCGTGCATCACTTAATGAAGGGGATACTTCTGAGGAGTCCATTGTTATAGATTTCATTGTACTAACATCACAGAGTGTACTTACACAAACCTAAATAGTATGGTCAACTATAGGCTACATAGTATATACCTTCATATATGTGGTCCACCATTGGTTGAAATGAATGTAGCGCATGACTATTTGCATAACACTTTAGAAATGATTTTAAGTATATGGGAGGCCGGCCCGAACTTCAAGCATCCTTGGATTTTGGTATTCACAAAGTGGGAAGAGCTGGAACTAATCCCTCATAAATAGGAGGGACAGCTGCAAATTATATTACCTTTTTTTTTTTCCCCACCTAGTTCCATAAGGATTGAATTTATTTATTTATTTATTTTTAAAGAGAGGGGGCTTGCAGTTTTGCCCACACTGGCACCAAACTCCTGGTTCATGCCATCTTTCTGCAGTACTCTGAGAACTGGAACAACAGGTCCTTGCCCAGCCAGAATTTTTATTTTTGATATATATGTACTAGGGATTGAACCTAGGTGCACTTTACCACTGAGCTACATCCCCATACCTTTTTTAAAATTATTATTACTATTTCTATTTGAAGACAGGGTCTCACTAAGTTCTTAAGTCCTACATTGCTGAGGCTGTCATCGAATTTGCAATCGTCCCACCTTAGTCTGCAGAGTCACTGGGATTATATAAATTCCAAGCCCAGCCAGGAATTTTTTTTTTTTTTTTATATAGAGAGAGGGAGAGGGGGAGGGAGAGAG
Source organism: Callospermophilus lateralis (assembly GCF_048772815.1). Lineage (NCBI taxonomy): Eukaryota > Metazoa > Chordata > Mammalia > Rodentia > Sciuridae > Callospermophilus > Callospermophilus lateralis. The sequence continues at coordinate 67,673,640 of NC_135308.1, forward strand.
AGAGAGAGAGAGAGAGAGAGAGAGAGAGAGAGAGAGAGAGAGAAAGTTCAATATTTATTTTTTAGTTTTTGGCGGACACAACATCTTTGTTTGTATGTGGTGCTGAGGATCGAACCCCGGCCGCACGCCAGGCAAGCGCGCTACCGCTTGAGCCACATCCCCAGCCCAGGAATTTTTTTTAAGTCTGTTTTTTCACTGCTTTATTCCCAGCATCTTAGATCCTGGCACATAATAGTCATCCAACAAGTGCTTTTTGATTAAATTAATATTGTTATTTTCAGAAAGCAAATTGAAGCCAGGCATGTAGGCATAGGCCTGTAATCCCAGAGACTGGAGTCTGAAGCAAGAGTATTACAAGTTGCAGGCCAGTCTCAGCAACTTGAACAAGGCCCTATGCAAATTAATGATACCTGTCTCAAAAGAAAAAAGAAATGGGGATGTGGCTCAGTAGTAAAATGCCTCTGTGTTTGATCCCCAGTACCAAAAAAAAAAAAAAAAGAAAGCAAATTGAAAAAGACATTGTAGGCTAGAATGTAGCTCAGTAGTTGAGCACTTATCTAGTATTTACCAAGCCTTAGTTCAGTCCTCAGCACCACAAAAGAAAAAAAAAAAAAGAAGAAGAAGAAGAAGAAAGAAAAGCAATTGTGTTTATGTGTCTCAAAGCAAATTGAAGAGCTTTGCCTGCTATTTATAAATATAATTGAAAGAAGGGCAACTAAATAAGACAGTTGGCAAGTGGTCAGGTATAATACTTGATCCACAGAGTGGAGATAGAAATTTTGTTAGGGGAATACTTAGGGTTGTAACTCAGTAGTAGAGTACATGTGTGAGGCCCTGGGTTCAATTCCTGGCACCACTGAGAAAAAAGAATCTTTGCTAGTGGTTCTAAGCTAACATTTGGAGATTTAGGAACAGGTTAAAAAAAAAAAAAAAAACTGATTTCAGCCTACTAAACCCATAGCTTAAAGCTCTTTGAAACCAATTTCTTCCTCCTTTAACATTGCTAACCAATCCAATGGTGAGTGACCACTGGAGGCCAGAGCCAAGCTCATCCACAGAGATCTGGTGGGAAGCATTCTAGCTGCTGGAAATGTCTTCTCCCCCAGGATGTTGCCTCATTCACTGTCTGCCTGGCTGACTCACATCTGCTTGCTCACTGTACCTACAACATTGTTTTATGATTTTCTTCCTGTGTCTGTGCACCAGCCTCCACTGGCACCCATCCCCCACCTCCCACCACCTTGCCTGGCAGAACTGGAAGCTCCTTCTCAGCAGGGAGTCTGACATTTATCTTTGTACTCCCAACTGGTTGTCCAGCTTTACCTGAAAACTACAGGACTGACCTGGCATTCTCTTTCATTTAACTTTTCTAGTGTGTAGGAAGCCCTGGATTCCATCCCCAGCTCTGCAACCAAAAAAAAAAAATGCATACACACACACACAGAAAATCTTTGTTGTTTGTTCATAAAACATTTATTGAGGGGCTGGGGATGTGGCTCAAGTGGTAGCGTGCTTGCCTGGCATGCGTGCGGCCCGGGTTCGATTCTCAGCACCACGTACAAACAAAGATGTTGTGTCTGCCGATAACTAAAAAATAAATATTAAAAAATTCTCTCTCTCTCCCTCTCTCACTCTCTCTTTAAAAAAAAAAAAAAGAATGTCTTATAAAAAAAAAAACATTTATTGAGGTTCTACTCGTGTATTGTGGCATTTGATGAATAAATGTATAAAAATTAATTCTATGAAAGATGCTAACAAATTCTACTATTTAATTATTTATTTTGCAGTGCTGGGGATTGAACCCAGGGCATTGCTCTAATACTAGCTACATCCTCAGCCCTATCCTGGTTTTATAAATGAAAAATGTAAGCAGAGAGAGCTGGATTTAAATCCATCCAGTTGCACTCTGAACCCAAACACTGTGTTCCCTTTCTCCTGGGTGTCTGTAAAAGTCTTCTTGGCAGCCATATTTGAAATGCTGGCTATAGATTTTCCTATAAATAAGATCTTTGTATTCTGTGATCTACTATTCTCACCAGAAATTCCCATAACTATTAAAAAAAATCCAAGAGTCAAATCATTATTGATAAATCCCAATTTGCTTCTAACTTTTTCTTATGTTTATTATTGTTGGTGGTATTTTGTTGTTACTGTTTTATTTTGTTTTGCTTTGCTTTTGGTACTGGGGATGGAACCCAGGGATTCTTTATCACTGAGCTACATTCCCAGTTCTTTTTTATTTTTTATTTTGAGATAGAGTCTCACTGACTTGCTGAGGCTTGCCTTAAACTTTTGATCCTCCTGCCTCAGTCTCCCAAGTTGCCAGAATTACAGGAGAGCACCACCAGGCCCAGCTTTTTGTTGTTGTTATGAGATAGTATGTCTCATTATGTTGCCCAGCTGGCTTTAAACTCCAGGACTCAAGCAGTCCTCCTGCCTCAGTCTCCCTAGTAGCTGGAACTACAGACGTGCATCACCACACCTGGCTTCCTTACTGTTGATCTCTTTGTTGCCTTAGAGTTAAATCTCTTGAGAATCTAAGTTTAAGATTAGATTCTGTTCTCTCTGTTTGGGGAATAGGAGTAGGGTTAGCTATACCTCCAAGAGCAAATCATAAAGCTGATTGTAGAAATGGTTTAGAGCCATTTGGTTTTCATGATTAATCCCTAAAAGGGCAGCTGCCCAGGTAGGTAGCAGTCATAGGGAAGAGCCTTCATGTTGGGCTGGCCCCATCCACCCACCCACCCAGAACCTAGCCACCACTTGAGGGCACCAGAGACTCAGAGCAGAGAGACTCTGCCGCTCAATCACCATAATCCCTTCTGTATTCACACATGCTGCCAAGATCCAAAGGCCTAGAGGAGGGAGGCCCCAGGAGCAGGCCTTATCTTTTTATTTAGCTCCTGATTGAATATAAGGTTTGAAGTTAGAGTCTTCAAGAGTTCAATATCACTAGGCATGGTGGTGCATGCCTGTAATCCAGCTACTTGAGAGGCTGAGGCAAAAAGATCAAAACCCACCAGGGCAATTCAATGAGACCCTATTTCAAAATTTAAAAAAAAAAAAAAAAATTTAAAGGGTTGGAGGTATAGTTCATTTGAAGAGTATTCCTGGGCTCAATCCCCAGTACACAGAAAGAAAAGTTTAAAAAAATCAGTATCTTAGGCTGTTTTCAAAACCATTTTGTCCCATTTATAATGGACAAATTAGAAGAGCTGAAGTCAGGCATGTGGGGCAGAGAGCTGTTCAGATGTCAAATTTTTCTGGGAAGGATCGTGGATTCTATATAGCGTCCAACACATACACCTACCTGAATGGAAATATTTAAATTCTGGGAAATTGATTTTGTCTGTTTGTTTTTGGTGCTGGGAATAGGACCCAGGGCCTCACATAAACTAGGCAGATGCTCTACAACTGAGCTATATCCTTACCAGTCTCAAAGGACTTCTTTTTTTTTTTTTTTTTTTTTTGGTACCAGGGATTGAACCCAGGGGCATTTAACCACTGAGCCACATCCCCAGCCCTTTTTATATTTTGAGACAGGGCCTCACTAAGTTTCTAAGGCTGGCTTTGAACTCACGGTCCTCCTGCTTCAGCCTCTTGAGCCTCTGTGATTACAGGCGTGCAGCACCATGCCCAGCTTGTTTTTTAATTTTTGAGACAAGATCTCACTAAGTTGCCAAGACTGCCCTCAAACTTGCAATCCTCATGCCTCAGCCTCATGAGTTACTGAGATTATAGGCATGCATCATCAAAGGGTTTTTTAAAAAATGTTTTCTAGATGTTGATAAACCCTTTATACACACACACACACACACACACACACACATTTATTTATTTGTCTATGTTGCTGAAAGTCAAACCCAGTGCCTCACATATGCTGGGCAAACCCTGTACCACTGAGCTACAATCCCAGCCCCATTAAAGAATTTTTAATAAAGTTGGTGAATTTACAAATTGAAACCTTGTGATTTCTCAGGGATGGGCTGAGCTGAGAAAAGCTTGCTGTGATTTGACAGGATTTCATCCTAACAGTCTTTTCTCTCTATTTGAAGTTAAATGAACTGGTAGTGGGAGATACCAGCGGAAAGCTGTCTGTGTATAAGAATGATGACAGCCGGCCATGGCTCACCTGCACCTGTCAGGGAATGGTCAGTATTCACCTCCCTGGGTCTGAGGGAATAGAGATAGAATCCACTCTGTGCAGGGATTGGCAAGGGAGAGTTCCATGCCAGAGCTCCCCAGTGTGTCTTTACTCCCCAAAGGCTCAGCCCAGCCACTGCTTTAGGATTCGTTTAACTCAGGGAGAATGGTGCCAGGCACTACTCTCATCTGTCCCCGCCCCCCCGACAAGCTTGGGTTGTCTTTTATATTATGGAGTGTCCCTTGGTACTTTATGGAAGCTGACTAAAGTTGTTCATATAAAGTCAAGTATCACTTAACAACAGGGATATGTTCTAAGAAATGCATCATCAAACTCTCATCATTGTCAAATATCATAGAATATGTAAACACAAACTAAGACAGCTGTGATGCCACTAGGTGATGTAATCTTATGGGACCACCATCGTGTATGTGGTCCTTTGTTGACCAAAACATTGTTATGTGGTGCATGAGTGTGTAGTCAAATGGGGGTGGTGATTGGGTACATCTACAGATATGATAGTCTAGCTATGTTATATGTAGGGTTCTATTTTGTTTTGTTTTAAACCTAAATTGTCTTACCTAGCTTAAATCTTAATTGTGCTATATAGGTAAACTGAATCTATAGCCCAGTAACTCAGTCAATAAAGACTATCAGTGTAGATTCCATGGCACAAATTTTCAGCAAATGATGGTAATTATAAAACCTATTCCTCCTTGCATCACAGAGATTAGGGGAGAAATGGTCTCCCTTGTAACCTCCCTGAGCCTCCCTTTCTCTCTTGCAGTTGACTTGCGTTGGAGTTGGAGATGTGTGTAACAAAGGAAAGGTGAGGACTCTCAGGGATCTTATTCTTTGTTAGAACTCTAAGGTCTTCCCTCCATCCCTGTCTCTCAGTGGAAGTCAGCCTTGATCCCTGAGATCTAATATTTAGATTATTAGTTTGTGTCCAAACCTCCTTCCCCAGTCTAGTGCATCTCTCCTGTACCTCTGTCTCTCCCAGAACCTGGTAGTGGCAGTGAGTGCTGAAGGCTGGTTTCACTTGTTTGACCTGACACCTGCCAAGGTTCTGGATGCTTCTGGGCACCATGAGACATTCATAGGAGAGGAGCAGCGTCCAGTCTTCAAGCAACATATTCCTGCCAATACCAAGGTCATGCTCATCAGCGACATCGGTGGGCATGGCTGCCTTTGCAGGCAGTGGGGGCGGGTAGGAATCAGTGGGTACTAGAACAGATTCCAAGGGACTGGGGTGAGGGTGAGGGTGAAGTCCATATTCATTTATACATCTATTATGTATTTAATGTAGAGTTATTGAGTTCCCAGTGTAAGCCAAGCATTGTTTGAGACTCTAGAATAACAATAATGAATAAAACACACAAAAATCACTGTCCTCTTGGACCTTACTAGGAAAGAAACAATATAAATTTTATAAGAAAATTAAATAGTAAGGTTGTGGATATAACTGAGTGGTAGAACGCCTGCCCAGCACGGGCAAGGTCCTAGGTTCGATCCCCAGCACACACACACACAGACACACACACACACACAAAAAATCAGTAGTATATTAGTGATAATAAAAGCTATAGGAAAAAAAAAAAAATTTCAAGCATTTCGAGGTGGAGGTAGCAGTTTTAAATGGAATTGTCAGGGATGTTCATGCTAAGAAGGTGACATTTTAATGAATTGGCACATTGGCTATATATGTAAGAGAAGAGAAGTGATAGGACCTGCAGGACATTTGCATGAGTAACTGCTATGAGCACAAGGAAAGGCAAGGTGACCAGCACAGAGAGCTGGGCATAAAGTTGTACTGAACCAAAGGGACCAGTGGTGGAGATGGTAGCAGAGTAGAGGCTGCAAGAAGGTACTTTTAGGCCTCAGGCTGATCAATACAGATTTGGCTTCAGCCCTTCTTGTTTCCTGTGCCCACAGATGGAGATGGGTATTGTGAGCTGGTAGTGGGCTACACAGACCGTGTGGTGCGGGCCTTCCGCTGGGAAGAGATGGCTGAGGGCACTGAACACCTGACAGGACAGCTGGTGTCCCTCAAGAAATGGATGCTGGAGGGTCAGGTGAGAGGCTGAGCTTGGAGAACAAGAGCCCTGGAGCTGAGAGCAAGGGCTTCTGGAAGAATGTCATGGGACAGGACCAAGGAGGGAAGCAGGGACCATCACTTTGCTGAGAGAGATCCAAAGAGGGTCATTTTCAGTCAGGGTCAAGCAGAAATTCCAATGAGTGGTAAAGAGAAAGGAATATTGGGCTAAGAACCAGGAGTGCGAAGGGAGATGGTATGGATTGCAGCAGGAGCTGGACCTAGTGGGGCACACACAGCAGAAAACAGATGGTCTGTGTGGAGGAGATGGCACCTGCCTACTACCCTGGAATTCCTCCTCCTGTTTCTACCCTCTAGCTGGAGGGCTGTTCCTAGGACCCCCACCCCAGATCTTCCTTCTTCTCAGCAGAGTATCCCTTTATTCTCTCCCCAACCTAGTTAAGCCCCTGTTCCTGGCAGGTGGACAGTCTCTCGGTGACACCGGGGCCACTGGGTGTTCCTGAATTGATGGTATCTCAGCCAGGCTGTGCTTATGCAGTGCTTCTGTGCACCTGGAACAAGGATACTGGGTCCCCTGCTACCTCCGAGGGGGCCACGGAGGGCAGTAGGTAAGGAAGTATGGACTGTGAAAGGTGTGGGGTACATGGAAGCAAGATGGGCTCCTGGAGGGCACGTGGCAGTGAGGTCTGCAGTTAACAGAGCTCTTTCATCTAGGTCCCAGTCCAAGCACCTTTCCCATTAAGGAAAATTACTTGGGACCCATGGAATCTTGGGCTTTAACCTGAGAGTTTCTGAAAGAGGTTCCTTTTTTTTTTTTTTTTTTTTTGGTACTGGGGATTGAATTCAGGGCACTCAGCCACTGAGCCACATCCCCAGCCCTATTTTGTATTTTATTTAGAGACAGGGTCTCACTGAGTTGCTTAGGGACTCACCATTGCTGAGACTGGCTTTGATCTTGAGATCCTCCTGTCTCAGCCTCCCGAGTCACTGGGATTATAGGCATGCGCCACTATGCCCTACAAGGTTCCAAAATTTCTACCTGGCAGCCCAAGCTCTCTTCTATTTGCCACATGGGCCAGACAGAGTCAGGGATAAGTTTCCAAGCTGATTCAAGTCCTGGAAACTTATAGGGATGGCAGCTTCAAAGGGCCCAGAGAACTCAGCTTACTTGACCTCCCTCCTGCCCACAGGGAGACCCCAGCTGCCCGAGATATAGTGCTGCACCAGACTTCTGGCCGCATCCACAACAAGAACGTCTCCACTCACCTGATTGGCAACATCAAGCAAGGTGAGGATGGGTGAGGGGGAAGAAGGAAAGGAGCTGAGGGATAGGCTGGTCAGTTCTGAGGGAGAGGAGATCTTGGACCTGACCTCATTTCTAGTCCCATCCTTCCCTCTCTGTAACGGGTCACCCCTCATCCTGGAGATTGATCTTACTCTGTCCTTCACATTTTCTTATTGTGACCCTTTTTCTCAACCACAGGCCACAGTTCTGAGAGTGGTGGCTCTGGCCTCTTTGCCCTGTGCACCCTGGATGGTGAGCAATGCTGGGCTGCATTGGGTAGGTGTTTGCCTGTGGGGTCTGCTCAGTGGCCTGAGTTGGCCTCACCCCAAGCCCATGTCTCCCCCTATAGGGACATTGAAGCTTATGGAGGAAGCAGACAAGCTGCTGTGGTCAGTCCAGGTGGATCACCAACTTTTCGCCCTAGAAAAGTTAGATGTCACAGTAAGTAGAAATGGTGGAGAATAGCATTTCTGCCTTCATGGAGAGATGGTTTTTAAATCAAGCCATTCTCCTATTCAAATCAAGTCTCTTAGACACATCAAGTTATCTGGAGTTAGTGTGTTTCCTGACACCACAGTATTTATAAGTTCTCTCTACTAGGCAGCTGGAAAATTTTCTTATTTCCATACCTTTCAGTAGAAGTAATAAACTCCCCCAAAAAGAAGTTACTGTAAGAGTCTAGAAGTGAGTTGTTAGTCCCGATTACAGATGTGCATTTTGTAGTTTCTTTCTTTTCCATATGAGTCTATTTAATATGCTGTGCCTCTAAATTGGCAGATGGGGGCTAAACTTTACACTGCTATTGTGCATGCTTGATGGTTTTGAAGGCAGACCTGGGTTGGGGTCTTGCCTCACCCCTCTCCAGTTGAGTGACATTAAGCAAGTGACTATTTCTGAAAGCTGAAGTTTCCTCAGACTAAACTAGGGAATAATGTTTCCATCTCATAGAGTTGCTGTGAGCATTTTTTAAAGTGGTTTATTTGACTTCGGGTACCAGGCACATGGGAGTGTTTCCTCAACTCCCTATTGGCCATCCAGAGCCAAGTTCATGGTCCTTTATATCTCATCCAGCTCCCATCATTAGATCTTTTTCTAAAACACCCCTTCACCACTCCTGCATCCTTGTCTTGGCCTTTTTCAGGGAAATGGGCATGAAGAGGTGGTTGCATGTGCCTGGGATGGACAGACATATATTATCGATTATAACCGCACCGTTGTTCGCTTCCAAGTGGATGAAAATATCCGCGCCTTCTGTGCAGGTGGGATTCTTCCCCATAACCCTTCTCTAAGTACATTTGTATTAAATAAGCATATTACATAGGCTAGGTAAATGTCTGCCTCTCATTTCCACTCTTGACATAGTCCCTAATGAAAGTCTTTATAAACAATTCAGTCCTTTAACTCTTTCATTAGCTGCTGATGTATGGGTACTAGGTTGCCATCTTGACAATTTTAGATTTTTAATTTTTTTAGTTGTAAATGGACACAATACCTTTATTTTATTTACTTATTTTTATGTGGTGCTGAGGATCAAACCTAGTGCCTCACACATGGTAGACAAGTGCTCTACCACAACCTGAGCCACAACCTAGCCCCATCTTGACAATTTTAAATAAGAAAAATTAAAAGATAATAAGGTCTCCATCTCTGAATATTTTCAAGAATAAGAAGATTCTCATCATCTATTTTTCTGGAATGTGAGAAGACATTAGATAGTTCTTTTCTATCTGAACTTGCCAGAACTCTGTGAAGAAAATTCTCCCAGAGCATTCTTATTATTATCAAATCAGGGACTTGGGGAAGTAGCACTCGCTCTTTGGGTGACTAGGGGATATGTCTGATGACTGAAATGGTAAAAAGCTAGAGTGTACCTCAGTGGTAGGATCCTTACCCAGAATGCACAAGGCCCTTGGTTCCCTCTGTAGCACTACAAAACTAAAATATTTTTTAAAATGATAAAAAATGAATCATTCTCTGGAATACAAGTCCAGTGACTTGAAAGGTTGACATATATACTTTGAAAAAAAGAATTGACACCTAAGAGAAACTTTTCTTTCTGATCACATTTTACTAACCTATCTGTTAAACTAGCAAGGATGTCCCTCATTACTCTAGAAACATCACTAAGATGGAAAAATCAATAAATACCACCTTTTTGGGTGCTGTTCTGCCTGTTTTTTTTTTACTATAATTTTTCTATACTTGGGGTAGGGCAAATATTTTCTTTGTTTTCCCATTTTACTGAGTTCCCAATAGAGAAAAAAATAGAAAGAAGGCCTTTGTTGCTTGACATCTGTGAGAGAGCCAAAACTGCTGATTCTGATGTTTAGTCTTGCTCTTGCCTTCCTACGGGGACTCCAACTTGACCTTTGTCTCATTACCCACATCTTCCAGGCCTGTACGCCTGCAAAGAGGGCCGTAATAGCCCCTGCCTCGTGTATGTCACTTTTAACCAGAAGATCTATGTTTACTGGGAGGTACAGCTGGAACGGATGGAGTCCACCAATCTGCTGAAACTGCTAGAAGCTGAGCCTGAGTACCACAGCCTCCTGCAGGAGCTGGGGATGGGTAAGTCCCAGGAGAGACAGGGGCCAGGTACCCAGGAAACCCACGGTCTCTTACCAGCCCCTTTTTGGCCCTCAGATCCTGATGACCTCCCTGCAGCCCGAGCCCTGCTTCACCAAACTCTCTACCATCCGGACCAGCCACTACCATGTGCTCCCTCAAGTCTCCAGAATCCCACCTAGCTGGGACTGGCCTCCTGTCTGGTGAAGGATCTTTCTGAACCCCCACTCCCACCCGCAAATGTATCTGTAATGTTGGCAGGATAGGGAATGTATTATTACAGAGGAGCAGGATTTGAGTCTTGACATGGAAGGATGGCAGCAACCCTAGGGTGACCGTGAACTAGAGACCTCTCAGTCTTTTTGGTGAAAGAAGAGACAAGGTGACCCTCTGCCCATTTCTTTATGGACCACATCCACCACATCAGCCAAGTGGATCATGAGATCTTGACCTTATTCAAAATCATTCAGGACACCCCTGCCTCATCCCTGAGCTCCCTACCGTCACTATGCAGAAAACAGATGTGTCTATGAAGATAGAGTACAGATCTTTTGCATGGCCCCAGCACCCATAAGGAAACCAGACTTCAGATTCAGGGAAACAGTGGATGTAGGGAATCCACCACCCAATCCTAAGTACTGTATTTCATGGCACAGCTCCATGTCATTGACATTAGTACTTAGTACAGGAATGGCCAATTCTTTGTTTTGTTTAGAGGGGTCTTTCAGGACATTTTACAGTGTAATCTTATTTGTAGTCCTAGCAACCCTGAGATGATTTTTCTCCGTTTACTGAAGCAGTTGAGCCCGTATTTTCTTACTTTGCTGTTTTCCTTTTTCTTTGGTGCTGCTGGGGACTGAGCCCAGAGCCTCATATATGCTAGGCAAATGTTCTACCACTGAGTGATACCTCCTGCCCTGCCATAGTCTTAAGTATTGCACAGCTTGATCGGCCTTGCTCCCATCTCCCCCACCCACTTATTTCCCCCCACTTTATTGTCTATGTCATGGTGCTATATTTACAGTCTGATGCAGGTTTCTGATTAGAATTATATATTGGGTAATTTATATTCTTTCTGCTCTTGTTTCTCTTCTCTAAGTCTGTGTTTTTCAAGTTGTACATTGTAATCATTGGGTGGGTTGTGGCCAGCATATTTAGAATAAATGAACTACAATAGAATAAAGTAAAATAGAAAATATCAGAATCCACTGCTCACAGTATAGATAAGTATTGTTTTGTCACAATTGTGTGTGTGCATTTGTACTGAGTGTATTTTACAAGCCATTGCTCTCCATTGTACTAACCCAATGGGTCAACCTGGGGAAGGGCCCCCATTCATTTTTCCTTCCCATAAGCCAATAGGGACGAAGTTACCATTCATCTTTCAGTAGGCGCGAGGAGGACCAGAGAACATCACAGCATAGAGAAACAAGTGTTTATTCAAATGGAGAAGTAGCTAAGTCACGGCCTGCCTTGGGCCTGGGTCTGCAATTACAAAAGCAGCAGGAAAGACAGGGAAAGAGGTAGAGGTCGTAGAGCAAGACAGTGAAGGAGAGGCAGTCCTTTAGGAGTTTTAAGACCAGGCACTATGACAAATATGCTAAGCAAGCCTTCCCTTCTTTTGACGGCCGGGGAGTCAGTTGAAAAGATAAGACCAAGGGCCCCAAGGTGGCTCCTTGCATCCTGTTTTTTCTCTAATCTACCCCACACTAAAGATTTAGTTTCCAGCCCAAGGGTCCTAGTTCCTTAGTTTGGGTTAGATATCGCTGTCTTTCTCTACCCCAACCATGATTTGAGAGAGTTAGAACAGCCAGAAAGACACTCTAACTTCTTAAGATTTAGATTCTGCTCTTCACAGAAAAATCAGTGAGCCTTTGTCTTTTTGCCTTGGTTCCAAATCTGGCAGAGAGATTCCAGGACAAGACAAGCTCAAGCTCAGAAGACATGAGAGGAGTAGGAAGAAGGCTTAATGAGGTGGATAGTTCTAGAAATAAGAATGAAGCAGGGCACAGTGGTGCCTGCCTGTAATCCCAGTGGCTCTGGAGACTTGAGGCAGGAGGATCACGAGTTCAGAGCCAGCCTCAGCAACTTAGCAAGGCCTTAAGAAACTCAACAAGACCCTGTCTCTAAGTAAAATTTTTTTAAAAAGCGGGGCAGCACTGGGGATGTGGCTCAGTGGTTAAATGCTCCTGGATTCAATCTCTGGTACCAAAAAAAAAAGAGAGAGAGAGAGAGAGAATGAATCTTGGATAGGTTAAGTCTGAATACTGACAGCCCTAACATTCTGTCCACCTTGCAGGGTTGTAGAGACAGTTCTCTACTCTACAGGGTTCTTCCTAACACTGTCCCAAAGCTCAGGGGCCCAGTGGGTACAAAAGCAAGTGAAAGAAGGATAAGTATCCAGAGTAAGTATTAGAGGCATACCCAGTTTTTGCACAGGGTAATCAATTGATGAGAAACATCCCCAGACATTTGCAACCCATAAAATATAACTAATCAAAGTACTCAACCTTATGGGCTGGACATTCCTATACTAACATCCCTTCCTTATATTGAATTATTCCATTTACTGTCTTTCCACACTCATCTTTGAACAGAATCAGAAGGGTAGGTGCCCAAAGAGCAAGTGCCAGAAGGGCCAGGGACCCAGGCTGGAGAAGCATGGCAGTCTAGCTGTGGGAGATAATGAGTCCCAGAAGTGAAGTAAGAGATGCAGGGTTAAGGGCAGTTGGGGTGGGGTTGGGGGCCAGTGAGGACAGGAGTTGACTGCAGCCTTTGAGTTCCATGGTCTGGGTTAATTCCTCATTCTTCTTAGCTCCCTTTCTGCAACACTAACTTGGTTTCGTTCTTTTTAGGATGGGGATGAGAGAGAACAGAGAAGCCCAGAGTCATAGGCCCTTTAGTGGAAACTTCCTGAAACAGAGGGCAGCTACTGAAAAGCAAAGAGGAAGGCAGCCAACTGAGAGAAATGGGACAGCGGGGGTCAGGATGGTGAGAAGAAGGACAGACACAGTAGTCCTCAGCTGCCCAGCTCAGATAATGCCTCCACATCATACATGGCTCTTCCTCTAAGGCAAGGTATTTCCCTCTGGGACCAACTGGGACAGCGGTCACTGGCCAGGCTCTTGGTACAGAGGCAGGAAGGGCAGCTCTGAGAAGGGGGCTTTCAGTCGCAGCACTCCATGTTCCAGGTCAATGCAGCACTGTGGGGTATGGAGTCCATGATACGAGGTCATCTGTCTGCCACCCCAATCTTGTGTTCCCCCTTCCACTTCCCACAGCTTCCACCTGCTTTCTGCTGCTCCTTCTGCTTCCCATTTACCTGGACCCCTGTCAGGGAAGAACCCAGTTCTCTTGACTTTTCCCTCAGAGCCTGACCTTCACTTCCACTCTGTGCTTTCTGCCTCTTTCTATACTTTGGATCAGGCCCCAAGTATGGTCACCTTACCTTGAGGGAGAGCAGAGTCTGCAGGCCCAGGCAGAATTCAGGACTGTCAACATCTGCAGAAACCATTGAAAAATGAGAGGCTGCATCATGGTCACTGCTGCGCCCTCTTGGCACTCCCTCTTTCCCTGCCCACCCCAATAGCAGGTCTGAGAATACTGGCACAAAGCTCAGGACAGTCAGAGCATCCTTAGGGACTGGCAGTAGGCTGAAACTGCCTTTGCCATGCCCAGAAGAGAAAGGTAGGAGAGGTGACAAAAGGCTGTTGGCAAAGGGAGAACTTACCCACCACCTGGGCTGAGCATGCCACCTTCTCCTGCCCTAGCTGGAGCTCCAGCTGCTCCACCTGGGTTGGTCCAGGTGCCAGGTCCCCACCTGGGGCTTTTAGAACCCTCTTCCCTAACCTGTGGTTAGGAAACAATTGTTATGGCCACCATGGACTTCACACTCTTACTCCCAAACCCATTAATTGGCTATTACTGATTTATTTTCTTTCAATCCCTGATACCACATGGAGTCTAAATCCTTGTATTCCCTGCCTGAACCTCCAACCCACTTTTTGGGGTGTTAGGAATGTGACTCAGTAGTAGAATATTGCCTAGCATGTTTGAGATCCTGGGTTCAATTCCAGCACCACAAAAAAGAAAAAGAAAAACATATTTAAATAAATATGTACTTGGTGGACTTGGGGTGTGGCTTAGTGGTAGAGTGCTTTCTTAGCATGTGCAAGATTTCTAGGTTCAATCCCCAGCACTGCCAAAAACTTAATAACAGCTTTATTGAGATAGTATTCATGTATCATAAAATTCATTCTTTGCATGTGTGCACACACATGCTGAGGGTTGAACCAAGGACCTCACACATGCTAGGCAAGCGTCTACCTCTGAGCTAAATCCCATTCCTTTTTATTTTATTTTATTTTATTTTAAAGTTGAGACAGAATCTCCCTAAGTTGCCCAGGCTGACCTTCACCTTGCAATCCTCCTGCCTCAGCCTCCTGAGTAGCTGGAGTTAGAGGCATATACCTCTTTGCACCTAACTAAAATTCACTCTTTTAAAGTATGTAGTTTGGGGTTTTGGTTTTTGTAGTGCTGGGATCAAATCTCACTGTCTGCTAGTCAAGGCTCTTCCATTGAGCCATGAGCCAGCTCCAGTTCAGTGGTTTTTAGTATATTCACAGAGCTGTGTAACTATCACTAGCTTATATGAGGATATTTTCATCACTCCAAAAAGAAACCCCATCCCCATTCATTCATGTGGACCACACTCTTACCCTAGGCGGCTGAGACATCCAGTGGAGATCTGATTGTGTTGGGTTCCTGTGTTCACAGCCACTCTAAGCAGCTGGTCCTGGCACTAAAAAAGAAGAATTTGGGTGGATCAGTGAGTTTCTCTGGAAGAAGGATTGAAGTTGGGTTGCTGGGTGCAGTGGTACATGCCTGTAATCCCAGCAGCTCAGGAGGCTGAGGCAGGAGGATCGTTGAGTTCAAAGCCAGTCTCAGCAGCAATTTAGCAAGGCTCTAAGCAGTGAGACCCTGTCTCTAAATAAAATATAAAAAGGGGCTGGGGATGTTGCTCAGTGGTTAAGCATCCCTAGGTTCAATCCCGGGACTTAAAAAAATAATGATTGGGGTTAAGGCTTCAGCTTTCCCAGCACTTTGATGGTTCTCTTAAAAATGAACATAGGGAATGAACTGAGTCTTCAAAAGGAAATTTTATGGGAGTTATAATTGAAGCAAAACTGACTCTCAGATAAAGAAATCAGAAAAGAAGCAGAGCCACACAGTGAGTCCATAAGTTGGGAATGATTTGGCCAGAAATGGTGATGTTTGCTTAGAGAAATTCTCGTGAGGTTGAGGCCTCCTGGTTAGGAATAGAGGAGGGATGAGTCTGGAATCCCTTATCAGGAAACTTAGATGTGAGGAACCAAGAGGTTCATCACTGCAAATAATGGAAGACAAGTTTGCTTTCTTTGGGATATTTACAGACATTTGGCTATATGCTTTGATACACACACACGTAGTTTTCTCATTCAAAATATTTATTAAGCATCTACAATGCCGAAGATATGCTGCTGGAAAGTACATCAGTGAATACTGTTCTTCAGGAATGTAAAGGAAGTAAAATATAACTCTGGTACAAAGGTGTTTTCGGTTTGAAGGGTTTTTTTGTTTTGTTTTTGAAACACTGGGGATGAAACTCAGGACCTTGTGCATTACCGTTGAGCTACACCCACAGCCTCGTAGAAAGTTCTAAAGTCTGTGAGGAAAAAAGAAAAAAATTAAAAAAAAAATAAAGTCTGTGAGAAGATTGAGTCAAGTGCCTTTTAGAGGTTGAGAGGGAGGAAAGCTATTTCCTACTTGGGGCATCAATAAATCTCTCAAGTAGGAGGTAACATCTGAGCTGGACCTTAAAGGACTGCAGAACTTGGACAGAGTGATTGGAGAACAGGAAGAGAGCTCTCTGGGCAGAAGAGCAGAAGAACATTTATTGGGAACAATTCAATAGTGGGTGTTTCAATGGCTCTAGAGATGCCAGGGTCTTCACCTTGGAACATAGGAGCTTTTCCTGGGGGACTGCATTTCCCATACATGCATGCACCCTTCAGATATGTAGAGCAGTTGAAGAGGACTTAAGTATTCACATGTAAATATTACAATTTCAGGAGAGAAATGATATTGTGGTGATAACAGATGGAATTGTGGGAGAAAAGATGGGTTGAAACAGAGAAAAAAGAAGACGGAGAACTCGTTTTTAGGTCCAGGATAGGGGAGAAGTGCCCTTTTACCCTCCCTGTCTCTTTCCCTGCCAGTCAGGGCAGAAAGAAAAACAAAGTGAGCTGCTCAGGGAGGTTTGTTAAGATCGGTGCCATAGAAGGTCTCTCACCTTGCAGTTGACCAGAAGAGCTGGAATCTCTGTCCCACTGGTCTTCCTCTTGCTGTCCTGGCCATGAACCAGGGCCTGCACTAAGGGAGACTCCCCCTGAAGCCGACTCTGATTCCCCTCCATCAGACGTCTTTGGATCACGCTGTGCGGCTGCTGGCTCCATAACAAAATGAGACAGGCAGACAGGTGTAAGCCCAAGTATCTAGGCCACTCAATTCCCCTATTTTACATACCCTAGGGTGCTCACCCACACCAAACCCACATCTCAGACAATGACAGAGCAGGACTAGGGATACAACTGGATGGTAGAACATTAGCCTAATGAGTAAGACCCTGGGTTTAATCCTTAGTACCGCCAAAATAAAAAGAAAGAAAGAAAAGGAAAGGAGCCAACCAAGGACTCCATCAACCAGATGTTTATAGCAAAATGAAAACCAGGATCAGATCATGCCATTGTTTTGGGACCCTGTTAGATTTTTCAGCAATGAGGAAATGGAAAGAGGAAAATGACCCATTCTAGGTTAGATTGACCTATGGGCTAAAGGGACATTCCAGGAATTACTGTTAGGCTTGGAGGAACTTGGGTCTTAAGTATACCCTTTTGTGGGGGTGGGGGAGAGGACTAATTTTGTCTTTTTTTTTTTTTTTTTCCTTTCTGTCCTCTTCCCAAAATGGGCTGCAGATCACAGATGGTGTGATAGAAAGAAGCAATGAAGTCTTCAGAACTGGGATGCAAGGGTTCACCCTTGCCAGTATTTTCCCTCATCCGCTAGCACCTTCACCCTGTCCAGTCACTTCCTAGATTCTACCAGTTTGCCCTCCTGTCTGTAGGGTCTGGCACTGCTTTCTGTTACTACTCTGCTCAGCCTCCCCATGGCTCATCTAAGTCACTGGGCCTCAGTTCACAAGCACCTGCCTCTGGCTCTAGGCTTCCAGACTGACTTATCAAAAACCCTGCCACCCAAAGTGTGGTCCCCAAAGCAGCAGCTTTAAAAAGCATATAGAAGCCTGCTTAAAATGCAGAAATCTCAGACCTAGTCAATCAAAGTCTGGCTTTTAGGGTTTTATCTTTTTGCAGTGCTGGCGATCAAACCCAGGACCTCACATATGCCAGGCAAATGCTCTACCACTGAACCACACTCCCAATCCCAGAACCTCACTTTAACAAAACCCAGGTGAGTTGTGTATCCATTCAAGGTGATGACCCAGATGACCTGGCTGCTGTCTGAATTTTCCACTTCACCTCCATACCTTCACTCCTGCTCACTCCTTCTCCCTGAAACCCCGCTTCCTCCTTCTTCCCTAGGCCAAACTGGTGCCTGACTCAACATGCTGTATTCAGAGGAATGGTTCTTATTTTGCACCTGAGATTCCTTGTGTACTCTGTAATTAGCGCAGGATCGACTTCCTCCAGGGTACCCTCTCTGGACTCTTCCTGCTCCTCCCCCTGCTCGTATTTCCCTTGGTTATGTTTCTCATAGATGGTATTTCTGGATTTCACTCCCCCACTACCCTGGAGAGCCTTTGAGGTCAGGTCTGTTTCTCATGTTTGTATACCAGGGCTTTACTCGGCATCCAGTAGGTACTCAGTAAGCGCTTGCTGAAGAATGACTGCTCTCCCAGGCTCCACGTGCTCCTCCACCTGCCCTCTCTCTTCGGGAGCCTGGGATTGTTTTTATACTCTTGGCCTCATGGGGCTCTAGAGGTTGCCTCCCAGCAGCAAGCTGCCAGCTCTGGGAAAAGTGCACTGAGCTCTGAACCAGCTGGAAAAAAAAAGGGCGGGGGGAGTTCAGCAGTTCCCATCTTCCACATTTCCCACGATGGCTCCAGGCTCCAGGCCTCTCCCACATTGTGCAGTTTGATCCCGAGCTATCCCAGGGAGAGAGACAGTGGGACCTCCCAACCAATTGCATCTTCACTCCCAAAGCCGTAAGAGATAATGCTAGAGGTCAACTCAGGAGGTACCAAGGCAAAGGGCAGAAATGAGAAGCCCAGAAGCTGGAATCACCACTCTAGAATAGCAATGTTAATAGGGCATCTTCTCCACTACATAGATGTAGGATGGTCCCCAATAGATGCAGAGTCCTAGCCCTCAGGAGATAAGAACCTGCTTCCCTACTCCATCCCTTTTCTCAGCTGTGCTCACTGTGTTTGCAAGGAGGACCAACCCTGGCTGTTCTCTGAAGTCAAAGTTCAGTTAATCTGATCACTTTTCCTCAGTGGGGGCTGCTACAATGGAGCTAGGGCATTGCCTGACCTCTGGGCTATGTCCCTGGAGGGGGAAATTCAAGCTGGGAGTATAGGGAAAGGTAAAGGTAAGGCTAGATCAGGAAAGGCAGTGAGGGCTGCATTTGCTCCCAGCTTCCCAAGAAGAGGTTGTTTACTTCAATAAAATATAATTCTATATCTTCTGGACCCTCCCTCTCTCAGGCTAAGTGGAATAGTAGCCGGAGGAATAATAATCACATTTCTCTACTGCTATTAGTGAGGCACACTCCTAAGTGCTTAATATGTATTGGCTCATATAACTCATAGCACCCTAGGAAATAGATGCTAATAAATTTCTCATTTTTTTTTCTAGTAATGGGGACTGAATCCAGGGGTGCTGTGTACTGGTGAACTGCATTCCCATCCCTTTTCATTTTCTTTTGAGATAGGGTCTTGATAAATTGCTCAGTTTGGCCTCGAACTTATGATCCTCCTACCTCAGCCTCTGGAGTCACTGGATTACCTGATGTTCTCATTTAACAGGTGAAGAAACTAAGGCACAGAGACATAAAATAACTTGTCCAAATTAGTAAGTGGCAAAGCCAGGATTTGATCACAAGCAAGGTGACTCCAAAGTCCATGCACTTAACCATCACTTCTCAGAGGATGACTGGATATGCAGTTGGCCCAGGATTCCCTCACCTCCTCCTCATTAACTCCCCTGTTGCATTCCCTGTGGGGGCCAAAGTTACTAGAGGGGAGAGAACCTGGTAGGGCCATTTCACCCAGAAGTGAGGGAGAGGACACTCATGGGAACCAAGAAGCCATAGGAAACCCTGATGCCCTAAAAGTATGGAGGCCCTTGATGTTTTGATTCTGAAGGGGAAAGGTAAATGAATGTGCAGGTATGAAGAAGTCTGTTTTGGGGAGAACAGGGAAGTCACAGCCCTAAAATGGTAAGTCCTCTAGGCTTCCTGGCTTGAATGACTGCTCCACAGGATTCCTGGGTCCCCTAAGCCTCTACCCCTAAACAGCACAGCTCCCCCTCACCCCCCAAGATAAGCCTTGGGCTATTGGGTGGCAAGATAGGGGCAGCTGAGCAATGACAGTGGGCCCCACAGGGCTGCCAAGTCACAGGAGCAGCCCCAGCAGAGAGCCTGGGAATGGTCAGAGTGAAGCCCCTCGGGGTGGCCCGATCTTTTCTCCCCCTTCTCAGCAAGGGAAAGGGAGCCTGAAGGCTGAGGATCTACACTTTCTGGTCCTCCCAACCACCCTCCTCAGGATGTGGGGAGGTGGAGAGAAAGGGACAGGGACTTCCTTGGCCATGGGGTGGGGAGAGGGCCGCCTCACCAAATCCTTGGAGGTGCCGAGCCTCTTGAGGCTGTCCAGGGGGAGCAGGTCAGCGGAGTCCTTGTGCAGGAATTGAGTGGCCTGTTTGAGCCGGCGTTGCTGGCCCAGGTGGGCTCGGTCCCGCAGCTCTGCTTCCTGTCCCTTCCTCCTGGTGTCTCCCTCATCTCTCCTGGCCTCCTGCTGGGAGCTCATGGCCCCCCTCTGGGTGAGCCTGGCAGGGGCTTCGGAGGGGGACCGTTGTGTCCTCTCTGCTCCTGTGTCTCCCTGCAGCTTCCTGCCTATCTTCGTGCCTGGACTGCAGCTCCCCTTCTGACAGGAGGGTCTCAGCAGGAAGAAAAGAAGAAATAAATAAATAATGGGCAGGAGCAGCCACGTCAGACACCAATTTCCAGAGATTGCAGTAGAGGGAGTGAGGCTCCGGCTGGAAAAACCCAACCCCAGAGGAGAGGGAGGGCTGGCAGGGCCTGCAGCTGGCAGGTTCTGCAGAGTATCCAGTGTATTCTGGGGTCCTGGTCTGAGTGGGCGGTGAAGGGGTGTGTGACGATGCTGTAAACTGCCAGGGTGCGCGTGTCATTGTGTAGGGGCGGCAGCCTGTGAGCTCTGCGTGTGGGGGCAGGCAGGCATGTCTGTATGCGCTCTAGACCTGGCTCTGCTCTGCATCCCTCCCAGGCTCCCGACCATCCGCTCCCAGCTATTGCTTCCTCCTGGAATTTTCTGCAGCCAGGGTTGGGGTGCTAGCCCATAGCGGTTCAGAACAGGGGGAAAGCATGAAAGTGCCCTTCCCCACTCCTTCCCCTGACCACCAGGGGCCTTACCTTGCTGGACTTCTCCCTTTCAGCGTAGCAGATGTCAGTCTTTAGCTAATTTACTCGGGAGTTTGGATTTCACACTGATGTGGTCTCTGTCCTTCCCCCTAAATTGTAAGGAGAACAGGAACATTCTAGCATGCAAGCCTTTGAGATCTTTCTTCTTAGGGGCTGAAGAAATCCCTGTGATATGCTGGTGAAGAATGCCAAGGAGTATTCTGAAGCTAGTCTGTATCCTTAACTGAGTTGTCTGTGTCTTTACCAATAACTCATCTTAGTCTCTTCCTTTCATTATTTTTTTTTGATTTAACAATTATAGAATTTTTAAAAAACATACTCAGACAAGAGGATTGCTTGAGCCCAGAAGTTCAGAGTTAGCCTAGCAAAATATTAAGAGCCTGTCTCTAAATAAAATTAAAAGTCATGGGCTGGGGTTTTGCTCAGTGGTAGAGCACTCACCTAGCATGTTTGAGGTGCTGGATTCCATCTTCAGCACCATGTAAAAATAAAAAAATAAAATAAAGGTATTAAAAAAAAGTGATGTACAAGGTCTTGGGTTCAAACCCCAGTACCAAAAAGAGAGAGAAATAACGCAAAACAGAAAACCAATTATTAACAAGGAATAACTACTACATTGATTTTTAATAATGAGACACTGGGGATGAAATTTCCAGGAACACTACTCAGGAAAATTAAACCATTCTGAATAATTAGGAATAGAAGTGGAAGTTTTTCTTTCTGAAAGAAAAAAAAAAAACTTGGAAAATGTCTTCTTTCTCTCATCTTGTAGTTCACAAAAATCTTGAAGCAAATGAATCTAAATTTAGAAATTCTGAGAGGAAAAACTCAAAGTGTGGAATATAGCTCCTTCACTGCATTTGTTCTCCTTTGAATGAAGTTTTCCTTTTATTCACCAAAAAAACATCTGGGTTGAGGGTCTAGCTCAGTGGTAGAGCACTAGCCTAGCATGCATGAGGCCCTGGCTTCCATTCCCATCACTGCGGGTAGGGAGGACTTTTCAGAAAATATTTATTATCTACTCTGTGCCAGAGCAAGGCACAGAGTAAGGTCTTGGCTGTCATGAAATTTACATTCTGATGAGGAAGCCAGAGAACAAGCAAGTAAATTGATAATGTCAGGTAGTAATACATGCTGAAGAAAAAGCAAGGTGAGAGCACAGAGAACCGTGGAGGAGCAGTGATAGGAGTGGCTCTTTAGAGGAGCCGACATTATGCAAAGACCATCATGGAGCCAGCATAGTGGTGGTGGTGGCCTGTAATCCTGGCTATTCAGAAGGCTGAGGCAAGAGGATCACATGTTCAAGGCCAGCATGGACAATTTAGTGAGACCCTGTCTCAAAATTTAAAAAAAATAATAATTTAAAAAAAAAATGACTAGGGATGTAGGTCAGCAGTAAAGCACCCCTGTATTCGGTCCCCAGAAACACACACACACACACACACACACACACACACACACACTGCTGGAGAAGGCTGCATAGTTACCTGGAGGAAGGACACTCCAGACAGAGAGAGGAGTGCAAGTTATACAGACCATAACTTGCAGGCGAGGAGAGTACTTAGTCCCCATACCCCCCCTGAACACAGGGACAGATGGGCACCTCACCATCCTCTGTGTCTGGCCTGGCCCTCCTGTGACCAGTCCCTTATACCAGCAAGAAGGCTAACTAGCTAGGGTATAAAGCTTTCCTGGTACTGTGAGACAGCACGGCTACCTGTCCATGCTTGTCTTCACTGTCCTCCACACCCTTTTTTTTTTTAATATTTTTTTTTAATTGTAGTTGGACACAACACCTTTATTTCACTTATTTATTTTTATGTGGTGCTGAGAATCGAACCCAGGTCACGTACGTGCAAGGCGATCGCTCTACTGCTGAGCCACAACCCCAGCCCTTCCATACGCTCTTCCCGCTGGATCTGTCAGAACTGCAGGAGACTGGGTTCCCTCTGCAAAACAGTGAACATGGAGTGCTATTGACTGTGTTCCAAGCTCACTGAGTACTGTGAATCCAGGTGTTTTGAGGGACAATGAAGGCTGAAAAGGCACCAGCCTCATAGGCCCTCAGGCTTGAAGTTCTTCTAGAAAACTTCGGATAAAACCAGACTATAACTTTTATTTTCCATTGAGTGTCAAATAGTTATTACTGATTATACTTTGTGTGTGTGTGTGTGTGTGTGTGTGTGTGTGTGTGTGTACGCATGCTCAGTGCTGGAGTCAGCACTAAAAAAATAAACCCAGGGCCTCATGCATACTAAGCATGCACTGGGTCACTGCCCCTGTTGATGATTCTAGACTAGTGCTATCCCATACAGTCATTGAGCACTTGAAACTGAGATGTTATCTAAGTATCAAATACATACTGGATTTTTAAAGCAATACTAAAAACAATGTTAAACATTATTTTTAGGTAGATTACATTATTGTATATGGGTAATATTTTGTATATATTGGGTTAAATAAAATACATTGTAAAATTAATTTCACTTGTTTGCTTTTAATGCAGCAACCAAAAATTTTTACTTTTTTATTTTTTATTGCAATACTGTGGGGGTTAGAAACCAGGGCCTTAAACATGTACTGCTGACCCTTACCTCCAGCCTCTGCAACTTAAAATTATTAATTTCAAAAAACTTTACATATATATATATATATATATATATATATATATATATATATGTTTCCATTATATTTTTATTGGACAAACACTGTCTTAAATAGATTTCACAAGTGCTTTCAAGACCCTGGGTTTAATCCCCAGCACCACAAAACCAAAACAAAAATATATGTTTAGCCAGGCAAATTGACCTGTACCTGTAATCTCCTTACTCAGGAGACTGAGGATCACAAATCCAAGGCCAGCCTGGACAACTTAGTGAGGCTCTGTCTCAAAATGAAAAATAAGAAGGGCCTGGGGGTATAGCTCAGTGGTAGAGCACCCCAGGTTCCATCTCCAGTAACACAAAAACAAAACAAAACAAAACAACATATGTCTATAGGTCTGGGAATGTAGCTGGTGGTAGAGTGCTTGCCTCACCTAGCATGTGTGAGGCCCTGAGTTGGATCTCCAGCACTACAAAAATAAAAAATGATGAATTTCACAGCTTGTTTCCTGTAACCTGTTATAATTTATTCCAGCATCTCTCAGCACTATCTACGGTGAATCCTTGGAGCTATGTGGAAGTCCCTGCCCTGTTGTTCAAGCCCCAGAAGAAATGGAGATTAACTGATTAACTGCATCCCACCTTCTCTGTGTTATCCTTCCATGTTTTTTGTTTGTTTTAGTATTAGGGATTGAATTCAGGGGTGCTTTACTAATGAGTCACATCCTCAGTCCTTTTTATTTTTTATTTTGAAAGAGGGTCTCATTAAGTTGCTTAAGGCTTCACTAAATTGCTAAGACTGCCCTCAAACTTGTGATCCTCCTGTCTCAGCCTCCTGAGTCAGGATTACAGGTGAGTGCCACCCTGTCTGGCCTTCATGTCTTTAAATCTTCACACCTCTTCTTCCCAATGTTCCTTCCTTAAGCCTGAATAGTGCCCATTCTTATCTCTCCTGATAGGGATGGTAAGGAGAGCTCATCTGGAACCAGTGAAATCACCCACCCAAATGTCCTGCCACACAAGGAAATTCCCAGAATATTCTTGATAGAATGGGTTATTCAGAGCTAGACAAACAGCTCCCTTGAGCCAGTGGAGAGTCAAGGGCAGCCAGTTCTATTTCAGATTTTCTCCTCTGGGCCCTCAAATCTGCCAAAGACAGGAATGGAGTTATTTTCCAGAACTGTCCTGCCCAGCAAAGGTCCCAGGAACCCTGTGACGGTTTTGACATTTATCACTGGTGCTCACTGAGCCACAGCCCCAGCCCTATTTATTTATTTATTTTTAATATTTATTTAATTATTTATTTTTATGTGGTGCTGAGGATTGAACCCAGTGCCTCACATGTACAAGACAGGTGCTCTACCACTGAGCTATAGCCCCAGCCCCTATTTATTTATTTATTTATATTTTTGGGTCCCAGGGACTGAACTGAGGGGCACTCTACCAATGAGCCACATCCCCAGCCCTATCTTGTATTTTTTTTTAATATTTTTTTAGTTGTAGATGGACAAAATACCTTTATTTATTTGTTTATTTATTTTTATGTGGTGCTGAGGATTGAACCCTGGGCTTCACACCTGTGAGGCAAAGCACTCTACCGCTGAGCTACAGCCCCAGCCACCCTATTTTGTATTTTATTTAGAGACAGGGTATCACTAAGTTGTTTTTCACCTCAATTTTTGCTGAGGCTGCCTTTGAACTCAAGATCCTCCTTTCTCAGTTTCCTGAGCCAAAGAGATTACAGGCATGAGCCACTACACTCCTCCTTTTTTATTTATTTTAAGACAGGATCTTACTAAGTTTCCAAGACCAGCCTCAAACTTCAGATCCTCCTGCCTCAACCTCCCAAGTTTTGGGGGTTATAGGCAAGTGCCACCACACCTGGCAAGGGGATTATAAATTGGAGGTCAGCCTTAGCAATTTAGCAAGACTCCATCTCAAAATAAAGGAGAGTGGCACTGCATAGGCAGCTCTGTGGTAAAATGACCCTGGGGGTTCAATCCCCATTCTCTCTCTCTCTCTCTCTCTCTCTCTCTCTCTCTCTCACACACACACACACACACACAAAAAAAAAAAAAAAAAAAAAAAAAAAAAAAAAAAAGCCCTAACTTGTAATATTGTGAGAATTAAGTGAGCTGATTGGTAAATCTCTTCAACAGTACCTGGTACATAGTAAGTCTTGAGTAAACATTTGCTATTATTTGTGAACTACCTATATATACACAAATATGCACACACACACACAAACACACATTCATTTACAAGGACATACACACTCTGACTTGTATGCTACTGGAGTCCTCTTCGCTCGTAAGTCCAACTGGATCAGGTATCTATTACATTAATTCTCACACTATTTTTTTAAAGATGTTGATTTATTCATTTATTTATATGTGGTGCTGAGAACCAAACCCAGGGCCTCACACATGCTAAGCAAGTGCTCTACCACCGAGCCACAACTCCAGCCCCTTTCATACTATTTTATAATTGTTTGCTTATCCATCTTCTCACTAGATCCCCAGCTTTGTAAAGCACCCCCCCCTTTTTTTCCTCTCTTCTCTCTACATGGACAAAGTTTAATGAATGAATTGTGTGCAAGACTCCAGAGGACACAGATTAAACATCCTGTCATTATCCCAATTCCTCTGGTGATGAAGCACTAGAGCAGCCTTGGGGGTGCCCCGCCTGATATTTTCAGTCCCAGAACACAACTGATGCCACAGGTGATCAAGACCTCTTCCTGTTCTTCACCCTTTCCCTTGTTCCTCTGAAATTTAATCACCACTCCTCACCTCATGAGCTCTGTCCCTGCTATGGTTTAGATATGGGTTGAGTGTCCCCAAGGCTTCATATGTTGAAATTTAATCTCCATTGTCAGGTATTAAGAGGGTAGAAACTTAATCCAACTAGACTATTTAAAGGTGGCCTTTGGGAAGTGACTAGGGTGGATTAAATAAGGTCATTAGGGTGGAGTTTCCATGACTGATGTATTATAAGTAGAGTGATATACACAAAAACTTGTACAAACACTCCTGCCATGATGTGATGCAGCCAAGGGGTGCCTTGCAAGAGCCTGCACCATACTGTTTAGACTCCAAAACTATGAACTAACTTAGCCTTTTACTTTATAAGGTAGACCGCCCCTGGTATTTCATTATAGTGATTAAAAACATATTCATAGGGGCTGGGGTTGTGGCCCACTGGTAGCATGCTTGCCTAGCATGCATGAGGCACTGGGTTTGATTCTCAGCACCACATACAAATAAATAAAAAAAATAAAAGTCCACCAACAATTAAAAAAAAAAAATATATATATATATATATATATATATATATATATATATATATATATATATACAGTTTCCCCATTTAGATTCTTTTTGTTTGGTTTGTTTTCTTGTTATTTGTTTGAGATGGAGTTTCACTATGTTGTCCAGGCTGGAACTGAACTCCTGGGCTTAAGCGATCCTTCTGTCTGACTCCTAAGTAGCCGGGGCTATAGTTGTGTGCCTATAACTCCCTGCTATGTTCTCCAATCTAGATTCTTCAAGTACCCTCAGAAAATCTGGTAAAATTGCCCAAATCTTTCCAAATATTCTGGACTTCCAGGCTCTAGCAAATATTCCTACCTTACCTTTCCTCTGGCTGAAGTGCTTCTCTTCCTCATTCTTCAGTTTATCCACTTTCTTTCCTACTTCCATTCCCCTTCATTTTTCCTTCCTCCTTTCCTAAGCTTTGGGCCTTCCGTTGGCACCCTTTTTTCTAATTATACTTGGGCTCAATAAATCTCTGGTTACTGACCAGGAATCAACTCATGATAGCTCGTGTCAGTGCTAAGGAACATTCAGTGAAAACGCTGGTGGCTTAAGGGAAGCCATACATTCAAACCCCTACCTTGGCATTTGAACACTGGCAACACACGGAAGATTATGTACAAGGATGTAAGCATTTGTAAGTCTCTGTCATGGGACCTGCAGAGGAGGTGTTGGCTCAGGGACTGACAAAATGTGCAGCTCTATGACTAGCCACAAAACCCATTATCTGTTGTGATAAATAGGTGGCAGTAATTACTGCCACTGTGTGATGGAGAGAGTAAAACACATGGCTCCATAGAGAGCACAATTAAGGAGAGAGCTCAGTTGGGTCGGTGAGAAGCTTGAAGACAAAGGGCTCTGAGCAAGGGAATCAGCCATGAGCAGAAATAGGCCAGAGGAGGCTGGGAACGTGGGAGCTGAGTTGGTGGCAGCTTGCAGAGAGGAATTTGAATCTGATCTGTCATTTCAGGGAGCAGCTATGGTTTTTGTTTTGTTTTGTTTTGTTTGGGGGTTTTCTTGTTGTTTGTTTGTTTTGCAGTACTGGGGATTTAACCTAGGGCCTTGAACTTGCGAGGCAAGCACTCTTAACTCTAAACTACATCCCCACCCTGCTATGGGGCTTTTTGAGGCAAGGCTCTTGCATGGCACAGCTCTCCCAGACAGTGTGATGAAAAACTATTGACAGGGTTTCCCCTGAATGACTCCCTGGGGGTTCCCCGTCCCCACAGTTTCAGCACTTATTGGCTCTGACCATTCTTCAGCCCCCCAGCTACTTAGGAGCCTGAACTTGCCTCTGTAACCTAGCTTATAAGAGGTTTTGGAAGAAGAGGTGTTGGCCCAGAAGTGGTTCTGAAGGCTTTCTGTGCAGGATTAATCAGAGTCTGTGAAGCTGGTGGCTTTCATCAGGACACAGGGTATTCCAGGGAGTGGAATGCCGGCTGTGTCAGGGAAGCTAGTGTCCATCCCTCCAGCCCTGCCTCCCCTCAGATCTACCCTCCAGGTATAGTGACATAGTAAGTTCTTAAGGCAGGCCCAGGTTACAGGGACCCCCTTTTCCCAACCCTGCCAGACTTTCAAGAACTCCATATCCATTAGTGTGTGGAGGTAGGAGTTGGGGGTGTTCGTGGTTACTAGCCAGGCCCATGGTAGGCTGAGCAAGGAATTGCCTTATTAGAGTCTCCAGGCCCAGGAGACTGGATGGCTGCTATTGTCCCCCAGAACTCCAGGACCCACTGGAGCTCAGGAGCTCCAGGAGTCTTCTGCATCCCTAGCTGCCAATGGAAAGAGGGCCCCAGCAAGGAAAAGCCTGCTCCAGATTGCAGAATAGGAAGATAGTGGGGTGGGTTGCACTTCCAACTGAGTCTAGAACCTCTGGAGTTGTCTGGGGTTTACCAAGGTAAGGATCTAGCGAACTTCCTTTTTTTTTTCTCTCTAGCTTAAGGCCAGAGAGTGTCTTGCTCTATAAAATCCAAATGGCCTCCTTCCTTCTCCCACCTCTCCCCAAAAATCTTCATATTAGCCTGAAGGGCCTCTCGGGAGGTGGCAAGTAGCCTGAAAAGTAGGATAGCAACAAGGGCCTTGAAGTTCTAGCTCCTAACTGGCACTACCCCACTTTGGGGTCTGGAGTAGATTGCTTCATGATGGGCTTGGGTTTGCCCATCTAAAAATCTGAGGGCATTAGGGGGTGGGGGTTAGCTCAGGGAGAGTGTACTTGCCTGGCATTGTCTGAGGCCTTGGGTTCAATCCCCAGTATCCCAAAATAAATAATAAATACATTTAATCAAATACATTAAATTTTAAAATAATAGTAAAAGCTAAAGCTGTTAGACTGGGCTGGGGATGTGGCTCAAGCGGTGGCGCGCTCGCCTGGCATGCGTGTGGCCCGGGTTCGATCCTCACACCACATACAAACAAAGATGTTGTGTCCGCCGGAAACTAAAAAAAATAAATAAACATTAAAAAAAAATTCTCTCTCTCTCCCTCTCTCTCTCTCTCACTCTCTCTTTAAAAAATAAAATAAAATGAAATAAAGCTGTTAGACTTGTTTTTCAATGGCCTGCCCAGCTCTGACATTTTCGGATCCTACGTAAAGGGAACGATTATTATTCCTAACCCAGAATAGGGAGGATGGGTCCATTCTCAGAGCCCTGGTTCTCCCTTGGACTATTCAAGAAATTCTCCTTCACCTCTTGGTTCTGTATCTTGACCCCACACCACCACCACTTCACACTCACCATGGGGAGAGGTGGCAAAGAGAAGGACTATATAATGGAATTATAGATTTGGAGCTAGAAATGGGAAACTCTACACAAGTCCTGTGTTATGTTATAATTATTTTAATTTAGATGAAATTTACATGACATAAAATTTATCATTTTAAATTATACAATTCAGTAGCATTTAGTTCATTCATAATGTTGTGCAACCACTGTCTCCATCTCATTTCAAAATATTTTCAATTTCCCACTCCTCCAGACCTGGTAACCACCAATTTACCTCCCAGCTCTGTGGATTTGCCTATCCTACATATTCCACATAAATGCAATATATAATGTATTAGTTTATTTTTCATTGCTATAATAAAAATATCTGAGGCTAGGTACTTACAAAGAAAAGAGATTTATTAAGCTCACAGTTTTGGAAGCTGAAAAACATGGTGCTGATAACAGTTCTGCTCTGGTGAGGTCCCCCTTAGCTGTGTCACACAGTGGATGGCATCATGGTGAGAGCACATATGCAAGGGAGATGGCATATGGCAAATGATGGAGAAGGGCAAGTTTTGCCTTTTTTTTTTTTTTGATACTGG
This sequence comes from Callospermophilus lateralis, assembly GCF_048772815.1. Classification (NCBI taxonomy): domain Eukaryota; kingdom Metazoa; phylum Chordata; class Mammalia; order Rodentia; family Sciuridae; genus Callospermophilus; species Callospermophilus lateralis. The sequence goes on from NC_135308.1 coordinate 67,703,627, forward strand.
GAATTGAACCCAGGGATGCTTAACATTGAGCCACATCCTGGCCAGCCCTTTTTATTTTGTATTTTGAGACAGGGTCTCACTAAGTTAGGGCCTGAGTTGCTGAGGCTGGCTTTGAACTTGCAATCCTCCTGCTTCAGCCTCCTGAGCTGCTGGGATTACAGGAATGTGCCGCTGTGCCTGGCTAAATCTTGCTCTTTCATAACAACTTATTCTGGTGAGAACAACTAAGATACTCTGTGAGACTCTCACTAACTCCTTCCCAGGGAGGGGCAGTGCCCCCAAAGACCTGACAACGTCCCAGGAGGTCCCTCCTTGTAAAGTTTCCGCTACTCCTCACAAGGCCCACAGCGGGAACCAGGCTTCCCACAGTGAGCCATATCCAAACCACAGCGTACAATACGGGGCTGTCTTCCTTCACTTAGCATATGTTCAATATTTATCCATATTATACCAGTACTTTATTCCTTTTCAAAATTGTTAATATTGTGGTAAAATATACATATTATAAAATTTACCTTCTTAAATGTACAAATCAGGGGCATAAAAGAAAATTCATAATGTTATGATGCCATCACCACTATTTTGAGAAATTTTTCATAATCCCCAACAGAAACTCTAATCCCATTAAACAATAACTCCCTGTCCTCTTCCTCCAAGGCCCTGGTGGCCTCTATTCTACTTTCTACCTCTATGAATTTGCCTATTCGAAGGATCACATCGGTGGAATCCTACAATATGTGGCCTTCTGTGTCTGGCTTCTTTCACTCATTGAGGTGTTTTCAAATTTCATCACTATTTTTTATGGGTGAATACTATTCAATTTATTATTTTCATTCAATGAACAATTGAATGAAAATAATAAATAGAATAGTATTTATAATAAATATTTATAATATATTTATTATTATTGATAGTACTTAACACAAGCTAAACAAGCATTCTACCACTGAGTCACAACCCCAGCCCTGGAAGGCAGATCACGTGCCACTTTTCAAGTACTTTTCAAGTACTTCACTTATATCACTTTATTTTTCCCACTTATTTATAGCCCAGTGGTTCCCATTGTGCAGATAAAGACCCTGGAATTCAGAGGGGAACAGTGACTTTCCAAAATGTCACAAAGATGATTAGTGATTAAGTTGCTGTTAGAAACCTATTATACCTCTATCCCCAGGAGCCTGTGGGGCTTGAGAAAAGTGGAGACAGGGAGGTCAGCAGACAAGAGGCCAAGAAAAAGCCGACCTGGGACAGAATAGGGGCAGGAGGAGATGGGGTAAGGCCATCACCTCTGACTTCTCCCCCTCCAGCCCTGTACCTTTTCCACTGGGCCTCCTACAGGTCCCGGGGCCACCTCTACCCCAGCCAGGAGAGCACCTTTCTGGCTGTTACCCTTCGCCTGCCTCCACGTCAGCCTTTCTTTTCCTCCCCATAGCAGGCCCTGAGGCCTCTAGAGTTAGCAGCAGCATGGCCCAAGGCCCTCAGATGATGCTCTGGGCTAACTGCTCTGACTTTCACCTTGACGGTCTACTTCATTCCACTCCTGTCCTCTTATCAGACCTGGCTAACCTTCCTTGGGTCTGATCCTCTTGTCCTCCAGCATCGACCTGGACCTGACCTCTATTCTCCCAAATCTTACATGGGGACCTGGACCTAAGCACAGTGTGTATGGTCTTTGTCCAGACATCAGATGGTGGGGGGGGGGGGGAGGAAGGGAGGTTATTTTTGCCTAAGGGACTCTGTACCTTATGAGAGTCAATGTGACTTTTTACCTACATTTCTTACAGCCCCTCTTACCCCAGTGCAAAACACGCACACACACACACACACACACACACATACACTCATCTTCTTCCTTCCCACTCCTTGTTCTGCCCCTAGGAACTGGAACCCCTCCATGTTCTTACTCTTCTGCCCACCACCCCCCACCATGGTCCCTTCATCTGCTATGAATATCTCCAAGAAAGAGGTTGAACAATTTAGATTTTCCGCAGAGTCTCCAGGAGCCTGGGGGTACAGAGGCAGCTTGAGTTGGGAAAAAGTTGAAGAGGCTGTTCTCCAGAAGCCAGAGTCCATCAGCCACTCCAAATCTTCCTGCTGCAGGAACATTGGTTTAGAAAACTGGAGTTTTGCGGGGGTGCCTACGGACCCACCACGGTCCCCACCCATCTGGAGACTCCTTCTAGATGTATCCAGGTCTTCTCTTCTTCTTCTTCCCAAAGGTTTTGCCAGGTTGTGCCTTAGACAGAGGGTGGAGGGGCAAGGCAATTCGGTCCTTTATCAGGGTTTGGTAATCCTTTATGAGGTCCTTACTCAGGGGCATGCTGGGCAGCAAGGCCAGCTTTAGCGCCTTCTCCTGGTAATGAGGCACAGGGTTTGGGCAGGGCCAGCCTCTGGCGAGAGTAGTGGGGAGTGGATTGGGCAGGAGTGGGAGACCTTGAGGCTCAAACCTCCCACCAGCAGATATGTACTGGGCTCTGTGGAGGAAGGAAAGTGGAGACATCAGAGAAGTCAAGGGAGAACTCTAGGCATGGTGGGGAGGGGGACACTGCCTTCCACAAGCTCCATGGGGATCAGGCTATGGGAATCCCTTCTCTCTCTTCCTTCAATATGGAACTTTGCCAAATGGCTTGCATCCTAGGTGTGCATTTTGTCATTGGGCTGGTGAGATCATGTCTAACTAGTAAACCTTTCATTCTTTTGACATACTGTATATGATATTTTTATGCAGATTCTTTGGGGAGGGTGGTAATTGGGGACTGAACCCAGGAAACTCTACCACTGAGCTGCATCCACAGTCCTTTTTATTTATTTTGAAACGGGGTCTTACTATATTGTCCAGGCTGGCCTTGAACTTGCCATCCTCCTGCATCCACCTCCTGAGCCACTGTCATTATGCAGATTCTTATCTGAATTCTAACTGTCCTTCAAGTCTCACCTTCTCCACTAATGCAGTGCCTGTGGGAAGTCCACTGAACTTTGCACAAGTGGGTGGCTTCTCTTCTCTGTTGGCCTGTAGTATTGAACAGTAGGAAATTGACTTTAAAAAAAACAAACACACACAGTTGAATAGTGGCACATTTTCGGTTTCAACATGCTTTGCACTTAGTTTGCAGATATTCCCAATTTGCTGTTGCTGGTTTATTCAGGGGTTTCAGCCATGACTGTACATTAGAATTTTAAACATACCACAGGCTAGGAGTGTGGTTCAGTGGTGGAGCATTTGTTTAGCACGTGTGAGGCCCTGGGTTGGATCCTGGTACCAAAATAATAGTAATAAATTTTAATAAATGAATAAAAAGATAAGTAAAACACCATGCCCAGGGCCTGGGTTTGTAGCTCAGTGGTAGTGCCCAGCACATGTGAGGCATGAGGTTCGTTCCTCAGCACCATATAAAAATAAATAAATAAAATAAAGGTATTGTGTCTATCCACAACTAAATAAAATAAAATAATTTCAAAAAAACAAAACACAATGCCTGTCCCCCAGATCATTTAAGCTAGACTTTCTGGGATGAGGCTCAAACCTTGGCATAATTTTTAAAAAGTCCCAGATCATTCTAATGTGCTGCCAGGGTTGAGAACTATTGGATTTATACATAAATATTCTATTTCCCCAACAAGACCACAGCATCTTAAAACTTAGATCTGATCTTATGTGTCTGAAGTCTTTTGGGTCCCTGATGCTCATAACATCATCGATGACTACTCCTTTTTTTCTCCCCCTGTGCTGGGGATCTAACTCAGGACTTTGAGCATGCTTAAGCTTGAGCTTTGCTACTAAGTTACATCTTTCAGGCCCCAGGCTAATTTTTAACAATTTTTTAAACCCTTCTTTTTCAGAGCTGCTCAGAGGAACAACCAGATTCTCATTACTTTCTTGTTCCCACCCTCTGAACTTGTCTAACTCCTTCAAGGTCTAGTTCACATACTACCCTTTCTATGAACTCTGAAACCTTATCTGAGGGGCAGGGGATGAAATTCAGTGGTAGATCATGTGCTTAGCATGCAGAAGGTCCTGGATTCAATCTCTAGCACTGCAAAAACAAAAACTTTGTGACCCATTCCTTCATTCTAGGCTCCTGGGCTGCCCCCACAGCTGTATCCTACTCTCAAGGAAATGCCAAACCAGGAGTGATGCCACTTCTTGTGCCCCTTTTATATGCTCAGCATAGTGTCATTTAATCCGCAAAAAAACCATCAAAGTACCAGGTGCATCTCTAATATATACCTGAGAAATGTGAGGTTCAAAGGCTTAAGAAAGTTAAAATCACCAGCCATGGTGGCATATACCTGTAATCCCAGCAACTCAGGAAGCGGAGAGAGGAGGCTTACAAATTTGAGGACAGCCTGGGCAACTTAGCAGGACCCTGTGTCAAAAATAAAAAAAGGGGGGGCCTGTGGTTGTGGCTCAGTGGTGGCGTACTTGCCTAGCATGTGTGAGGCACTGGGTTCGATCCTCGGCATCACATTATAAAAATAAATAAAATTAAGGTATTGTGTCCATCTTCAAATAAAAAATATTAAAAAAAAAAAAAGGCTGGGAGTGTAGCTCAGGGGTAGAGTACCCTAGGTTAAATACCCAATCCTGAAAAAGAGAAAGAAAAAAGAAAAAGTTAAAACTGTTTGTTAAGTTTGTGATCTGGGGGCTGGGGATGTGGCTCAAGCGGTAGTGCGCTCGCCTGGAATGCGTGCGGCCCGGGTTTGATCCTCAGCACCACATACAAACAAAGATGTTGTGCCCGCCGATAACTAAAAAATAAATATTAAAATTCTCTCTCTCTCTCTACCTCTCTCTCTCTTTAAAAAAAAAAAAAAAAAGTTTGTGATCTGGGGGCTGTGAGAACTTGAGCAAAAGACTTGACCTCTTCATCTAAGATGCCCACTTTCCTGAGGGTCTTAGGCGATTGAGTAATACAGTTAAAGTAATTAAATTTGACAGTGAAATCTTTTTGAGGAGGGTACTAGGTCTTATTCCCTTTTGGATGCTCCTACATATGTACTCAGCAACAAGTACTCTGAGGAAACCTGGGTTCCATCCCCTGCACCACAAAAAAAGGATAAAAGGGGGCTGGGGTTGTGGCTCAGCAGTAGAGCACTTGCCTAGCGTGTGCAAGGCCCCGGGTTCGATCCTCAGCACCACATGAAAATAAAATAAAGATATTGTGTCCAACTACAACTTAAAAAAAAAAGATAAAAGGGATGACACCATAGATGGGCAGGTTGGAGTACCAATTTAGACACCAGAAATAGGAATGGGAGTGAGGGAAGGGTACCTGTGAACATGGGCAGGATGAGCAACTTCAGAGGCAGGGGCTTATCTTACTTTTTGAAGTTTGCAGGAGGCATGATGTTGCCATGAGTATCCAGTGGAGGTGCTCTGACTTCACTCCTCAGCTTGAGTTTCTGCATCTCCTTCAGCTCCTTCTTTGTCTTCAAAATCACCTGGCTCTTCCTGTTTATGTCCAAGAAGATGGGGGTAGAGTGGATGAAGGCCAGGAAGTTGTTTTTCCCAATCCAGGAGGGAGGAGGGATGGGGTTGTCTGCTGGGGGATAGTCGTGGGCATTGGAGTGGGTCAGCCAGCGCCAGACATTGCTGTCATAGGGCATGTCAGGGTGTGTGGGAAAGGTGGCAGGCAAACGCCCCACATCGAGCCACGTGTGAAAGCCCCAGCTGTGCTGGATTGTGTCCTTCCAAGGGTGGATTAGCTGGCGGTGCACTTTGGACTTCATATCTGAGTGGGGTGGCAGCCTCTGGGCCAGCTGATGGTAGGCTTGCCGGGTAAAGCCAGGCAACTCGCAGGTCTCCCTGGGGAGAAGGAACTCGCGCTGAACCCACGTTTGGTGGGTCAGGAGGGATTCATTGGCATGGACCATCTAGGGAGAGACAAAAGGAAGCTGGGATTGGCTATGCAGGCAGGGGGCAGGGACTCGGGGGAGGCATTCTACTGTCCTCCTCAGGAGCAAACTGCCAACCTCCTGAAGCCCAAGACTCTCATCAAGCCATGATGGCCAGCAGGGAGTCATCTCTTGGCTCCTGTCCTGCCTTTCTGAAGTTATTGTAATATTCTCTGTATTATTTTCATGGATTGCTCAAATTTTCTTTCCACCGATCGTATTTTGACTTTGATTTCCTACCTTCTCATCATTGTTGCCCCCTTTCCTGCCCAGGAACTGGTGCTCTCAAGAAAGCACATCAGCTGCAGGGTCTGTGAGGGGAAATGGCACATACCAGCCCATTCAGAAACCCTCCTTCCCTTGCTTCTGGTCCTGGTGACACTCCAGGAAACAGGTCTAGTTGGTTTTCCATTTCAGACTCCTTTTACTATTTGTTCCTCTGTCACAGCACTGTCCCCTCTCTTAGTAAAAGGCAAACAAGTATACCGAGTATCTAGAATGTCAGTTCCTCCCCTTTTTCTGTGCCCAGCCCCCACGAGATAAGTAGTAGCAAATGTCTTTTTTTTTTAAATTTTTAATTGTAGACACAATACCTTTATTTATTTTTATGTGGTGCTGAGGATCGAACCCAGCGCCTCACATGTGCTAGGCAAGTGTTCTACCACTGAGCCCAAGCCCCAGCCCAGCAATTAAGTATTGACATTGTGTTCCATACTCAAGCACATCTCATTCAACCCTCATATTACGTAAGCAAGTATTGTTATTTTCCCTATGGTTTGGAAGTGTCCCTCAAAAGCCAATGTGTTAAAGGCTTGGTCCCCAGCCTGTGGCACTATTGGGAGCTGGTAGAATCTTTAGGAGGTGGGGCCTAGTGGAAGGAAGTCTCTGGAGGTGTGCCCTTGAAGAGACAATGGGCTCCCTGCCTCTTCTTCTTTTTGCTTTTGGACAACCATGAAGTGTTGACTCCTCCACTTTGAGCTCTCACCAAGACGCATTGTGCTGCCTTAGGCCCAGAGCAGCAGGACAGAACCACTATAGACCGAAACCTCTGAAACCATACTCAAAATCAACCTTTCCTAAAGGAGGTTGTTTGTCTCAGATATTGTCAGAGAAAAGGAAACTATCTCAAAAGATGCAAAGAGCAAGACCCAGTGAGGTTAAGGAACTCACTCAGGATGCTGGGACTTGAGCTGTCTGTTCATCTTCAGCATATTGTTCTGTGTGAAATGCTTTTTTTTTTTTTTAAACTTATTTTTAGTTGTAAATAGATACAATACCTCTATTTAATTAATTAATCTATCTATCTATTTATTTATATGTGGTGCTGAGGCTTGAACCTTAACAAGTGCTAGGCAAGAGTTCTACCACTGAGCTACAACCCCAGGCTGTGAAATACTTTCACATAGCACAGTGCCCAGTGTGACCTGGCCAGGACAAAAATGTGTATCTGTAAAAATGCTTCTCCCTCCTGTCTACCCACGAGGATTTTCTGATTCCCCAAACCTACTCTTTCTTGGGTCTAAGTCATTTCTATAAGTATGTGGGGCTGGGGGATACATATGATACAGGTTGAGTATCGTTAATCTGAAAATCCAAAATCCAAAATGTTCAAAATCTGAATTTGAGTACTGATAAGTCACAGTGGAAAATTCCACACCTGACTTTATATGATCAGTTGCAGTGAAAACACAGGCATACTAAACACATTGTATAAAATTACCTTGTATAAGGTATATGTGAAACATGTGAATTTTGGGTCCTCTCCCTAAGACATCTAGCAAATATTTCAATATTAAAAAAAAATTCCTGAAACACTTTTGGATAAGCATTTTGGATAAGTGATACTCATCTGTGCTAAGTAGGCATCTCCTCTGTTTTGAGCTCTGTGCCAGCAGCATCATAGGACCAAGAGGGAAACACAGGGGAGAATTCACAACAGCCTCTAGCCCAGGGAGAAAAAGGTAGGCTCCTCCCCCTACCTTTAGGAAAGGCTCTCTGACACAAGATGAATTGCTCATCCTTCCTCTGAGTGATCTTTGTGGGTTACTAGTCATTCTTCTTCTGGGCGTCAGAGCCAGGAGGGGTGGCTTAGTGGGGAAGCCCTTTCTGGCACCATTGTTTGTTGCTAGGGTCGCTATGGTGATACTTCCTGGCTGGTGACAAGAGAGGAGGCCCTTACCTGTCACCAGAGGCTCTTCAGGCCCTCGGGATCCTGCCTCCTTTTCAAGTGAGACAGGCAGAGAGTGGGAAGGACTCTCTTGACAATTCTGGCTGCAAAAATTGGTGACAGGAACTGTTTCTGGGAAGGAATGTGCTAGGAAGTCTTGGTAAGGAGAATAACCAAGCAGGCTGGCTTCTACGTCTCAGGCTGGGGATGAGGTTTTAGGAAGGCACCTGCAGTGCAGCCCATTTTAATCTAATGTTTTTTGGGGCCTGCCACTCTTATTGAGAGCTGATAGAATCCTAAGTTAGCCAGTAGGCACAGAGGCCCCAAGAACAGATCTATGACAGGGAAAAGAGGGAAAACTGGCAATTTCTATGTTAGAGAGGATATATGCTCCAGCAGAGTATGACAGGGAGGGGATTCTGCAAAAACCCTGTGCATTCTTCCAGTGCTCCCACTGAGAGCTGCAGGCCTTGCTTCTCCCCATTACCACCATATCCACCATCACCCACTTTCTTTTCCAACCCTTCCAGATACTGAGACCACAGAGACCAGCAGGTCCACCCTGGATTTTATTTGGTAGGTAGTTACAGTAGTGTTATTGAGCTGGCTCATGTACATGCAGTCAGCTGGGGCCCAGGGTGGCTCTTTGCAAAGCTGAGGTGCAAGTTAAGGAAGCCAGGCAGGTCAGGGGTCCTTTCCACCTTCTCAAGCCTCCGCCTGAGTTCTCGTCAATTCTAGTCTCCCTGGCATGATTAGGGACATTATCAGAGAAACATCTAATAGTGGGCACATCTGGGCACTTATTCTCTTTGCTGTAGATGCATTTATCCAACCACCCCAAAATTGATATGAGACCTTGACCCGATATGAGACCTTTTAAACCAGGATTTCTTGCAGGAAAGCTGACTTGGAAACATGGGGAGGTAGGAGGAAGGAGCAATAAGAGGGACCCTGGGAAGCAGATTGGGTGCCTATAGTAAAGAACCCTTGAGCTAGGTACCTTGGGTCAGGAAGAAACCTGCACTGCAGGTCCTACCCTTCTCCAGGAACCAAAAGCAAGGAATAGAGGCAAATTGCAACCCCTTGTTACCCTGCCCACCTTCTGGCAGTCTCTAGATAATGATCTAAGGAAATAAGCTTACATTTATAATTAGAGGATAATTTGGAAAATTTACACTATTTACAAGGGTCACCCTACAAGGAGCAGGGAAGGTGAGACTGCTGGGCACAGAATGAAAACGGTTTGGGGAAGTACTAACTCCTTTTTACCGTTACTTTTGCCATTCTCACCCTTCAGCTTATGGAAGGAGAGCAGAGGAATCAGATTCTCTCAAGAAGCATAGGTGGCACAGAGACCAGTTACCCTACTGCTTGCAAAGGTCCCAGCAGCAGTTAAGGTGTGACTGCTGCCTTGGCATAATCAGGCTGGGGAGCTAAGAGGAGCAGCACGGTCCCTGCCTGCTGTCCTCACTCAGAGGGATTGGGGTACACTGAGCCTTGGGACTGTCCAGCCACATGAATGCCTGGAATGGTGGACAGCTTGAGCAGCAAGGCAAGGTCAAGTCCAGTCTCTACCGTAGTTCAGGAATAAACTGAGACCAGGTGATGTTGTCAGAGCTCAATGGGTCCTCCTCCAGGCCAGGGAAGCTGATATCCAGCAGGATCTTGCTGAGGCTGTCATTCATCGTGTCCAGAACCAGACCTTCAGTCAGAGAACGATTGGCTGAAAGACTGGGAACCTGAAGCTCTGGAGAGCCTGGCTTGGGAACTTCCAGATCAGAGGGGGAAGAGCTGCTAAAGGGGTCAGAGGCAAGATCAAAGGGTTCTGAATTGAGGAGCTCTCGGGGTGAGTCAAAGAGGGGAATGCTTTTCAGCGGCGTGGTGCTCAGATCCATCAGCCCCAGGGAGTCAGGCAGGGAGCCAAAGGCGCCCTGGGGAGTTCGTACTGGGCTGAAATCAAGACCCTCTGCTTTGGCTGGGGGTGTGAGCCTCCAGGATTCAGGGGTTTTGGGGAGGATAGATTTGCTTGGTGTGGAGGAGATGGGCAGAGTCTCCTTAATGGGGGTCTTGAAAGGTCCTCCCTCCTCCTGGAGGCAGCTCAGGTGGGAGACAGGCTCTGCCAGGAGGGGGGCCTCAGTAGCTCGTCGGGATGTGCTGGGGCCCTCTGAAAAGACCAGCTCGGGCTCATCCAGACAGGGAGGATGAAGATGCTGTTTCCTTCGAGACCGGCTCATCTCCCTCTTCTCCCTTCGTTTAATCACGAGCATTTCTGAGACACATCGGGCTGGGGACTTAAGCCCACTGTAGGACTTCTTGGATCTTGGGGTAGGAGAGCAGGATGAATCCTCCCAGGAGTGAGACAGCTCCTCTTTGAATGATGGGCATGGGGAGGGCCAGTCTTCCAAGGGAGGGCTCTCCACTTTGATGGGTCTTGCTAACTGTGGCATGTCCTCCCCATGCTGAGTTTCCTCTTCCTTGATGGACTGAACTGGAAGCAAAGGCAACAGCCCTTCTCCAAGCAGGGGTTTCTCCTCCTTCACTGGTCCCGCAGTAGGAAGGGGGGCTATGCCCTCATCAGCTAGTAGCAGCTGAAAGGGAAGCAGAGGCAAGGTAAAAAGGGTCACATTCAACCAGCTGCTACCAGGCTGGATATAGAACCATCACCAAACAAAGTGACATACTGGTGCCGATCATCTTGTCATACTATTTTAAATTTTCTTTCCTTTTTTCCCCCTTTGTGTTGCTGGGGATGGAACCCAGGGCCTCATGCATGCTAGGTTAAGTACTCTACCACTGAAATATGCCATCAGCTCTCTTGTCTTTTTAAAATCTTAAAAGCTTTTAAATGTTTCACTTTTTGTGTGTGTGTGTGGTGCTGGGGATTGAATCCAGGGCCTTGTGCTTGCGAAGGAAGCATTCTACTAACTGAGCTATATCCCCAGTCCTTAAAAGCTTCTTTTATTTATTTTTAAATTCTAATTTTTATTTATAACAGCAGAATACATTACAATTCATATTCATACAGATAGAGCACAATTTTTCATATCTCTGGTTTTTATACAATTAAAAGCTTCTTTTAAATATTAATATATATGATGAAGGTGGTAATTCCATTCTGGGGATAACAGATGAATGAATTGGAATTGGGGGTAAGCTTAGTGGTAGAGCACATGCTCAGTAACAGAGGCCCTGAGTTCAATTCTTTCTTTCTTTTTTTTTTTTTTTAAAGAGAGAGAGAGATTTTTTTTTTTTAATATTTATTTTTTAGTTTTCAGCGGACACAACATATTTGTTTGTATGTGGTGCTGAGGATGGAACCCGGGCCACATGCATGCCAGGCGAGCGCGCTACCGCTTGAGTCACATCCCCAGCCCTGAGTTCAATTCTTAACACCAAACAGGAGGGAAAAAAAGGTAAGAATATTTAATGTGGGTACTGGCATAATTAGAATCCACCTCAGAGAAAATAAAATTGAATATCTATTTTACACTGGGTACAAAGATTTCTTTGTGGTGTTGGAGATCAAACCCATTTATACAAAGATTTAAACATAAAAATTAAAATTTGAAAATCATACAAATCTTAAGAGAATCTAGAAGACTACATGCACAATCTGAGGGTAGGGTGACCTGCTTAACCAAGACTGGAAGCCCAGAAGCTGCAAGAGAAGAAAGACATATTTGATTACATACAAACTTATAATTTTACTGTGGCCAGAGAGACCATACACAGTTAGGAACCAAGCAGGAGAAGCAGAAAAATATATTCAGCATAAACACAGAAGTCAATATTTTACTAACAGAGCTCTCACAAATTAATAACAAGACCCTACAGAAAAATGGGCAATGTCCATTCCATAAATAAGCAATTCACTGAAGACAACTTCAAGTGACCAAATATAATGAGAAGGTGCTCAATCTTATGAATCAACAAGGAAACATAGCATTACATTGGCAAATATTGGTAACCTTTTTTTTGGTGGTGGTGGTGCTGGTGGATCAAACCTAGGGCCTTGCTCCTGCTAGGCAAACCCTCTACCACTGAGCTCCATTCCCAGCCCTGAGATTGGCAAATATTAAAAAGACTAATAATACCAATTGCAGTGATTATATAGTTCTTATATTGCTGGTTGAAATATGAATCATCATAGGTTTTTGGAATACAATCTAGAAATATTTAGTAAATTTAGAATACCTTCTCACTTAGCAATTTCATATCTGGGACTTTATCTCATAGACATAAAAGCACTATAAAGAAAGATTGCTGCGAAGATATTTATCACATTATTGTTCATAGGGTAAAAACCCAGAAACAAGGGATGGGGTTGTGGCTCAGTGGCAGAGCACTTGTCTTACACATGTGAGGCACTGGGTTCGATCCTCAGCATCACATAAAAATAAATAAACAAAATAAAGATATTGTATCCTTGTATAACTAAAAAACATTTGGAAAAAAACAACAGCCCAGAAACAAAATATTTCCATAAAAAATATAAAAGTTCAATAATCTGTGAATGTTATGTGGACATAAAAATCAATAAATTAGAACTATACCAAGTACTTGGGAAGAACTTCTGTGACGTCTTTTTTGTGTGTGTTTGGTTCTGGTGAATGGACCCATGACCTTGTGGACAGAGTTGGCAAGTGCTCTATCACTGAGCTATACCCCCAGTTCTCCATCCTCTTTTATCCTATTATATTTGAGACAATCTTGCTAAGTTGCCCAGAATAGCCTTGACCTTGTGATCCTCTTGCCTCAGTCTCCTCTGAATATTTAATATTATAAGCATGGGCCACTGTCTTTTTCTAACCCAATAAGACCTCATGGAAGCCAGGCACAGTGGCACCTGTATCCCAGTTACTTGGGAGGCTGAGGCAGGAGGATCACAAGTTCAAATTTAGCCTTGGCAATTTAGAAAGAACTTTGTCTCAAAATAAGAAATAGAAAGGGCTGGGAATGTAGCTCAGTGATAGAGTTCCTGGATTTAATATTCTGGGGATGTAGCTCAGTGGTAGAGTGCTTGCCTGGCATGTGTGAGGCCCTGGGTTCTATCCCCAGTACTGCCAATGGCATAGTATGCCATACTAGGAGCATGGGTAAAATATGGAAGACCTTGCATTAAACTGTCAATATGTGGGTCTTTTTCGATTAATTTATGTGTTTTTTTTTTTGTGGTATTGGGATTGAACTCGTGTCCCATGGATACTTTGCTGCTGAGCTACATCCCCAGCTCTTTTTATTTTGAGATAGGGTCTCACTAAGTTGCTGAGGCTGGCTTAGAACTTGTGATCCTTTGACCTCATCCTCCTAAGTTGCTGTGATTATAGGCATGTACCACCATGCCTGGCAGCTCTTTGGCTTTCCCAGATCCACTTCTTTCTAGGATTTGCCTCCCTTCTGGATTTTTCCCTAACTGCCCCAGCCCACCTGTCATAATCATTTTTTTTTTTTTTTAAAGAGAGAGGGGGAGAGAGAGAATTTTTAATATTTATTTTTTAGTTTTCGGCGGACACAACATCTTTGTTTCTATGTGGTGCTGAGGATCGAACCCGGGCTGCATGCATGCCAGGCGAGCACGCTACCGCTTGAGCCACATCCCCAGCCCCTCATAATCACCGTTGTCTTTGTTGTTTTAAACTCATCAGGTAGTAATCGGCTTTTGATACTACTTATATCATAATCCAAATTTCTTTTTAGCTCTTATTCAGTTTTCCTGTGTTTATGCTTTGACTACTCAACTAGATTTAGAATCTCAAGGAACACCCAGGAGTGACTGGAGTCTCTCTTCACAGAAAAGCAGAGGGCACTCACCTTGGGGGCAATGCGGACTCGCTTACTATGACGGGCAAGTTCGGAGCTCATGAGTGAAGCTGCCAGGGGCAGTGGCACCCTCACTGAGGGCTGCAGCACCAGTGATTGGTTTACTGGGAACTGGATGGGCACCAGGTATGAGCTGACCCGAGGAAGCAGAGGCTTCATCTTCCGCCCTAGGAGGAAACAGGAGTGATCAGGAAGAGGAGGGCGAGGGGTTCTCCCCTTCTCAGTACCAGGAGTTTTGCTGTCCTTCTCTGGGTTCAGATCCCTGTGAGCTGGAAACAGAATCTGGAGTCTGATTCCCTAAAGACCATACATGCCCCCAGAACAAGGCTTGGGCCTGAGGCCCACTTTCCTGTACTCACGTGCACCCAGTGGGAGTTCCGTTTTGATGGTCATATTCCGGCGGAGCTCAGGATTGGGTCGTTTCTGCTGCTGCATGTGGCAGATGGGGAAAGAAAGACACCTAGGTTAATAAGTAAAAGAGGGATAGCAGAACCCCAGAGGCTGTGCTGGTGCACTTGAACTAACCAACAGCCCAGAAAGTAAAAGCCAATCTGAGGGAGGGATGCAGGTAAGCATAATATCTCAAGCCTTGTTTAGGGGACAGGTGGATGGCATAGGGTCATGTGATTGCAGGACAGTCCTACCACCTCACCCATGGGTCTTCACCACCCCCAGAGGATGCTAAAGCATACAGTTATCTTAGTAGTAAAGAAGTAAGGCAGAGGGAACAAACTGTCACCTGCAAGGCCTATGCCAGGCAGTTGCAATGGCATGTTCTCCTGCTGGGCCCTGCTCTGTGTTGCTCAGTGCATCTTTGTGATGCTCATGGGAGGGTAAAGAGGAGTGGCAATAGCAGCCTCATGTTTCTCACTCCCAGATCCTTTGGGTGCTGTGTTCTGGGCTGGCAGTCACACAGCCACAGAATCCCATCCCCATGTCTTTGCCCACTAAAGCCATGCTGAGCAGTGAAAGGAAAACAAGGCCAAGCCCCGAGCCAGAGGAAAAGAATCTTACTGATTCCAAGTGCTCGGGCGATTGTGGAGACCCTGGGTCCAGTGGCTGGTGGCGGCCAAGCATTGTGGGAGAGAAATGAGATGAAGTTACCACCAATGTGGTCAATCTGACCAGACTGGGGAAAAACCTACTCCTGATGGATGCCGAGGACACCCTGAACAACTGTCCCTCCCAGAATGGTTACAGCTACCCACAGCCTTATGGGCACTCAGGTCCCCAAACACCAGCATCTTTCTGAAAAGATGTTCTGATGGCTCAGCTTCTAGTCTCTAGCCTAAAGAAGGGTGTTTTTAGAGCAACCTTCCCAGTCTTTCTCTGTAAGAATCACCTGAGATGCTTGTGAAAAATACAAATTTCTGGGTCCATTCCAGATCCACTGAACCAGGAACTCCGATAGGCTCCTGATTTTTGAACAATACGGCCTGGAGAGCTGTATTGTAACAAGTGTCCCAGGAAATTCTTATTCACAGGGGAATTAGGGAAGCACCGCTCTAGGAAGTCTTCTATGTTGGATCAGAACAGTCTTCTCATGCCCCAGTCCACAAAATTGCATTATTTGGTTATTTGTCAACTCTACTTATTTCAGCAAGTTGCTAATTGGCTGGCTGGCTCCTAACTCTCCCAACCAAATGAGAGCATCGTGAGGAGAGTCTGTCCCTATTGAGATGTCCGCTATGACCTCCAAAACTGATTCTATTTAGAAGAAAGAAGGATACTCACCTTAAACACCTGGTCCAATGTCAAGTAGCGATTGGCACTGGGGTGAATGGTCCAAAAGGAGACCTTGCCATTGGCAGATGTCTCCCGAACAAACATGTCATGGAGGGAAAGGTTGTGGCGAATGGAATTCTGAAATGAGAGGAAGGAGACCGTTATCAGCTAATTTAGCTTCAAAAACATCACCTTTGAAGCCAGTAGGAGTCTATCCCATGTGCTCAGCACAGGCTTTGTCCAGGCTCCCTGTAATATTGCCTGTTAGCAACTCTCTTCCTGACACTGCACACTTAACAATCTCAGCTGTTTGTCCTTCTGTTCCATGGGGATAAAGCCTGGTGCCACTCCTTAGGATGGTAATAAAGAAAAGACCTGGCTTGCCCCCAGACTCATCGCCTTGGGCCCGAAGCTGCCCCCTCTCTTCCAGCTCTCTATCATGGCACAGGATCTGGGTGAAAAGGAGAACCCTTTGCAGAACTTCACATCTGCAAATTCTGCCTGCCACTACATCTGTGTGGGGAGAGGAAGACAATCTGAGCCAGGCAGCCACTGTGTTTTTCAGAGATCCTACTGCAGTAGGAGAAATGAGCAGACTGTCTTTTGCACAGTCAATAAAGATCTAAAGGTATTGGGAGTATAAAAGAAAAAAATAACTTTTCAGGCTGGTCATGGTGGCACATGCCTATAATCCCAGTGACCTGAGAGGCTAAGGCAGGAGGACTTCAAATTCAAGGCCAGCCTCATCAACTTAGTGAGACCCTCTGCAACTTAGTGAGACCCTGTGTCAACATAAAAAATAAAAAGGGATAGGGATGTGGCTCAGTGATTAAGCACCTCTGAGTTCAATCCTTGGTACCAAAACCAACAAAATTTTTTTAATTTTTAATTTTTCTTTCTTTTTTTTTAGTTTTTGGTGGACACAACATCTTTATTTTATTTTTATGTGGTGCTGAGGATCAAACCCAGTGCCCTGTGCATGCCAGGCAATCACGCTACCACTTGAGCCACATCCCCAGCCCCAACAAAAATTTTTTAGATATTGGGAAACTGTTTTTGGGATTCAGGGATATATCACTCTGGGAATCAAATATGAGCTAAGATTTGATGTCCATAGCCAGGGCTTCTATGTGGCACTGGGTAGGCAAAGTTTCACAGTTAGGACAGTCTACACTGGGGCCAAATGCAGAATCAACAAAGAGGCAGCCACCTGCTGGTTCCAGTAGAAATCTGATAACCCTTTTAGGCAAATCCATTTTGTGGTTGTTTTTATGTGGTACTGGGAATTGAACTCGAGGCCTAGTGCATGCTAGGCAAGAGCTCTACCTCTGAATTATATCCCCAACCCAACAAATCCCATTTCTACCCAAAAGGTAAAAAAAGTTTTCAGTGAAACATAAAAAAGGAGTTGGGCACAGTGACACACACTTGTAATTTCACTGCCTTGGGAGGCTGAGGCAGGAGGATTGCAAGTTCAAAGGCAGCCTCAGCAATTTAGAAAGATCCTGTCTCAAAATAAAAAATAAAAAGGGCTGGGTGTATAGTTTAGTGGTAAAGCACCCTTGTGTTCAATGCCTAGTTATAAATAAATAAATAAATAAATAAAGCTTAATACACATACACACACATACACACACATGTGCTTGTGTGCATACAAGGAAGACCTGGTAGAGCTAGGGTTATAGTTCAGTGGAAGAGCACTTGCCTAGCATATGTGAGGCCCTAGGTTCAATCAGCACTGGAAAAAAAAAAAAAAAAAAAACACACACACACACACCCACACCCTGGAGAGCTAGGAAGGCAGAGACTGTGAAATAACAATTAATAGGGAAACAGATAAGGAGAAAGAAAGAAACTAAGAATATTTATTTATTATATATCAGTGTATGTGTGTATATACACACACACATATAAATATATGTATATTTTTAGTTGTAGATAGACATAATACATTTATTTTATTTTTATGTGGTGCTGAGGATGGAACCCAGTGCCTCACGTGTGCCAGGTAAGCACTCTTAACACTGAGCCACAACCCCAACCCCAAAACTAGGAATTTAAGTTAATTAAGAGTGAGAAGTTAACAGTTCTAATGCGGGGAAAATGAAACAAAACAGGGACAGACCATCTTTATCTTAGAATTAAATACCTCTCTAAAAACATGACTTGTAACTTTGAACCTGTGAACTGTAAATGATATGTGACATTACCGGAGATCAATCTTGTGAATCTCAGTGTTCTGATTCTTTTTTATTAAGATATTTTCATAAGGGGCTGGGGATATAGTTCAGTTGGTAAAGTGCTTGCTTTGCATGCATAAGGCCCTGGGTTCAACCCCTACCACCACCACCACCACACACACACACACACAAATCTTTTCATAAAATGACTTCACTACTCCAGCTGCAGGTACTGTTTAGTGTGGCACAAAGGTAGGCTTGGGTACTACACTGAAGTCTCTCTGTAAACCTCATGTGGGAACCAAGGAAGTCGTTATAGCGATCTTGTTGATATCTTTTATTTTGAGGCAGGGTCTCACTAAGTTGTTGAGGTTGGCTTTGAACTTGCAATCCTCTGGCATCACCTCCTGAGTTACTGGGTTTAAAGGCATGCATCTCTGTTACTGGTATTGATAATTTTGCTTAGATTCAGTGGGATCAGTTATAATCCAAAGACAGATCTGTTTATAGTTCTAGCATCCTTTGCACTTAATGTCTGACCCAGAGGGCTAGATACAAAGTGCAGTACAACAGCAGAAACCACCTGTCAGGCTTGGGCCACATAGACTTTGACTTTAGTGGTTATGGGATATGTTACCTTCCAACCTGGCTTGGCAATATGCTTAAAATAGGGGAAGTGGTCCTCAATCCAAGTATAGATGTCCTTCAAGGTCATGCGCTTCCTCTCAGTGCTGTTGATGGCAAACTGTATCATGGCCATGTAAGAGTAAGGCGGTCGCTGAGACACAGAGTCCTGCCACGATGTTGATGTTCCTGAGGGCTCTTCCATCTGAGGAATGTGAGAAGTCAAAAGGAAAGAGAAGAGGGAATGACAAAGAGAGTCACAAGAACTTCTCCAACCAGAGCCCCTTGAGAACATCCTCTAGAGGAACCTTTTCCCATAGAGATATCCTAGAATCACACTCATTTGAGACTGCTGTTCCACAGTGGCATAAATTTTAGGATTAGGATCTTCAATGACCTCGCCTAGACTGTAGTGAGTGAGGAACTACTTCTCTGACGTCATTCATTTTGTTGAAGATATTGTTCAATATTAAGAGGAAGTTCATTCTCTCCTAGTTGAAAATTTTCAGAGCTAGGTTATAGACTATGAGATTTTACTGTACTAATCCACGACCATTTTTTAGACTTATAGGTCAACTCTGATACGCTGTGAATAACCCATCTTGTTCCAATGTTTGTGAAAAACATTCTCATGAACATGGGACAGATAAATGTCTTCAAAGCATACATCTGGCTAAATGAACTTAGATGCAAAAATCCTCAATAAAATTCTGGCGAATTGGATACAAAGGCACATCAAAAAAATTGTGCACCATGATCAAGTAGGATTCATCCCTGGGATGCAAGGATGGTTCAATATACGGAAATCAATAAATGTTATTCACCACATCAATAGACTTAAAGATAAGAACCATATGATCATTTCAATAGACGCAGAAAAAGCATTCGACAAAGTACAGCATCCCTTTATGTTCAAAACATTAGAAAAACTAGGGATAACAGGAACTTACCTCGACATTGTAAAAGCTATCTATGCTAAGCCTCAGGCTAGCATCATTCTGAATGGAGAAAAATTGAAGGCATTCCCTCTAAAATCTGGAACAAGACAGGGATGCCCTCTATCACCACTTCTATTCAACATAGTTCTCGAAACACTGGCCAGAGCAATTAGACAGACGAAAGAAATTAAAGGCATAAAAATAGGAAAGGAAGAACTTAAATTATCACTATTTGCAGATGACAAGATTCTATACCTAGAAGACCCAAAAGGGTCTACAAAAAAACTACTAGAACTAATAAATGAATTCAGCAAAGTGGCAGGATATAAAATCAACACGCATAAATCAAAGGCATTTCTGTATATCAGCGACAAAACTTCTGAAACGGAAATGAGGAAAAACACTCCATTCACAATATCCTCAAAAAAAAAAAAAAAAAATACTTGGGAATCAACCTAACAAAAGAGGTGAAAGACTTATACAATGAAAACTACAAAACCCTAAAAAGAGAAGTAGAAGAAGATCTTAGAAGATGGAAAAATATACCCTGTTCATGGATAGGCAGAACTAACATCATCAAAATGGCGATATTACCAAAAGTTCTCTGTAGGCTTAATGCAATGCCAATCAAAATCCCAACGGCATTTCTTGTAGAAATAGATAAAGCAATCATGAAATTCATATGGAAAAATAAAAGACCCAGAATAGCAAAAGCAATTCTAAGCAGGAAGTGTGAATCAGGCGGTATAGCGATACCAGATTTAAAACTATATTACAGAGCAATAGTAACGAAAACAGCATGGTACTGGTACCAAAACAGGCAGGTGGACCAATGGTACAGAATAGAAGACACAGAGACTAATCCACAAAGCTACAACTATCTTATATTTGATAAAGGAGCTAAACGCATGCAATGGAGAGAGGATAGCATCTTCAACAAATGGTGTTGGGAAAACTGGAGATCCATATGCAACAAAATAAAACTGAATCCCCTCCTCTCGCCATGCACAAAAGTTAACTCAAAGTGGATCAAGGAGCTAGATATCAAATCAGAGACTCTGCGTCTGATAGAAGAAAAAGTTGGCTCTGATCTACATATTGTGGGGTCGGGTTCCAAATTCCTTAATAGGACACCCATAGCACAAAAGTTAATAACAAGAATCAACAAATGGGACTTACTTAAACTGAAAAGTTTTCTCTCAGCAAGAGAAACAATAAAAGAGGTAAATAGAGAGCCTACATCATGGGAACAAATTTTTACTCCTCACACTTCAGATAGAGCCCTAATATCCAGAGTATACAAAGAACTCAAAAAATTAAACAATAAGAAAACAAATAACCCAATCAACAAATGGGCCAAAGACCTGAACAGACACTTCTCAGAGGAGGACATACAATCAATCAACAAGTACATGAAAAAATGCTCACCATCTCTAGCAGTCAGAGAAATGCAAATCAAAACCACCCTAATATACCATCTCACTCCAGTAAGATTGGCAGCCGTTATGAAGTCAAACAACAACAAGTGCTGGCGAGGATGTGGGGAAAAGGGTACTCTTGTACATTGCTGGTGGGACTGCAAACTGGTGCGGCCAATCTGGAAAGCAGTATGGAGATTCCTGGGAAAGCTGGGAATGGAACCACCATTTGACCCAGCTATTGCCCTTCTCGGACTATTCCCTGAAGACCTTAAAAGAGCGTACTACAGGGATACTGCTACATCGATGTTCATAGCAGCACAATTCACAATTGCTAGACTGTGGAACCAACCTAGTTGCCCTTCAATAGATGAATGGATAAAAAAAAAGTGGCATTTATACACCATGGAGTATTACACAGCACTAAAAAATGACAAAATCATGGAATTTGCAGGGAAATGGATGGCACTAGAGCAGATTACGCTTAGTGAAGCTAGCCAATCCCTAAAAAACAAATACCAAATGTCTTCTTTGATATAATGAGAACAACTAAGAACAGAGCAGGGAGGAAGAGCAGGAAGAAAAGATTAACATTAAACAGATACATGAGGTGGGAGGGAAAGGGAGAGAAAAAGGAAATTGCATGGTTATGGAGGGAGACCCTTATTGTTATACAAAATTACATATAAGAGGTTGTGAGGGGAATGGGAAAATTGACAAGGAGAGAAATGAATTACAGTAGATGGGGTAGAGAGAGAAGATGGGAGGGGAGGGGAGGGGGGATAGTAGAGGCTAGGAAAGGCAGCAGAATACAACAGTTACTAATAGGGCATTATGTAAAAATGTGGATGTGTAACCGATGTGATTCTGCAATCTGTATTTGGGGTAAAATTGGGAGTTCATAACCATCTTGAATATGTATGAAATATGATATGTCAAGAGCTTTGTAATGTTTTGAACAACCAAAAAAAAAAAAAAAAAAAAAAAAAAAGCCATAACAATTTATACAGCTGTGTTACTTACTTAAAGTTCAAATAGCTTCCCAAAGTAAGACTATTACTCATTTCTTGAATATCTAGAAGGACAGAATACCAAACCCAGTGCTCAGAGTCTGCCCTCAAGGAAGTTTCACAGATGGGGAGAAAAAGATCTCAGGTAGAAAGTAGCTCAAAAGTTATACAGAAGAGCACTGAGTGCTTCTACTAGAACTTGGAAATTCTGCTCCAGCAAGCCACTGGATCCATTTTTCCTCTTAGAAATTCCCTGCATTGGCTCTGATTTTCTTAGTGAATGACAGAATGGTTTACCTTAACCTGACTCTGCTCCGGGTGACAATTCTCTTTTTCCTCCATCTCTTGCTTGATGCTACAGGAGCCCAGTCCATCAGAACTCATCTTTTCAAGCCACTGGATGTTGGTTAAGCTGTTGTCCAGGGTGCAGCCTGTTGTGTCACCACCAGCTAGAGGGGAAACAATCCAAGACCCCACTTAGCTGCCTGATCCAATAGGATCAGCAGCTTATCCCAATAGGCACATCAGTATTGGTGGTTAGGGATCACTCTTCTACCCTTGGGGACAAGAGAACACATGGTAAATCTCCCATGGCTCTAAGTTACTCTAACCCAAAATGGGTTTCAGGAGAAATTCAAGAGCATAGTTCAAATTGCATTTCAGTATGAGCCACACTAAACCTGAGTCATCAATTGTGGCAACCTTACAAATGAGTTACTTAATATCTACACAAAAAAAGTCACTTTTCTTTCTCATGCTTTAGTTTGCTCCTTTATAACAAAGAAAGATTTAATTCCTTACAGGTTCAATGGAAAGAATAAACCAAAATAATAAATCATTTTCCAAAATTGAGAAGGCAATAAAAATGCTAAGTTATGATTATAACTCTCTTGACAGTACCAGAGAATCTGTATCAAGGTTTAAGGATGAAAAAGTCAAGACTTTCCCTGGGTTCAGCCTATCTGTTGAGGGCATCAACATGGCTGACTTGCCACCAGAGAGGAAAGGCCAGGCTCCTCATCCCTTTACCTTGCAGACCACATACCACAGTTCTCCAGTCTCTGCCCCAGAGTGGGTCCAGGTGGTCTAAGAACATTTGCATCCCTAGTGGCAGGCTTTGGTCCCAATATTTCTGTAATAACTTCTGTCCTCTTGGAATCATTGCTGGTCTGGGGTTGAGGCTGACGTCCTGAAGGGTGAGTTGAGGCTCCCCCACAGCTGATAAGGATGAATTTGTTGGGCCCACTGCTGCCACTCTCCTTTCCTTTGGCAGTCAATGCTGTGATGATGCTTTGGATATCAGCATTGTTGGGGATGGCCACCACCTGCGTGTTGGGCATAGTAGGGTGGTTAATAATCTTGATCCCAGTTGGAAATTTGCAAGAGTTGGACCCGGCCACCTCTTTGGAGGCCTGTACTTGACTAGGCTCCTCTTGGGCAGGGGGTCTCTTAGGTTCCTCCTCTGGTGTGTCATGTGGGGCATCTTGAACAGGAAGAGGCAGCCTCCGTCTTTTGAGAATCAGTGGCCGCCGGGGGCTGGTTTTCATTATTAATCTGTGCAATCACTCTCCATTGAGAATCACAAGAATGGACCCTACAAGGTACAAGGAACAGTAGGACATAAAGAGATTGTTAAGCTGAGAAGGGGTTCTCTCACAGAAAAGTGTTCCTCTGCACATATGGTCAAGAACATAAGCCTAAAGGCCCAGGTGAATGCTCCCTAGGCCTTATAAAATAAGGAGGTAAACCCTAGTGGCCAAAGAAAGCTACAACTGTAGCAAGTAATTCAAGGTGGTGGTGGGGGGAGACAGACTGGACTGGAGATAGTCAAAGATCTCCTGGAAGCTTAAGAATGACTACAAGAATGAGTGAGACAGCTGCAAAAATGTTGAAAACTATTATTGCCAACTATAATACAGATAGATTACTTATAGTGACTATAGGGATGGAAATGGAAAATGCTGAAATAGGAAAACATGATAATTAGAAGCCTGAACAAAACTCTGATCCAATAACCTATTCTTAGATAAACCCTTTGTACAAATATGTGTGTGTATATATTAGATAAAGCCCTTGTTTAAATGTGTGTATATATATTTGTGTACATAGACACACAAATACATATTTGCTTCCTTATTGTTCTAGAAATATAACCCAGAAATGCTCTACCACTGGGTTATGGCTCCAACACTTTTCATTTTTCTTTTCAACAGAGTCTCACTAAATTGCCTTGGTTGGCCTCAAACTGTGGTTCTCCCACCTCAGCCTCTGAGTAGCTGAGATTATAGACATGGACCACCCCCAGCAAATCCTTTATATTTTTATGTCAATTTACTTTGTAAATGATAACAATCAATGCCTACAGAATCAGGAGATAAAGGCAGATTGTAGTAATGCCACATCACTGGAGAAATCATCTCCCAGTTCACAAAACTTCTCTATTCAAAAAGCCCATGATAAAGTAATACAGATTTTGCACTGCACAACTCTATTGGGTACAATTTACTTCTCAGGAGTCTTGAATTTCTTTTTCTTTTTTTTTTTTTTGGTAGTGCTGGGGATGGAGCCCAGGGTCTTTATGAATGCTAAGCAAATACTCTCACAGATCCCTACTCTATCACTGATCCCCAACCCAGCCCTCTTGTATTTTTTTTTTTTTTTTAAGTTTTGGTACTGGGGATTGAACACACGGTCACTTTACCATTGAACTATATCCACAGACCTTTTTATGTTCAGATAGGATCTTGCTAAATTGCTTACAGCTTTGATAAGTTGCTAATTGGCCTTGAACTTGTGATCCGCCTGCCTCAGTTTCCTAAGTCGCTGAGATTTTAGCTGTGTGACACCGTGCTCATCTCTTGCATTAATTTTTAAAAACTGCATTTTTTCACAATTTGCAAAAGATCTGTATAGTGACATTGTAGTATTTCCATATACCCACCCCCACCCAGTAATGGGGTTTGAACCCAGGGGCTCTTTACTACTGAACTATCCCCCCATACCTTTTTATTTTGAAACAGGCTTTAATTTTTCCAGGTTGAACTTGGAATCCTCCTGCCTCAACCTGCTGGGATTATACGTATGTGCTCATACCATGCCCAGCTGTTTTTGCATATATTACCTTTGTTTTGTTTTATTTTGGGGGGTGGTGCTGAGGATTGAGCCCAGAGCCTTGTGCATGCAAGGCAAGCACTCTACCAACTGAGCTATATCCTGAGCTCCACCGTATTTTAACTTTGTAAGAATGCTACTTTACTATTTAATTTCTCTTCCAGAACCAAGACTATAACTATCTCTGGACTTCTAGATTGTGCTATAATTAATATGCTAAGGTGGTTTTGAAATGCTAAGAAATCTTATCTTTAAAAAGTGGGGGTTATTTTGATTTTTATAGATATGCGAACTATTCTACCATTAAGTACAATCCTAGCATTATATTTTGAGGTCCTTTGAGAGACACAGGAATTCGATGACCCTTTTGAGGACACCTTCTATGCCCATAAGAATGAGTGCATTTTTTTGACATTTACCATCTGCTTAGAGTTCTCAGGCCTTCCCCACCCTGTCATCTTCCTTCCCTCTATATTTCAGTTTTCTCTACCTTCAAAACTCAATTTTAATTCTGCCTCATATCCTTCCAGGCCCACTCACCTCAATAGGTAAGCACTGTTCCCTTTTTTTCCACAGAGTAAGTCTTAATTTTCTCTTCAACTCCTTTAACCTGCCTCTTCCTAATAATGCCAACATTTTATAGCCTCACTCCTTTGCTCCAATCCTCATTCTGAACAGGGAAACCTTGCTACACTCTCAAGAATCCTGCAAAAGCAGAGGGTGGAGGCAGTGTTGCCTAATGGTGAGAACACCCGGGCGCAGGGGAGCGTGTGTGTGGGATGGTCTTTTACTCAATGCATAACCAGCTTAGTTTTCATCCCAGCCTCAGTCCTCTACTCAGAGAGTAGGCCACTTCTGGAGCCGTGGGCAGGGTGCAGAAGTCAAACTTGCAGGGAAGCCCAAGGGGTGCATGGAGAAAGAAGCGAGATGGCCAAGGCCAGAAGATTGGATGCAGGGAAAAAAAAAAAAAAAAGAAAAAAAAAATATATATATTGCACCCTCGCCCAGACCCCCTTCCCGGGTGGCCCCAAACCCTCTGCTCGCGTCCCGCGTCCCGCAGATGGACGCCATGAACTCACGCAGGACCTTCCGAAGCGGCGCCCGAGCCCTTCTCCCCGCTCCGCCAGGGCAGGGCCCGGGATCCATGCCTGCGCCCCGCTCACCTCCAGATCCCAGCGCCGCCGCCTGTGGCTTCTCCAACCTGGGGCCGGGCCAGGGCCCGGAAACGGACTCGCGCCAGGCCGGCCGGGTCCCCGGCGGTGCGGGAGGGGTGGGAACCCCGGGGGAGCCCGGGAGGGGAGGGGGTCCCGGGCCGGGGCCGGGGGTGGGGTCCGGCACCGGAGCTTTCAGTTTGTTCCGCTGTTTGAAATTGGCGCCGGCGGAGCGTTGCGGTCACGTGACGGAGCGTCGCCAATCGGCGCCGACGTGTCTCCGCGTTCCGGTTCGAACGCTCTGCGCAGAGAGGAGCGGCGGCCGCGGCCCCGCCGGGCGGGTAAGGCGGCTGGCGGCTCGAGGGGCAGCGGCGGCCGGGGCCTGGCAGCCTGGGGTCCCCGCGGCCGGGGAGGGCGAGCCGAGGGCAGTGTGAAGACGCGGGGGCACGGCGGGACCCCGCTCTGGCGCCCTCCGTCTGCTCGGCCCCCCGCACGCGCGTTCGCCTTTTCCCGCCAGGCGACGCTGCCCTGGCTCCCCACCGGCTTTGCTCACCGTCTTTAAAGGTCTGAGTTAGTCTGTTTGCGTCCCGCGGAGATCGCACTCGGCCTACATCCAGTTAGAGGGTCGGGTTACCCCGACCGCGGGCGGCCTGCCCTCTTGTTCCAGGGCCGGTCTCCAACCCACACGCGCGCACTCCCCAGGAGCCCTGGCTCAGCGCGGCGTCTTCGCGTCTTCTCCGCGGGTCTCTCTTCCCCCTCTGAAGCCAAACCTTTAGAAGGACTAGTGCATATTCAAATTTTGTCGAGCAGCTGCTGTGTGCCAGGCACTTCTAGAGCCTGAAAATACAACCACAGACGAGGTCCTTTCCTTCCCCCGAGCATCCTCACAGAGCAGACATTGTCCAGGAACCAAATAAACACATAACTTAATTATAGCTCTAAAGTGACAAAGTAGGTCAGTGTTAACTTTGATTTTTCCTTTCTATTTTCCGTATCGGGGATTGAACCCAGGGACGCTTTACCACTGAGCGACATGACCAGCCCTTTTATTTGTTTATTTTTAAATTTTGAGACGGTCTCACTAAGTTGCTGCGGCTGGCCCCGAACTTGTGGTTTTGGCCTCAGCCCCCCAGTGGATGGGATGATAGGCCGGACCCCTACCGCCTTTATTATTATTTTTTTTGGTAGGGGGTGGGGTCGGGAGATGGGGGACCAGGCCTCCTATTTTGTCCAGGTTGGTCTTGAACTCCTGGCCTCAGGTGATTCTCCTGCCTGTTATTTATGATGAGATCTTACCTTAGGACAGGGAAGGCTTTTCTGATGAACTGAGGCTTCCCTGTAAAAGCGGGTGCCTTCTACAAAGAAGGGAGGGAAAGTCTCTTTAAGTAGTTGGAATTATGTGTGCACTAGCTGCCAGTCTGTAGGAGGCGTGCTGAGCACAGAGATTGAAGTGAAGCTGAGAGGTTTGAGCTAAGACACTTGAATGGGTGTGGTGCCAGTCAGAGGAGGCAGAGCCTTAGCCAGTTTCTTGAACATGTCAGAGTTCTACCTTGGAGTCTTTGCATTTACTCTTCTCTTAACCTGGAATTTTTGCTCCTGTCTTTCCATTACCTGTTTTTTTCTCCTTTCTTCACTCAGGTCAGGTAGGCCTTCCCTGACAAACCTGTCTACAAAAGAATAAAGCCATTGAAACCCCTTGTTGGGTTTGGTTTTTCTTCACTTCCCAACTAGAATGTAAGTCCTTTGAGAGTGGAGATGTTATGCCTTTTTCTTTCTTTATATCTCTCTCCACTGCTTTGTCATTTAAGTCACAGTGTATAATTTTTTATTGTTGATCAAATGAATGAATAGTATAGTACTGTATAGTAGAACCATTCTGCCCTATTGTGTGGCTTTCCTGTGTGCTCAGCCGCAACTCCCATTTCATTCGCTACCTACTGTATTCACACTTGTCTGTCCCATCATTCCACAGGAAAGGCTCTTAGTAAAGTTCAGGGGTTACTAGATCCAATGGACACATTATCTGCGGACCTTGCCTCTGTGTGTCAGCCTCCCCTCTCCACTGACAGCCTGGATTTAGGCCCCCATCATTTCTCACTTAGATGACACAGTAACCTCCTAACAGGTCTTCACACTTCCAAGGAAATTATTCTCCTTTTATACTGTGGCCAGGATAATCTGTATAAAGTACACAAATAAATTTTTAAAAATTATGAAGTTTATGGAACAATTTGAAAATTTGAACACTTCCTGGTTATTTTACAATATTAAGGAATCTGTATTTGATTTATTTAGTTATGTAAATGGAAATGATATAATGATTCACAATATACGTTCTTCAATATAGTGTAGGCGTGGGGTTAATGGGTCAGAGCATGGTCAGGTCAGGGTTGGTCATAGATTGATGGTGGTTGGAGCTGTGTGATGAGTACATGGGGCCCATTATATTATTCAGTCTACTTTTATTTATATTTGAAATTATCTGGAATGAAAAAATAAGAAAAGCCAAATATGATCATATTCCTTCGCTTGAAAATACTCAACTACTCAGGCCCAAGTCCAAATCCTATGCTTTCACCTGGTTTTTCTACCTGACACTGACAACATGTCCAGCCTCATTTCTTAGCTTTTCTTTTCAAACTCTGTACCCACCCACACCAAGTTTATAATTCCTGAATTACCAAGTTGGGCTTTGTATATGTTGTTCCTCAGGCTGGAAAACGCTCCCTGCCTTTTGCTTCTCCAAGCCATTCCATTCATAGGTCAGGAATATCCTTGTCCAGAAAGCCTCTCATGAAGCAAATGGTAACATTATATTGAAATATATTGTACTGTTTGTGTTGAAAATGTCTGTTCTCTGCTGGACTTTCTGTGGTTCCTTTTCTTTTTTGCAGTGCTAGGGATGGAATCCAATCTCCATGCATGCTTGGCAAGCAGTCTACTACTAAGCTACTGTCCAACTCTGAGCTCTTTGAAGATAGGAACTTCTGTATTGCTCCAAGAGTTTGGCATTTAATAAGTGATTGTTGAATAAATATTCATTTTTTTATATTCCCAGCATCCAGTATGGCAGTTAACATGAGTTCCATAAATATTTATTGAATAAGCATTGTTGGATATGAAAACTGTGTTTTTGCTTGGTGGTATATGTATTAGTATTAGAAGCTGTGGTTGTTGGGTGCAGTGGTGCCTGCCTATAATCCCAGTGACTTGAGGGACTGAGGCAGGAGGATCACAAGTTCAAAGCCAGTCTTAGCAACTTAGTGAGTTCCAAAGCAATTTAGCAAGAATCTGAATCAAAATAAAAAAAAAAAAAAATGGCTATGCTTGGGAGGGAATATAATATAGCTCAGTGATAAAGTGCTCGCCTTGAACCCATGAGGCCCTGGGTTTGATCCTCAGCACCACGTGAAAATAAATAAATAAAAATAAAGATATTGTGTCCATCTACAACTTTAAAAAAAAGAAAAAAAGGCTGTGCTCCTCACAATCTTTTGAAGTCAAGGTGGTAGTTTCTGGTAGAATTGAGTTTCAGGGTATCAGGAAGAGCTGAGAATCAGCTGAATTGTTTTCTTGCAGCTTTTGTTTCTTCTCTGCAGGCATGGGTTTGAATTGGAACCTACTCCACAACCCAAAGGCAGCCAGCACCATGTGGTTACTAACTGCCCTTCATTCACCTATTGATGCCTCCCAAAAGAAGACGTGGCCAATCTTCCCGCAAAGCTCAGCTGTTATTCCACCAGCAGCCACTGGAGGGCCCCAAACATCACTATGGAGCTCCACAGAGGCCCATCACCCACACTCGACAGGTGCCCAGCAAGCCTATAGACCACAGCACCATCACTTCTTGGGTAGGGGATCCTTACTTTGATTTTTACTGTTAGGCCTTTTAGAATGTCAACTCTTAATTGTTGGGCTCGGTGGCACACAGCTGTAATCCCAGCAACTAGGAAGGCTGAGGAAGGAGGGTTGCAAGTTGGAGGCCAGTCTTAGCAACTTATCAAGGCCCTAAGCAACTTAGTGAGATCCTGTCTCAAAATAAAAAGATCTGAGGATGTTACTCAGTGATTAAGTGCCTCGGGTTCAGTCCCAAGTACCAAAAAAACAGAGAGGGAAAAAAAAAAAAAAAAGAATGTCAACTCTTCTTGAACCAGGGCTTCCAAAGAATAAGGTCCATGAAATCAATGTATGCTTTCCTGTGGTCAGCCAACTTCCCTGGTATATCTTCTTTTCTTAGGTCAGACCCAGGTATGGAATTGGAGTCTTTACTACCACATTCTTCTGCAAAAGTTTGGTGTTAAAGTTTCATTTCCCAGTAAGTAGGTGAGAAACCAGACCATTGGCAGACAAATAAAAAATGAGACTGTTCCCTGAACTTCATGTCAAAGATAGAGTATTTAGCTAAGTACTCTGTCCACTGTTTAATGGATTGAAGCTTGACAAAAAGAAAAAATCACCCAAAATGGCACATACCATATTTGCTTGTTTAAAATCCCTTAGTGAGGCTGGGGAATGTAACTCTGTGGTAGAGGCTTTGCTTAGCATTCACAAGGCCCTGGATTCAATCCCCAGCACAAAAAAGGAGGTGGGGTAGTGGGTGGAGATCCAGGAAGAAAATATAGCTACTATATAACAGAAATAGTATAGTAAAAAGGTCAAGAGCATATGCTGTGCTTAACAGTGCTTAATAAATATAACTTGATCAGGACAGCTTGGAAGAAGCATATTACTTATTATAGAAGCAACTTACAGTTTAAAATTCTGTGGATGAGAATGAACACTTATGGAGTACTCATTGTGTGCCAGGTCCTATGTTAGTTACTTTCTGTATATGATCTCATGCCCTATTCTTGCAGTCTGCCATTTATTTACTTAAGGCCTTCTGTGTGTCAGGCACTTTGCAAGATGTTGGGAAGTCAGTGGTGAAAAAGATTACTGGTTGTTGCCTCATGATTTTTGTTTTGTTTTCTTTTTTAATTTTTTAGGTGTAGTTGGACACAACACAATGCCTTTATTTTTATGTGGTGCTGAGGATCGAACCCGGGTCCCACCCCTGCTAGGAGAGCGCTCTACTGCTGAGCCACAATCCCGGCCCTGTTTTGTTTTCTTTTTGTTTTTGAACTAGGCATTAAACCCATGCCTTGAGCATGCTAAGTATGTGCTCTATCCCAATCCTGCCCTCACGAAGTTTAAAGACAGTTAAACATTTGTAGCTATATGATGTGATAAAGTGAAAGAAGCATTGTCCTCTCTCTTATATAGGAGGAAACTGAAACCAGAGAGATTGAATAACTTGCCTAAAGCTCATATTCTATTATTATTGTTGTTGTTGTTACCATTATTAGTATTATTACATATTTTTGTGGTGCTGGGGATTGAACCCAGGGCCTCATGCATGCTAGCTATAGCACACTACCACTGAGCCACACCCTTGGCCCCTTTATCTATTATTATTGTCTTACTATATAACTATTTTTGTTCTGTGTCCATTACTATAGTGGGACCACATTTAGGATTCTGCTTTTTGGATGTCATTTTCTTGCCTAGTTGGTTCACTTTTTTTTTTTGATCCTTAGGTAACACCTCAGTTTGACACAACAGTAGAAAGCTGTTTCCCAGCCCACCGGAAACATCGTCACCAAGACCAAGCAAGACATTCAAGCCGAAAATCTACCTGCAAGTTTCCATGTCTAACCTTTGAGAGTCCACAGCTGTCTTCCAGTTCAGAGACACTGGGGATCCCCTTAGTAAAGGGGTGCCCCAATCAATCAGGAAAGGACATTTCCAGAAAACCCTTAATTCCAGTGCTCAGTCCCCAAAGCTGTGGGGAACTTTCAGCAAATGCATTTCAGAACTTTCCTTATGTGTTCATTCCGCCTGATATCCAGACCCCAGAGTCATCATCTGTGAAGGAGAACTCCTTTTCCCCAGATCAGAGAGAAAACAGCCTTGTAAGCTGTGTCCTTCAAACTAGTACTCCTACCAGCCCAGAACCTGGACCTATTCTGGTTAAAGACACCCCTGAAGAGAAGTATGGGATAAAGGTCACATGGAGGAGACGAAGGCACCTGTTGACTTACCTCAAGGAGAGAGGGAAGCTGAACAGTAGCCAGTTCCTTGTGAAAAGCTGACTGGATTTCTCAGACATCATGTTCTCTCATCATAGTCTCAGAAATTGATAATTTTCATGAAGTTGATAAAGTCATTTTTTTCTGGTTTATAACAGACTTTATTGAAAGAATAAAATAGAAATAGTTGCTAGAGCCCTAGAGTAGCAAGGGAATTCAATTCCCAGATTAAAAATATTTCATAAACAGTTGAATTTAGTGTCATGAACTATTCACTTCATATTTTTCTTTTATTGTTTAAAAATTGTAAATATCTTGCATTAACTGTTTAAAATGTATGTAAATAAAGGGCTACAGAAGGTTCTTAGAGAACTTTGCTTCTGTTAGTATTGTGGTAATATTGCCTATCCACAAAAGGTTTTATTTCTTTTAACTACTATTCTTTAATCCTTTATGTCATTTAAATTAATTAATTCCACTTTTTTCCCCCCAGTGCTGGGATTTTTTTTCTTCATGCTAGGTCAGCACTGTACAACTCCACCCCAGTCCACATTTTTTGAGTACTAACGCTGAGGCTCAGTGGCAGCTTCCTCTGTGACTTAATGGATGGAAAAAAGTCAAAGGAAACTCAGACTTTTTATGGTTGACTGCCACCTCTTCAACTTTGGCTCATCTGAAAAGGCAAGATGAAATGGAGCAAGCCTTGTTTTCGTGAATACAATGGGATGAAGGGGTCACAGACTATAGTCACTTAGATTTGCTTGTGTTTTATATTTCTGTTTCCAACTGAAAGAAATTGTAAAATTAAATAGGGTGGAAAATGGTTTCTTAAGCTAAGGATTTAAACTGAGGTAAATAAATATGGAAAGTTTTCAAAGAATAATGATTATGGTAATTAATGCAGAAGGACTGCCCAAAGAAATGTCTCAGCCATCATTTTACTCATACAAATGTGATCTCATTCCAACCCCATCATTTAGCCTTTACATAAGCCTACTCCGTCAGGTTTTGCTTATTTCATAGATGGGAATTTAAAGCATAGAAAATGAACCACAAGGGTTGGGGATGTGCTTCAGTTGTAGAGCACTTGCCCGGCAAGCTGAGACCCTGGGATCCATCCCCCATTTGGGTGGCGGGGGAGAGGACAACAAAGAAATGAACCATGTTCAGTGTCACCCAGTGAGTGGAAGCTGACCCAGTGAGTGCAATGCTGTGTTCTCCAAAGTTCTCCTTAACAAATTAACTTCTGGATTCAAAACGAATGTGAAAACTTTGACCTCAGAATGCTAGTAGTCTATGTGTAAGTAACTTTTGTTAGGAAGTTCTGTGGGGGCTATAATGCTAATGCTATGTTGGTAACTAGAAAGGAATGATGGTTGGGTACGTGATTTATTAGAAACAAAGAGTATAAATTTACCAAGTTTAGATAGTGGCTCTCTTGGATAACGATGTTTTAAATGTTTGAAGAAGATCCACAGGCAGTAGAGAGGTAGATGGATTCTCTGGTGTGTTTTCAGAGCAGGTTTGGGGATGATCAAGAAGTATGGGGGCTGGGAATGTGGCTCAAGCGGTAGCGCGCTCGCCTGGCATGCGTGCGGCCCGGTTCTATCCTCAGCACCACATACCAACAAAGATGTGTCCGCCGAAAACTAAAAAACTAAAAAATAAAGAAAAATTCTCTCTCTCTCTTAGAAAAAAAAAAAAAAGTTTGGGCTGTAGTAGTTGGAGGCTGAAAGAGTGTTGTGCAGTGAAGGCACAGGCGTGGTTCCAGGAAGGCCTCTGGTATCAAGGAAAGGACAGGACTACGGAGAAGCTGGCTGTAGAGGTTTTGTAAATGAAGACCTACAGACTCCAGGGAGCACTCTGGGTGGTCTTGGTACACCGCTGGGGTGCGGGAAGCCGCAACGTGTGTCGGTATTGGGGGATAGGCTCCTCCCACAGAGCCGCTCCTCAGCAAGCCGGAGCAAAGGCAACCGAGATCACTTCTGCCCTCGGTCGCAGCCCCCTGCCCGGCGGGGCTCTCTAGGGCACCAAGCCCAGGCGCGTCATCCCCGCCCCTGCGCAGGCGCCTTTAACTCCCGCGCTCCTCCCGCCCCCTAGAAACCCTCCCGCATCGCCGGCTGGAACCAATAGCCAATGAGGGAGGAGCGGCCGGTCCGTGGGCCAATAGGCGGTGGCGACAGTGCGGGGTGTGGTTGCCAAGGGGCGGGGCCCGGCTGCCGGCCAGACTTGCCACCCTAGCATCGGCGTCCCGGGGTCTGGTGGTGGGTGCCGCTTGTGAAGCGGCCGGCATGGAGGCGTCGCACTACGGACTCGGACCCCTCGGGGACAGGTCAGAAAGGGATGGCGGTTGTATCCTATTGAGCGGGGCGGAGGGTTGAAGCGAGAAGGTGGAGGTCTTGTTCCGGAGCTCTGCTGGCAGAGGGTAGGGGGGCTCGCGTCGCGTCCCGAGGGACTGAGGCGGCGGCGGGAGGGAGCCCTCTGTCCCCAGTCCCAGGTGGACCACCCTTGTGTAAAGGTGGAGACCAGAAGAGACGGCTCTGCAGCCTGCACCGTGAGCAGACTTTCTGTTCGGGTCCCCGCTTGCGAACTCTGGGAGTTTTCTTTACGAGCTCGCCGTGCCCCCTCTGGGCCTCAGATTTCCCTTACTAGGGATGCATTAGCACTGCTCGGCAAGCACTGCCTGGGAGTGTCATAACTGAGAGTGGTTGGACAAAGTGTCGGGGAGTCGAAGCGGAAGATTGTGGGTGATATTTAGTAATTTGCTCTAATGCCATTGCTTTTGGCAAGTAGTGCTGAATTCTGGAACGGAGTCTGAGGACTGAGAATGCAAAGTTCTTCTTTTTCTTCTCTCTGTTTTCCTGTAGTTGTCCCTCACTCAGGACTGTTTTATTTTCGAATACCCCATGTTTGTGCTCCTTTTTCTCTGCCGTGCCCCCTCTTTCTGCCTCCGCCAGAAGAAGAGCAAGAAATGATTTGAAATCTCAGTCTATTTTCTTGTTAGTTAGGTTCATGAAAAGTTAATGGAGAGTCGTGTGAAATTATTGACTCAAAACTTTGGCATTGTCTGAGAGAAGACGACTATATGCTTAGCTCTTTATTCCATTACCGTGGCAAGTTAAGATTTGGCACGTCAGAGTTTAGTCTCATTTAAAGTAGCATATGTGGGGCTAGGATTGTAGCTCAGTGGTAGAGCGCTTGCCTAGCACGAGTGAGGCACTGGGTTCCACTCTCAGCACCACATATAAATAACTAAAATAAAGGCCCATCGACAACTATAAAATTTAGAAAATAATAAACTTGCATATAAACAATTTTAAACCATTTTTTTTGAAAAGTCACACAGGAGAGGTTGGAGTATAGACATCCATTTTCCCTTTTCATCAGTTTCTGTTTACTTAATAGCTACACTCGTGAAATTTCACCGTGCTTTTTTTTACCCCAAGTTGAGAAAAAAATTGATACTTACTAAGTGTAAGCATGGAACTGTAGGATAGGTAAAGTTGGTATTCAGCTTTTCTGGTTGAATTTAGATTATACTTGTTTAGGTGTGGGAACTCAAATATACATATATAAATATACATATATATCTTTATTCATTTATTATTTTTATGTGGGGCTGAGGATCCAACCCAGTACCTCATACATGCTAGGCGAGCCATAGCCCCTGGGAACTCAATTTTTAATCGAATGAATTTAAACAGCAGCAGTTTTCATGGACACCAAATGTTTGATAGGACTCATGATTTTGGAGGGAAAATGGAATTGACTTTGATATTGTGGCCATGAGGCAATTTTTTAAAATTTATTGGACCAGAAGCTTAAAGATATAATTAAAAAATTTTTTTGTTCTCCCCTTTTTCTTATCAAAGAAACCAGCTCTTTAATTTTTAAAATTGACATCAAGGGAAATGTGTGACTCCCTGAATATTTCTCTTGCCCTAGGGTAATGTTAGTTACCTAGGTAAAGTTAATGCAACTTATTTTTTGTTTTTAGGTACCAGGGATAGAACCCAGGGGCGCTTTACCATTGAGCTACATCCTCAACCTTTTCTATTTTTCGTTTTGAGACAGAGTCTGACTAAATTGCCAAGGTTGGATTTGAACTTGCAATCCTCCTGTCTCAG
The DNA here is from genome assembly GCF_048772815.1 of Callospermophilus lateralis. Classification (NCBI taxonomy): domain Eukaryota; kingdom Metazoa; phylum Chordata; class Mammalia; order Rodentia; family Sciuridae; genus Callospermophilus; species Callospermophilus lateralis. The sequence goes on from NC_135308.1 coordinate 67,739,861, forward strand.
CCTTCCAAGCCACTGGGATTACAAGCCTGTGCCACTGCTCCTGGCATTTTTATCACTTTTAAACTCATTTGTAGCTAAGAAGGAGTGAATGTGTCTTGGGGTTTTGACTTTTGTTTATGTATTTAATGCTTGTTTTTATTTATTATTTTATTTTTAGTTGTATTTATTTTTATGTGGTGCCAAAGATCTGATCCAGTGCCTCACACGTGCTAGGCAAGTGCTGTATCACTGAGCTACAACCCCAACCCTATTTATTTAAGTTGTTTTTTTTGTTTGTTTGTTTGTTTAGTTTTGTTTTCGTACTGGGAATTGAACCCAGGGAGCTTTTCCACTGAGCTACATCTCAATCCTTTTTTTTTTTTTTTTGGTACAGGGATTGAACCCAGGAGTGTTTAACCAATGAGCCACATCCCCAGCCCTTTTAAAAATATTTAAAGATAGGGTCTTACTGAATTGCTAAGTGCCTCACAAAGTTGCTGAGACTGCCTATGAACTAGCAAATCCTCCTGCCTCAGCCTTCTGAGCTGCTGGGATTACAGGCGTGCGCCACTGTGCCCTGAGTTACCCTTTTAATTTTTTATTTTGAGACAGAGTCTTGCTAAATTGATGAGGCTGGCCTCGAACTTTCGATCCTTCTGGCTCAGTCTCCTGAGTCACTGGGATTACATATGTACATCACCATACCTGATTATTTTATTTTATTTTATTTTTTTTGTGGTGCTGGGGATTGAACCTAGGGCCTTGTGCATGCAAGGCAAGCACTCTACCAACTGAGCTATCTGCCCAGCCCGACACCACACCTGGTCATTTAATGTTTTTGATTAAATACATTGATAGAGATTTTAATATTAATACTTTTCCCTGGGAGGATAATTGACTTTTTAAGTTTCCTGTGATTTTTTTTTTCATTTGAATTATGTGACTATTTTACTACAAAGCAGATTTATTTACAACAAAGTAGAAACATTGTTAATGAACAAACTTCAACGGTTTTTTCTTATGTCAAAAATATGTAATGAAAATTGGAGATGGGATTTGAAACTACACTCAGGACGTTTGTTGAGGTGAGGCATTTTATAATATCAATTCCCTAGAGACGATAGGGGTTATCTAGTGTTGGGACTTGAGTTCTCTCTGGCCTTTGTAAGTGATATGGAATTGAAGATGTGGTTTTCAGTGTGTTGTGACCTTGTGACCTAGAATTATCTAAGAAAGTCCTGGTCTGTGGTTTATCCATATGCCATAGTTTCTCTTTAGAAATATGAATAGTAGTTCTGACTGGAAGTTATGCCAGTCTTGTTACTAACAATATCTAACATACATGTATTTCTACAAATTTGAAGGCCACACACAGCTCTAAAACGGAAAGAATAGTCCTTTTTAACAACTTTCTTCCAAGGTCTTTCTGTTCCAGTTAGGCTGATTCAGATATTTTTTTCCTATGGTTTTAACGTCTGGCTTCTCTTATTCTTTCCTATGGAAATTCTGCAGTTTTCCTGGCATTGGTACCCACTGAAAGAAAAAGCTAATGCTTGTTCTTACCAAAAGGGAAAGAATGCTTGAATTCCTCAGAGGAGCTGAAGCTGCCTTGCTTCAGAGTATTTGAGGGTTTTAGGGTCTGAATAATTCCCTTAGTTCCCTGTTGAAGAGTATCTCTGCAGTGGAATGAAGTCTTCTGTCAAACTAGAATTTCCTGTAGGCTGCTATTGCTCTTTCCTCTGAATCAGTTCACCAGGAATAAACTCCTTGTACTACTAAATGCTAAATATCTTCTGCCTAGTCAGACATACTTGCTGTCAGTAATAATGAATGCCAAAAAAATTTCCTAGCCTGCTTAAAGGCTTGAATCTATGTGTGCCTGAGAGAGGGCATACTGTCCACACATAATCCATGTGTTGTCTTTATTTAATATTACTTTTTTGCGGGTGGTGCTGGGAATTTAACCCAAAACTTTGTACTTACTGAGTACCTTTGAGCCATAACTCCTCTCTCTTTATTAACTCACTTTTTAGGAGTTGATTTTCTTTGGGGGGTGTGGATAACTGAGATGGAACCCAGGGCCTCACACATGCCAAACAAATGCTGTACCTCTGAGCCACATTCCCAGCCTGGTAGGAGACTTGTTAATGAAGATGTCATGTCTGTCCCTTTGCCATAGAATCTTCTGTGACAACATTAAGTGTTACTATTGTACCAGTCACCATGATTTCTGAAAGAACTGTTCTAAACTGGAGGATGGTGGTACTTTTATTCTTTGTAAGATGGCACCTGATGTTTTGCCACAAACATAAACAAAGCATTATGGTGAGGGGAGCACTGGACGCTTTCACTAGGTTTCTGAGTTCTCCTGTCAGCCTTTTGCCCTTCAGCAGTGTGATTCTGAGCAGGTTATCTACTTCTTTGGCCTGAATTTTCTCTTCTAGAAATGAGGGCTTCTTTGGATTCCTTCAGTGATTTATAATAAATTGATACAATAACAAATAGATATATTTAAACTGTACATAGTACGAATTTCAAAAGGTACAAAATGAAATTTAGTGAAAACTGATTCTTCTCATTATCTCCATGTCATCTACTATTGATAGGTTTCTTGGGGTCCCTGCAAAATACTTTTTTTTTTTTTTTTTTTTTTTGATGAGCGGGTTGCCTGGAATTGTACCCAGGGTCTTGCTTGAACTAAGCATGTATTTTACCACTGAGCTACACCAGAGCCAAATGATCTCTTAATTAAGTTTCTTTCCTACTCTTCAAATTTGATCATTTTGATTTTTAGAATACAACATATCATCTAAATTCTGATATCTACTTTTTTAGAGTATGAGTTATAGTTGGCAAGTTTCATTTCGTTTCTTTACTGTGACAATATATAGAGAATAGAACTATAATATAAAAATAAGAATTTTTTTTCACACAGACTTTTGAAAACTGAAATCAGGGCTTTTTAGCCTTGCAGAAAGAAACTTCAGTAAATCTAAAATTTGCCTTTGATTTGGGTTTTGGAATGAAGGTGGTTTAACAAAGTATAAATTGTTTTCATATTGTAACAGTGTATTTTGTTACAGTGATTTGATATGTCTGGAAAGCTCCAGGCAAAAGTAGGAAGGAGCATTTGATGGAAGTTCTTAAACTGGTAAACCAATGTTGTTGTTGTTGTTTGGGGGGAGTGGTACATACTCTACCACTGAGCTACATCCCCAGCCCTTTTTTTATTTTTTTGCCTTTATTTTATTAGTTTATTTTTATGTGGTGCTAAGGATTGAACCCAGTGCCTCACACATGCTAGGCAAACATTCTGCCACTGAATTACAGCCCTGGCCCTTATTTTTTGAGACAGAGTCTTGCTAAATTGCTGAGGCTGGCCTCCAATTTGCAATCCTTGTGCTTCAGCCTCTTGCAGTCTCTGGGCTTACAGGTATGCATTCAACTGCATTTTTTAGAAAGGGAAAAGTCTAGCAAGAGAAAAAATGATGAATACTAACAACTTATTTGTGACCTTTGTAATTTTCAGAGTATAGTCAGATATTTGATTTCTTGAACTTCATTATTCTGAAGAAAACAGGGCAGGAGCCATTAACTTAATCCCAGTGGCTCGGGTGGCTGAGGCAGGAGGATCACGAGTTCAAAGCCAGCCTCAGCAATTTAGTGAAGCCTAATGCAACTCAGGGAGACCCGGTCTCTAAATAAAATATAAAATAGTGCTGGGGATGTGGCTCAGTGGTCAAGTGCCCTTGAGCTCAATCCCTGGTACCAAAAAAAAAAAAAAAATGTGATAGTGGGGTGTGGTGGTGCGGGCCTATAGACCCAGCTGCTTGGGCTCAAGCCTATGTAATAGAGGGAGACCCTGTCTCAAAAACAAGCCGAAATAGGGCATGGTGGCACATTCTTGTAATCCCAACAACTCAGTAGGCTGAGCAGAAGGATCATAAGCCTCAGCAACTTAGAGAGGTCCTAATTTAGCAAGACCTTGTCTCAACATTGAAAATAAAGAGGGATGTGGAGTGTACAAATGAGTACTGATTTATCCAAAGAGAAGAAAATATTTATTTAGTTTGCCATGCTGGAGGGATGGAACCCTCGTTAGGTAAGCAGACACTGTACTGGGCTATGACCCCAGTTCCCAGAAGTATTTATTAGGTATTGTCAGGCAAAAGATTGTACTTCCATCTTTATACAAAAATAAATAAATAATGTTCCTGAAGAGAGAAAATATAACCCCCGAGGAAGAGAGAAACAGATAAAAGGTGGAATGGACTTAGGTTCTGAGTATTATCTATTTTTGGATCTACAAGGAATGAATGCATTCTGGTTCTAGTCATACATTTTAAATAACCTTTCTGTTTAGCTCACTCAAAGGAATTCCTTTTGCATTTGCTATGTGGGTTATGCAAAACCTAAAGGGGTTCACTAAAATAATTTTCCTTGCTCTGCTCTTTGGAGCTATATGAATTCTTAAATTGGGTGCCAGCTTTTCCTTCTTATTGCCTCCCTCTTCCTAGGCAATTTCTCTGCTTTCACTCTATCTTACTAAATGAGCCTCTTAGGAGATGGATTTTCATTCCCTAGCTTCAATTAAGTTAACTCCAGATTGTGTCAGTCTTTCAAGTAGAAGACATCTGAGCCTAGAATACTAACATTTCTCCTTGGTTGACGAAGGATGGATTTCAAAGGAGTCTTTTCTGGGAGTACTGATTTGATTTATATGGCTCTTTTCCCAGGAACAATGTTTTGTTCTAGCCAGATGTGTCTCAGTATGTGAAAATATGGCCTTCCAGTATTGACATTTAGGATCTGGACAGGTTTACTTAAAAAATACTTTATTTATAATCACAGCAGCTTGGGAGATTGAGGCAAGAGGACTGTGAGTTCAAATCCAGTCTCAGCAACAGCAAGGCGCTAAGCAACTCAGTGAGACCCTGTCTCTAAATAAAATACAAAATAGGGTCGGGGATGTTGCTCGGTGGTCGAGTGCCCCTGAGTTCAATCCCTGGTATCAAAAAAACAAAAAACAAAACAAAACAAACACTTTATTTGTAGGACTGCGGTTGTAGCTTAGTGGTAGAGTACTTGCCTAGCATGTGTGAGGCCTGGGTTCAATCCTCAGCACCACATAAAAATAATAAAATAAAGGTATTGTGTTCATCTACAACTAAAAAAAATTTTAAAAATACTTTATTTGTAGCTGTTGCTATTACCTAAAATGATTGTTAGTTTGAACATAAAATCTGGTGCCCTTTTTCTCCTTTGGTGCTGCGGACAAATCCAGGGCCTTATGCAGGCTAGGCACTAAACTACACCCCTAGCCCTGCAAAGACCTCTTTGAAATCCATTCACTGGCTTAGAAATTCTGCTATCTAAAATTAGCAAATGAACTGGCGTTTTGAATTAAAAGATTCTTGACGAATTTATTAAAATACCATAGTAATGAAATCCCTGACTCTGCTGACCATTGAAAGCAGGTATTATCAGTGGTGTGGTTTAGCACAGTGAGATGGAAAAGATAAGATTTGTGATCCTGTTCTGGCTCTTTCCATGACAAGCTATGTGACCTTGGGCAAATTGTTTAGTTCCTGGGTTTGATACCTCATGTGCAAAATGGGATTATAGTAACTTCTTTGTAGGGGTTTTTGTTTGTTTGTGGGTTGTTTTTTTTTTGTACCAAGGATTGAACCCAGGGACTAACTAGTGAGCCTTTTTATTTTTTAGTTTGAGACAGGGTCTAATGAATTTGCTTAGGGTCTTGCTAAATTTCTGAGACTGGCTTTGATTTGTAATCCTCCGGCCTCAGCCTTCTTAGTTGCTTGGATTATAGGTATGTACCATCACACCCAAACCCAGAAGGTTTTTTTTTTTTTTAATATTTTATTAGTTATTGATGTACCTTTGTTTATTTATATGTGGTGCTGTGAATCAAACCCAGTGCCTCACACATGACTAGGCAAGTGCTCTACCACTGAGCTACCAACCCCAGCCCAATATACAGAATGTTTTGAAGGGTGATAATATCATAGTGAAGTCATGGTAGTGTTGTCAGTGAAGGTAGGGTTAAGGTAACACATTTCTTTGTAGTGTTAAAAGAATAACATAGAGCTGGGAGTAGATGCGTGGCTGTAACCCTAGCTACCCAGGAGAATGAAACAAGGAAATCCTAAATTTGAGGCCAGTCTGGTCAACTTAGTGAGACTCTGTCTTAAGTTTTTAAAAAAATTTTAAAAAGGATGGATGTAGCTGGTGGCGGAGTACTTGCCCAGCATGCGAAGTCCTGGGTTCAATCTCAGCACCATAAATAAATAAATAAATAGTAATGTAAAGTAAAAATTTTATGTAATAGCAGCAGTTACTGTTTGTTGAGTCCTCGCTATGGACAAATCTAATTTTTTATTTAAAAAAAATTTTTTTTGTAGTTGTAGATGGACAGAATACCTTTATTTTATTTGTTCGTTTATATATGGTGCCAAGGATCGAACTTGCCTAGCACCATAGGATCGAACCCAGCATGCCACTGAGCTATAGCCCCAGCCCAACAAATCTTATTAATTCTTATAAAATCTTATATTTTTTAAAAAATGTTTATTTTTTAGTTGTAGTTAGGCACAACCTTTATTTTACTTATGTGGTACTGAGGATCGAACCCAGGGCCTCGCACGTGTAATGAACCATGAGCCACAACCCCAGCCCCACAATAACCTTATATTTAGTCCTCACAATAACCATGTGAATTAGTGTCATTGTCTTTAGTTTTGTCAATAAGGAAACTTGAGTCTTCCCAAGTTTGTTGTTTTGGAAACGGCTCTGATCACACAGCTGTGCTTCTCTAAATAGGGAATGCAACCTCTTAGTTTGAAGTAATGCATGCTAAGCCAGGGATCAGCAGATCTTTTCTGAAAAGGGCTACATAGTAAATATTTTCGGTTTTGTGGGCCATGCAGCTGTAGATAAAATACACACATGCATCTGTAGATAAAATATAAATGAGTAAGATTGACTTTATTATTATTTATAAACACTGAAATTTGAATTTTATGTAATTTTTACATCTCAAAATATTATTTGTATGAGACTTTTTTAAAACCTTCTAAAAATGTAGAAACCATTCTTAGCTCATAGGCAATATAAAAAGAGGCAGCATGGCTCTTTTGGCCCATCGTTGTAGTTTGCAGCCTCTATGCTAAGTCACAAGATAAAAATGTTTTCTAAAAGAGAGTATTTTCTATATGGAAGGTCAGTTATTCATATTAAGAGGGTATTGGGGGTTGTTTTTTTATTAAAATGGAACCAGTTGCATTATGGAGTAGAATCCAAAATTTAATTTTTAATTTTAATTTTTTTTTTTTTTTTTTTTGGTACTGAAGATTGAACCCAAAGGACTTAACTACTGAGCCATGTCCCCAGTTCATTTTATTTTTTATTTTAAGAAATGGTCTTGCTGAGGAATCTTCCTTCCTGCCTCTGCCTCTGGAATCACTTGGATTATAGATGTACACCCCCATATGTAGCCCAAAATTTAATTTTCAAAACAAAACATTGATTTTAAAGATGTGGAACGGGGTATACCTCAGTGGTAGAGCAGCTCCTGGCCTTGCCATGTCCTGGTCTGTTTACTACTCCCATTTTCAGGGCCCCCCTCTTAGCACTGCCTTTTACTCTTGCTTCTTGTCCCTAATGAGGCTAGAGGAGCACCATAAGGAACAAGCCATCAGTCAGACTGAAATTATTCAAGATATGCAGCCACTGGAGCAAAAGTGTGGTCTGATCCATTTAGCAGGAAACGAGAAGGCTGTCCCAGGGACTTGCAGGCTGAAGCAGGAGGATCACAAGTTTGAGGCCAGTCTCAGCAATTTAGCAAAGTCCTGTCTTAAAATTTAAAAAGGGGCTAGGGGGCTGGGGATGTGGCTCAATTGGTAGCGCGCTCCCCTGGCATGCGTGCGGCCCGCGTTCGATCCTCAGCACCACATACAAACAAAGATGTTGTGTCCACCGAAAACTAAAAATAAATATTAAAAAATTCTCACTCTCTCTCTCTCACTCTTTCTTAAAAAAAAAAAAAATAAATAAAAAGGGGCTAGGGATGTAGCTCAATGGTGATGTGTGCTCCTGGATTCAATCCCAGTACCAAAAAAAAAAAAAGAAAAGAAAAGAAAGTAGACATCTTTATCCTTTTGATTCTACATCAAGCACAAAAACCACCTCACTGTAGAAGGATGGCTGGCGAAGAAAACTAGTGCCATCAGTAAGAGCTCTTTTTTAACAAAAATATTTTCAGTTGTAGATGGACACAATACCTTTATTTTATTTATTTATTTTTTTATGTAGTGCTGAGGTTTGAACTCAGTGCCTCATATGTGCTATGTAAGTGCTCTACCACTAGCTATACAACCACAGCCTAATAAGAGCACTTTTAATAATAGACTGGATTAATGGACATCTTTGAACTATTTTGATTGATCTTTGACTACTCCATGAGATAGGGGTCCAAATTAATTCTCTTGATATGGCTATCCAGTTGTCCTAGTACCATGTAATTGAAAAGATTATTCTTAATCTATATTTTAAACTAAAGTGTTATTGAACATCTTTATAATTTTAGTATCTCTCTATACTTTAGTACCTTCATTTTTTTTTCCTTTTTATTTTTGGTTATCGGAGATTGAACTTGGGGGCACTTGCTGACTGAGCCACATCCCCAGCCCTATTTTGCATTTTATTTAGAGACAGGATCTCACTAAGTTGCTTATACCTTGCTATTGCTGAGGCTGGCTTTAAACTGGCAAACCTCCTGTCTCAGCCTCCCATGCTGCTAGGATTACAGGCATACACCACCATGCCCTGCTTCTTTTGTTTTTTCCTTTTCTTTTTTAAAATATTTTTTTAGTTGTTGATAGACCTTTATTTATTTATATGTAGTTCTGATAATCGAGCCTAGTGCCTCACACATGCCAGGCAAGTGTGCTAACACTGAGCCCCAGCCCATCGTTTTTTTCTTTATAATGTCCACAAAGTATTATTTTTTATAAACGTACCTTATATTTGCCTGTTCAGAGACATTGAAATTATGTTGATTTCTCCCCCTGTGGAACATAGTGAAGTAATAACATCCTGGTCACACATGTCTTTGTGTATTTGGGGTATGCAGAGTTTAAGTTTCGATGGATGTTGCTAAATATCCCTTTCAAAAGGTTATTTAAACTTTTTCTTCAGTAGATTATGAATGCCTGTTTTGAAGTGGAGCAGTTACCATCCATTCTTATTGCTCAGTCTATTGAAAATGCATAGTGAGTAAACAGTAGGCACTCAAATATTGAAAGGCAGTAAATTAGATAGTAAAACTGAGGGGCCATTTGCAATATGGATCAGAGGCAATCTAAACTGATCTGCAAAAAGGATTCCAAATGGACATTAAAAGCTTGGCCAGATAAAAAATTTAAAGTCAATTAATGCAGAATTCAACAACTTATAGCCAATTTACATATGAAAACAAGTACCAAGGTAATCGATTCTTGTGTTTTTTATTTTATTTTATTGGTCATTCTTGTGTTCTTGGTGGATGAAACCAAGCATATTTTTGAGACCAAGATTTTGGGGGAGGAACTGGCTTTAAACTCCTGTCTCAGCCCCAGGGGTTGAACTCAGGGGCACTCGCCCACTGAGCCACACCCCCAGCCCTGTTTGTATTTTATTTAGAGACAGGGTCTCACTGAGTTGCTTAGTGCCTCACCATTACTGAGGCTGGCTTTGAACTCGTGATCCTCCTGCTTCAGCCTCCAGAGCCACTGGGATTATATGTGTGTGCCACTGTGCCTGGCAAAACCAAGTTTTTTAAAATTTTTAAAAATTTTTTGGACACAATAGATGTGTTATTTATTTATTTTTATGTGGTGCTGAGGATCGAACCCAGTGCCTCACAGATGCGAGACAAGTGCTCTACCAAGATTTTGACTGGCAATTATGATGGAGAATTGCCACAAAAACTTTATCAAAAATCTATAATAAGTGAAATTTTGTTTGATAGTTGCTGAGTTCAAGATTCTGGTTAGCAAAATATTCCATGAATAATGGCAATATATACTACCTTGGAGATACTAAGGTTATAGCATTTGGCTCTTGGAGTGTGACTTGATAAAACAATTAGCATTATTATAAGTTCAAATTTAATAGTGTGTTCAAAAATCACTCTTGCCAGCTTTACTGATAAAGTATCATAATCCCAGGCTGACTTATCTTGGCAAACAAAACAAAGTTTGTTATATAGCTGATACTACAGTAGGGTTTGAAAACATTGCCCCGGTTATGCCTTTAACTGGGGGAGGAAACCAAGGAACAGAACAGAAGCCTTTCTCACCTCAATAACTGGCTTCATTGCACCCCTAGACATGCACTTTTCTAATGGTCAACTATGTAATGTGCATAGCTAATAGGACAGGTACTATTATAGTAAATCTAAAAAGAGTTCACCTTAGGTTTAAAACAAAGTTTTCAGGGCTGGGATTGTAGCTTAGTGGTTGAGCACTTGCCTCACATGTGTGAGGCACTGGGCTCCATCCTCAGCACCACATAAAATAAATAAAACAAAGATATTGTGTCCATCTACAACTAAAAGTCAAAATTTAAAAAAACCCAAAGTTTTCATTTTCTATTTAAAAAAATATTTTTTGACCTCTCACACATAAATAACAATGATTTTAGGCTTGTGGCATACCTTATTAAAATTGTTTCTTATAATTAGGCAGGGTAGTCAGGGAATCCATCCTGATTGGGAATTTGAAAACTTTTTGATAAACTTTATGACATTCCTACTCTCATTTTATCATTCTTATTATTTTCCACAGCCCTGTAGGTTAAAAATGAGAATAGTAATATCTAATTTTTACCTACTTTGCAAAGTCACAGCAAGGAATGTAAGACATAAGTAGGAAGAAATTTCTTTCATGTAATTTTTTTTTTTTTTGGTACTGGGGTGCTTAATCACTGAGCTGTATCCCAGCCACCCCCCACCTTTCAAAATTTTATTTATTTACTTTTTTTGGTACCAGGGACTCAACCACTGAACCACATCCCCACCCTTATTTTTTTTTTTTTTAATTTTTATTATTATTTTTTTTTTTAAATTTTTTTCCCCACCCTTATTTTTTATTTTATTTAGAGATAGGGTCTCACTGAGTTGCTTAGTGCCTCGCCATTGCTGAGGCTGGCTTTGAACTCATGATACTCCTTTCTCAGCCTCCCAAGCTGCAGCCTCCCAACTGCTGGGATTATAGGCATGTGCCACTGTGTCTTGGCCCGTACATTTTTTTTAATATTTATTTTTAGTTTTAGGTGGACACAATATCTTTATTTTATTTTTACATGGTGCTGAGAATTGAACCCAGTGCCTCACACATGCGAGGCATACACTCTGCCCCAATCCCGGCCTGTACCTTTTATAAAATGCATTCACATACTATAAAACAGTATATAATGAAAAGTAAGACTGTTTTCTTCCCTGTCCCCTATTTAATTTTCTTGCCTGAAAGAAACATCAATACCAGTTTTTTCTGTATTCTCCCCAAAATGGTCCCTGCATTTTAAACATAAATGTATATTTATGTATTTTTCTTTCCATAAATGAAGAAAATTACTTCTTAGAATTTAGTAATTTTAGAAGCAATTACTTCTCCCCAATTTTCTGTACCTTGCCTTTTCCTAATTAACAAAGCACTTGGAAATCTATGATGAAAAATTTTATATTTCTTATCAAAGTGTTTATATTTCAGAAATAATAAAAAGAACAACTATAAGATAATTATTATACAATTGAGTTTTTTATTTTTACTTATGGCTTATTTATTTAAAAATTTTAAATTAAATTAAACTAAACATTTTTTTGCAGTGCTGGGATGGAATCCAGGGCCTCATGCATTGCTAAGGCAAGCATTCGATCACTGAGCTGCGTCCCCAGCTCCAGGGAGTTTTACTTTTGGGAAATAATAATAATAATAAAACTATGGGAGCTTTGGAAAGATTGGAGTGAAGGAGATTGACAATGTTTATGATAATTTGTGGAGACTTCAGGGTCAATTTCCCTCTCCTTGATAAACTATACTAACATAGGTCACATAGTTTATTTGTAGCTGCTTATTTATTGGATGATTGTTGTTATTTATTTAATTTTTTTAATATTTATTTTTTTTAAGTTTTAGGTGGACACAATATCTTTATTTTACATTTATGTGGTGCTGAGGATCGAACCCAGTGCCTTGTGCAGCTAGGCGAGCACTCTACTGCTGAGCCACAACCCCAGCCCCGATTGTTGTTATTTTATTTTAGTATACCACTTTATTTTTATTTTTTAGTTGTCAATGGACGTTTATTTTATTTATTTATATGCAGTGCTGAGACTCAAACCCAGTGCCTCATACATGCTAGGCAAGTGCTCTCCCACTGAGCCACCATCCCCCACCACTTTATTTTGACACATATTTTCTTTAATTTTTATTAATGGTAGGACTATTTTGAGCATCTACTACATATTTCACTCTTGTATAGCACATAGACAAGATAGGGATTCAGAAAATCTAATGAGTGCTTTCTGTTTGCCAGCTACTATTTGAACCATCTTATATTTATTTATTTTTACTATTTTTAAAAATATTTATTTTTTAGTTGTAGTTGGACACAACACCTTTGTTTTATTTATTTATTTTTATGTGGTGCTGAGGATCGAAATAAGGCCTCACATGCGCTAGGCGAGCAATCTACCGCTGAGCCACAGTCCCAGCCCCTTATATTTATTTATTAGCTTGTTTCAGTTTGTTGTGGTGATTGTAAGCACATGGCAACCAAATGACAGAGGCAGGAGATTGTAAGCAAACCTCAGATCAGCAAGCTTTCCTTTATTCTTCAGTGAAGTCAATCAGGCATGAGAGGGCTCATTTTCTGGGTATAGTGTTATGCTCGAATTAGGGACCCCCAAAGACCACCAGAGACCCAAGATCGATGCAAGCAGCAAAGAGGTGTTTATTGCAAGCTAGCTCGGTCCTCCGCACGCGCGCGCACACACAGCAACTGATGACGCTGAGAGGCCCCAGCCCAGGATTTGCAGCATTTTTATACATTCTTTGGAGAGGGCAGGGACTTCACATACATCATAGCCTCTCTTAGCAAATCATCACACACCGCGGGAAAATCAAATAACAACTCTAAAACATGATTAGCACATTCACTGGCGGGAACAGGTTGGGTAGGGGTGATTGGTCAGTACAAAAGGGGTATTCGTTTGAACTGATTTGTTTGAGCCTAGAGTGGTGTGTGTGCTGAACTACATGGTTTCCCAACTTGTTACCAACCACCATAAACCACTGGGAGGGTCATCTGGCATCCCAGGTATTTCCCTGTCTCATTCTGAATGGTGGCTGCTACGGGGCTGCTATGGATCCCCACCTAGCCTGACTGAGTCAGGGACACCTGGTGCAGCAGATCTCTCCTGTTATTTATAAACAACTTAGCAGGGTGGGAATGTGCCTAGGAGTGCTCTGTGGGTTTTTCCAAGGACTAAGGTCATGTCCCTTCCTTGGACAGGCTTTGCTCTGAGGTAGAGGCTGGTTTTTCAATAGGAAATGGCCCCCAGAAGGAGTTTGGGTTTCATCGTTTTCAATGAGGGTGACTTAATCATGGAGACTGCGGACATTCAATTTGAACAGTCAGGGACCTAATTGTGCAGGTTAAAATTTTAACTTGTAAGTTCAACTTGTTGTCACTGGAAAAAGCTCACAACTTAGTGATCACTGATTGTCTCTGGGAGCCATTGTTACCTAGAGCTTCACTATTTGCTTTTCTCCTTCCAGGACTCATCTACATTGGGAAAGGGTAAAAGTCCAGGGCCTAGCATTTCAGTGTTTGCCTCCTTCCTACAGGACCCATTGTGGTTGGGAAGGGGTGAATGTTTGCTTTTGGTGGAGATGCTGGGGATGGCTTTTTCCCTCAGGGCTCATTGTTAATGTTTGGTTAATTTCCCTCCCTTCTTCCGAGCCACACTATCGCTCATTTTTCTTGAGGAGCTGACTTGTAGGAATATTATTTTTCATAACCCTTCAGTGATGGTACTAGAAATGGAACCCAGAGCTTGGAGCATGTTAAACAAGCTCTCCACCACTGAGCCACATACCCAGCTCTTGTTTGAATCTTATGTAGCCATATGAAGGGAGTATTATTATCCTCGTATTATGTGTGAGAAGCTGAGGCAGCAGAGAGGTTCAGAAATTTGTCCAAGCTCATGTAAGTAGAGGAGCCATGATCAGAAAAGTCACATCAGAAGAGTCCAAAACCTGTCCTTGTATTTTTTCCTTTTTATAGTTGATTGACTTTCCATTTACTCTTATGTGTTTTATGAGATCATTATCATCCCTGTTGTTAGGGAAAGAAAATGAAGAAAAGTGAAATTGCTTGCCTAGGTTATCTGCATGCCCTTTTAGATATATTTACCAGGGCTTTAAAGTTTGTGCTGTTGACAAAGGTCCTGTGGAGAATAAAAACAGCCTGATTTTCCTGGACTTTAGGTAGCATGGCTATTCAGCAGTGACTGGTTTTGCTGTGATTAAGATGGCAAATTTTAAGTTTAAGTAGATTGTTTTTGTCTTCTCTACTTACTTATCTGTCAACTTAATTGCTTTTTTTTTTAAACAGTTAGAAAGCAATTCAAAAGGAAGCTTTTGTTATTTAAAAATAGAGTTAAGGCAGCAGGAAACAAGCATGGTTATTTACTCACTCTGCAATATAGAGAGGAGTTGTTCCTGTTTGTGTTTCTATGTCAGCTCCAGAAGAATCCTTCCATGTGTGGTGAGCTTTGTGTTCATCTTCAGTTGTTGACTTTTCATGGACTTGAAAATTTCAGTTGAAGGATTCTATATCATATATTTCAGACTTGAAATTCACTTCCTCATTGACATTTTGTTGTATGATTTCCCATAGGAAGGTATGAAAATTGGAATGACATTGGTGATTGAAAGAATTATCAAAGGAAGCCCTAAGAAACAGACCAGAAAATGTATTTGATTCTCTTTGTTGTTAGTGATGTTCCAAATTCCTCTAGGGCTCTGTGTAGGGTGGTGCTTTGGCATAGCAACAGGTGAGAGTACTTCCCCTTTCTCTTTCCATTGACTTTTCTGGTCTTTTGGATTCATCTGCATACTTTTTTCAGTTCACTCACAGTCACATTTTTAAATGGTTGTCATAAACATAATTTTTTCCCCTGGTACTTGGGATTGAACCCAGGGGTGTTCAACCACAGAGCCACATCCCAGCCCTTTTTACTGTTTATTTTGAGTCCCCTCTTGCTAAATTGCTTAGGGCCTTGCTAAATTGTTAGGCTGGCTTTGAATTTGCCATCCTCCTGCTTCAGCCTCAAGCTTCTGGGATTATAGGTGTGGACCATCTCACCTGGCTACCAATAGATTGACTTTGCCTTTTCTTAAATTTACTATAAATGAAACTATGTAGTCTATACTCTTGTGTTATGCTGTTTTCCATTCAGCATAATATTTAAACAATATTTATTTAGTTGTAGATGAATGCATAGTATCTTTATTTTTATTAGGTGCTGAGGATCAAACCTAGTACTTTCACACATGCAAGGCAATACTTTACCACTGAGCTACAGCCACAGCCCCTTTAGCATAATTTTTTTGTGATTCAACAATGTTGTATATATTAGCAGTTTGTTTTTTATTGCTGAGTAGTATTCTATTCTGTAAATGTATAACAGTTTATTTACCTGTTCATAGACATGTGACTCCAGTTTTGGGCCATTATAAATGAAGTTTCGGTCAACATTCTTACGTAGATTTTTTTTTACCCATATGTACTAATTTCTCTTGGTATGCTCCTTCAACATTATCTTTATTTTAAAATTTAACATAGACTAGGGGTGTAGTGGTGGAGTGCTTGCCTCCATGTGCAGGCCCTGGTTTCAGTCCCCAGCACCAAGAAAGATATGCAGGTACCTTAAAAATTAGCAACAAAATAAATATCTTGTAATAGAGGACTAGTATAAGATGCTGTGGCTTAAGTTAAATATTATGCAGTCACTAAAAATTATGCTTATGGAGCTGGGATTGTGACTCAGTGGTAGAGTGCTTGCCCAGCACATGTGAGGCACTGGGTTCCATCCTCAGCACTACATAAAAATAAATAAATAAAATAATGGTTTAAAAAAAAATGAATGCTTTAAAAAAAATTATGCTTATACCCAGACATGGTGGCACATGCCTGTAATCCCAGTTACTCTGGGAGGCAGTAGGATTCTAAGTTCAAGACCAGCCTCAGCATTTCAGTGAGACCTTCAGTAATTTAGCAAGACCTTGTCTCAAAATAAAAAAAGAAGTGGGGATGGAGCTTAGTGGTAAAGCAGCTCTGGCTTCAATCTCCAGTTCCTCTCCCCCAAAAAAAGAAAGAAAGATTCTCTGTGGGGGCTGGGGATATGGCTCAAGCGGTAGCGCGCTCGCCTGGCATGCATGTGGCCGGCGTTCAGTCCTCAGTACCACATACAAATAAAGATGTTGTGTCTGCCGAAAACTAAAAAAATAAATATTAAAAAAATTCTCTCTCTCCCTCTCTCTTTCTTAAAAAAAAAAAAAGATTCTCTGTGATATTGGGGTTTGGCATACTAGGGTTTTGTATGTTTGTATATGTGCTAAATCCATTGAATAGTGTGGGCAACCAGGCTGAGTGAATTCGCATACTCCTTCCAGTGTTTGGAGAGGCTCTGTTGGTCACTTTTGTAGTCACCTGGATATTGCCTGGATCCTCGAAGTAGCAGAATGTGTCTTCAGACATAGGCATGTTGCCCCATGGATTGAGCTACACTCACCAGTTCCTTTATGATATTACCCCTTTGCCCTGTTTGGGATAGAATGTTCCATGGAAATGCCCTTTGTGTGTTTCCTTCTCTTGCTCTGCCTTTGGGTGTGGCCTTCCTAGATGTCAGTCAGCCTGCTGACAGCAGACGTCAGGAAGCTAGACTCAGACCCTTGAAACCTGACCCCTTGCCTCATTTGAATGGCTTCTCCTCCACGAAAAGGTTCAGCAGGAGCTTTCTTTTTCTGTGGACCCTTAAGGTCAGAGGAGCCATCACAGGACCCCCAAAGAAAAAGGTATCTCTGTCTCTTGTGTGGTTATTTCGTGCAGCCCAGTTCACCTGGTGTGAACCTGAGTGTTTTTGTCGCGAGCAACGCGACAGAATAGTGTATTTCTTTTTGTGACACACTGTCAACAATTTTTGAATGTCAGTCCTGTAAGGGGTAGGAAACCGATACAAGTATAAAAGAATATTCAAGATAAATGTTATTTAGAAATGTTCGAAGTGCTTCTGAGGTAGAATAGTGGAAATCATGTACTGTGGAGAAAATTGAGAACCTCTATAATTTATAGAGGAAGTGATGATTGAATTTAGTGGTGTACATATGAATGTTTGTATGTTGGTGTGTATTTGTCTTTGTCCTGCTTGGAGTTCAGTGATCTTGAACCTGTAAGTTTATGTCTCTCACAAACTTAAATACATTTCAGTGATTTTTTAGGGAGAGGGGTATTGGGGATTGAACCCAGGGCATTTACCACTGAGCTATATACCCCCACCCCCACCCTGCTTTTTAAAAATATTTTTAAAATGTCAATGAACCTTTATTTCTTTATATGTGGTGCTGAGAATTGAACCCAGTGCTTCACACATGCTAGGCAAGCACTTTACCACTGAGCCACTACCCCAGCCCCGCCACCCCTTTGTAAATTTTTTTTCTTGGTTGTTGATAGATCTTTATTTTATTTATTTATATGTGATTCTGAGAATTGAACTCAGTGCCTCACACATGCCAGGCAAGTGTGCTACTACTGAGCCACAGTCCCAGCCCTATATTCCACCCCTTTTTACTTTTCATTTTGAGATAGTCTTGGTAAGTTGCCAGGCTGGCCTTGAACTTTAGATATTCCTTCTTTAGCCTCCTGAGTTGCTGGGATTACAGGCATGCGAGGCCTCAACCATTATTGTTATCTTTTTGAAATGTCAAGCTCACTCTAGTATAGGCCTGTTTTCAGTTGTTTTCCAGGTCCTTCAGGTAATTATGTTTTATATTTGGTCTGTAGTTATGCTTGTTTTTTATGGGAAGGTTGGTTTGATAGGAGTTTCTGGGACATTACCTCAGATTGAGTCTTCAAACTAGAAGTGAAGATTTGGGAGTTATCTGTATAGGAATCAGTTTGGTGACAGAGGAAGATCAGCATGTACAGGAGTACATTTAGGACTACAATTAGGGTAAATTGAGAGGGAGGGGAAAATAAAGGGGTGAAATAGTGTGAAGCCCGAGACTGTAACTCGTTTGTTAATTCCTTAGTGTTCACCTCAGTGCCTGGCATTTAGGATATGCTTAATGTCTGTTGAGTGACTTTAATGAAATGTGCCAAGTAGGTAAGAGTAGGAATGTTTCTTTTCTTCTTCTTCTTCTTTTTTTTTTTTTTTTTTGAGACAGGGTATTGCTAAGTTGCTTAGGGCCTCACCAAGTTGCCAAGGCTGACTTTGAACTTGTGGTCCTCCTGCCTCAGCCTCCTGAGCCTGGAATTACAGGCATGGGCCACCATGCCAGGCTATGGGAGGAGAGAGTTTCAAAAAGGAGCTAGTGATTACTCTTATCAAATACTTCAAAGAAGTCAAACAGGATGAAGAATGAAAACAAGCTGTTCTCTCAGTTAGAAATGTCTTTGGTGACTGTCTTGAGAGTTGGAGGAATAGGGAGTAAAGCCAGATTGTGGTAAATTGAGAAGGAGATTGCAGTTGAAAAGGTGATAATGGGTGTTGATTAGCCTTATTTAATGAAGAAGGGAAGTGGAGATGGATTCCTAGCTTCAGATAGATAAGGCCTAGGAAGGTATCTGATCTAGATAGGTGGGAGCCAAGGGAAGAGGCCTCTGGGGACCATAGAAGACAGAGATACAGGAATATGTAAGTGTTGCGAATGGGCAAAAAATAAGACTTATGCAGTCAAGGGGGAGAAATAAAGAATGCCCTCCTGCTTCTGCCCTTTTCAATGCTTTATTCACTCAAATCTCTCAATACTGAGTAATACTCAGTTTCACTGTATAGATTCTTTTTATATATAAATTTATTTTTTTGGTTTAGATAGACACAACACAATGCCTTTATTTTTTTTTTATGTGGTGCTGAGGATTGAAGGATCGAACCCGAGTACCGCCCATGCTAGGCAAGCGCTCTACTGCTGAGTCACAATCCCAGCCCCACTGTATACATTCTTAACCAAGAAAATGACAATCCTTAATGCTAGGCACTGCAAACACACTTAATCACAGGCTCATGACAGACATTCCCTCTGCACGCTGAGCTCAAGTGTCAGGTCTAAAGTCTCAAGTCTTAGGCTCTAAATCCAGCAGATGACATTCTTTCAGATTAGTGATCAGATCTGGAACCAAGGCAGGCTGGCTGAGGAGGCGGTCATAGAGAGAAGTCCTTTTCTCACCAGGGTCAATAGGCTGCTGTAGAATTTGAGAGTGGTGAGAACTATGTAGAGGATCAGGCAGATGAGAAGAGTTGGGATGTCAGTTCAGATCCTCATCAGCCTCTCAGGCTTGTGTGCGTCAGTGTCAGCTGGCTGAATGTCTGTTCATTTGCTCTATCATTTATACTAAATTTTGGGCCTTCTGACCACCCTTTCAATCCCCATCAATCAGCTACTACCAGATTTCTCAGAAACATCTTTGTCCTAAGGTTAAAGCATCTGGTCCCTGTGGTCCCCACCCTGATTTCCTTGCTTCTCTTATCAGGGAGGGTATCAGATCAGGGAGGGCATCAGAGAGGGTCCACTGCCAGAGAAGTCACTCTGAGTTTGTCAGGGTGGGGAGAAGTGACTTGTTTGTGCCTGAGGGCCATACTGGAGAGCTCTGTAGGTGTGCCTGGTGAGCTGCAGCTTTCAAAGTGGAGTTTTTAAAATGGAGTTGATTAAGCTAAGGCTTAAGGCCATCCTTACACCTAGTTTGCTTCGCAGAAGAGGAACACCTCTTTCTCTGTCACAGGAGATGACAGAGTGTGTATTTGGGGGATAAGGTTATAGGGGACAATAAGGATTTGTTGTCAGGTTGCTCACCTCAAGAGAGAAGAGTTTTGTGGTCGTTGGGTCCTTGGACCCCTTGGGAGAGGAAAATCAGAATGACTGAAGCCTGATTCACATTATAGGTTTCTTTCTCCATTCCACATATATTTTTCTTGCATATTTGTGTGGCAAGCATGATCATAGAGCATCATTATGTCAAAATATTTTTAAAAGGTCTGGGTGTTTGGAGCTGGCACTGTAGCTCAGTGGTAGAGCACCTGCCTCTGAGGCACTGGGTTCAATTCTCAGCACCACATTAAAAAAAAAAAAAAAGGTCTGGGTGTTTGTGGGAGCCTATTTAATGTATTTTTGATGTTGAAGACTTCATCAATATAGTTTGCAAAAGCTTAAGATAGGTAGTTTGCGTCTGTTTAACTCTCATGGAACTTCATAGAGACAGCGATGACTGAATATAGGGATGTGCATACATATGTATATTGTGAATTACTTACTTGTTTAATTCCCTTTTTATGTGGAATTTTGAAATGCCTTTATTGGTCTGGGGTGTAGCTCAGTGGTAGAGCACTGGCCTAGTCTGTGTGAGACCCTGGGTTCATCCCCAGCATTCCCCTCACACAAAATTATAATGATTTAAAAAATAACTTTATTGAGATACATGACAAGCACCAAAATCCATGTTTAAACTGTACAGGTTGATGAGCTTTGATATAGGTTCTGTGAAACTCACTAATCAAGATAACAACCATACCCCTAAGTTTCTGGCCCCTTGGTAATCCATTTCTTCTCACCACACTCATCTCAGACACTTACTGATTGCTTTTTGTCTTTATTGATTTGTTTGCATCTCCTAGAATTTTATATAAATGTGGTGCCATCCTACAGGTTCTTTTGTTTCGTTGGCTACTGCTGCCGCCTCTGTTATTTTTTACATTTTTGCAGTGCTGGGAACAAACCCAAGGCCTTGTGCATGCTTGATGTATCAGTAGTTTTTTTCTTTTCTGTGGCCAAGGAGTATCTTGCATAAAATTTGTTTATTCGCTCATCTACTGGTGGTCCTTTGAGGTGTTTTCAGTTTGGGGCTGTTACAAATAAACTTACTATGTACTTTCATGTATAGGTTTTTTCCTGTGGCCATATTTTTTCATTTCTTAAATTTGTAGAAGTGTGATAATTGAAATGAATAGTAGGTAAATATTTGCCTCTTCAAAATAATTGCTAAATTGTTTTTCCAAAATGATTGTACATTTTACATACAACTGCTGGTTGACCACCAGCAGTGTGAGTTCAAATTGCTCCACATCCTTGCCAATACTTAGTGTGATCAAGTTTTTAAATTTAGCCATTCTTATATATATGTATTGATATCTCATTGTGGTTTTAATGTGCATTTTCTAAAGACTAATAATATTGAGTATCTTTCATGTTCTTATTGGCTATTTGCATAACTTCTGTGAAATAAATGAATTTGCCCAGTTTTTAATTGGGTTGTTAGTCTAAGCAAATTAATTCAAATTCTTTAGATCCTAAATATAATTCCTTTATTGGGTGTATGTTTTGCAAAAACAGATGCGCCTCAGCATACCGTGGGGCTCCATCATGTTGCATCTAACACTTTACATATACAACAACAGCTTTGCCTCATGTGTTGGTCAGCTTTCCCTTCAATGTGACCAAAATACCCGACAAGAACTACTTAGAGGAGGAAACGCTTATTTTGGTCTCCCAGTTTTAGAGACCCAATCCTTGGTCAGCCAATGCCATTCCTCTGGGTGCATGATAAGACAGAATACTACAGCAGAAGAGCATGTTGGAAGAAAACTGCCTCATGGCAGCTAGGAAGCAGAGAGGAGAGAAAAAAGCATGCTCGTGTGCACACAGACATGCCAGGGACAAAATATAATCCCCAAGGGCACACCCTTGTGACCTATTTCCTCCAGCCACCTTCCACTTGCCTACTACAGTTACCACCCAGTAGTCCATTCAAATTATTAATCCATCAAATCTATTGAATGAATTAATCCACAGATAAGGTTACAGCTCTCATAATCTAATCATTTCACCTCTGAACATTGCTGCATTGGGTATCTTGTTTCCAACACATGAACTTTTCAGGGGACACTTCTTAACCAAACCATAATATCAAGCCTACATTGAGTGTGCTCAGAACACTTACATTGGCTATAGTTGGATAAAATTGTCTAGCACAAGTCTATTTTATAATAAATGAATATCATGTAATTCACTGAATATTTTCCTGAAAATGAAAGAATGGTTGTTTAAGTACAAATTCAAATGTTTAAAAATATTTTTTAGGGGCTGGGGATATGGCTCAAGTGATAGCGCGCTCACCGGGTTCGATTCTCAGCACCACATACAAACAAAGATGTTGTGTCCGCCGATAACTAAAATATAAATATTAAAAAAAAATTCTCTCTCTCTCCTCTCTCACTCTCTCTTTAAAAAAATATTTTTTAGTTATAGATGGTTGCAATATCTTTGTTTATTCATTTTTATGTGATGCTGAGGATCGAACCCAGTGCCTCACATGTGCGAGGCAAGCGCTCTGCCACTGAGCCACAACCCCAGCCCCAGAAATTCAAATTTTGAAACCTGGTTTCTATTGAATGTGTATTGCTTTCATACCATCATAGGTTAAAAAATCACTGAGTAGAACTATCCTAACTTGCAGACCATTTTTTTTTCCAGTTTGTTACTTGATTTTTAATTTTCATAGCTATGTCTTTTCAGAAAAAAGTTGTTTTTTTTTTTTAATTTGTGAATTTAAAAATTTTTGAACTTTGTTGATTTTTAAGTATGAGGATTTAAGTAAGTCATAATCAAACCTATAGTTCCTCCCAGAGTATTAATCAAATCTTTGATTAAGCATGAGTAATTGACTAGATATAAGTGGAAATTTTGCATTGCATTATTTTTTGTAGCTATTATCTTAATTTTCTTTTTCCTCTTCATTTTTTCTTATATCTTAAAAAATAATTCCTTGTCACATAATACATTTATATCCAGTATATTGAGTTGAATTTATTTATTTATTTTTTTATGGTACTGGGATGAAACCCAGGACCTCACACATACTAGGCAAGAGCTCTACCACAGTGCTATACTCCCAGCCCCCATTTTTCACAAATTGTATTTGTTTTAACTTCATACAAGCAGCTTATTAACTAAAGATTTACAATTATGAAATCCTCCAATCAAAATGAATAAAATTATCTTAAAAGTTGTCTTTATCAGCCCTACTGGCATTTTTTTTGCATTTGGTAAAGTAGAGCAAACCATTCCTTCTCTTTTGTTTCTTTCTTATCTGTAACTAATTGCTGAGACTGCAAAGTATCATTCCTGATGTTAAGAAGCAGATGGAGTTGTAAAAGAAGTGTTCTCTCAAGTTGCTCTTAGGAAAGTCCTGGTTTCTCTCTCATACACTTTGAATTTGCAAGCCCTGTCCTGCAGCTTTCTTGGCAAGGGTGATGTTTACTCTCTCCAGGACCACAGAAGGAGCCTGTTTAGCCTGCAGGGGCTATGGCTCTGCAGATGTCAGTGAAGTGCTGAATGCAGCATCCTTCTTTTCTGGCACACAGGAGGTAGGTTTAGAAAAGACTCTTGATTGCTTAGCCACAAAGAATTTTGTGTGACTGGCAGCTCAAAAATTTACACATTTTGAAGACTGAAAGAGCTTGACGGGAACATTGAGAGTATAGCATAATCGTAGAATCTCCTGGGTCTTTAAGACATTATTAAATGCTTTAAACTATTTGGCAGCACTGTCTTTTGAGTGTAGAGCTAAACTAGCAATGTAATGAGTGATATTTCAAAGGAGCCTCGAAGTTTCTCTTGCTATTTGATTTGGGGCAGATTTGTGTGACTGGCAGCTCAAAAATTTACACATTCCTACCATCTCCGTTTCCTAGAAACACAGTGTAACTTAAGTGCTAGATAAAAGTGTGGCAAGATCTGCACGTATATTCAGTCCATTACTATGAAATAAACATTTAGCAAGTTTTTTCTCCTTTGTTTTGTTTTGAAAAAATTTGTTTTCCCAATTAGTTGCAAGAAAAGTACAATTGATAACCTATACCTTTCCCCTTGGACAGATTATATATAAGAATTTTTACTACCTTACTTAAAAAATATTTATAATAAGACTTAAAGAAAAGTTGTAAAAATATGAGAGAATGCTAAGCTGGGGTATAACTTAGCGTTAGAATGTTTGCCTAGCATGCATAAGGCCCTGGGTTCAAATTCTAGTACCTCAAAAAAAAAAAAAAAAAAAAAAAGATCACAGTATGAGAGTGCTTATATATGTCACTAAGTTTTCCCAATGTTAGCATCTTATATAATCCTAGAAAAGTTATCAAAACCAGGAAATTAGTACTGATTTAGTACTATACTAACTAATCCATAGGCGTTATTTGAATTTTGTCACTTTTCCCACTAATGTCTCTTTGTCTGAGTTCCAAATTCAAGATCCTATAGTGTGCTGAGTTATCATGTCTCCTTAGTTCCTCCAATCTGTGTCTTTTCCTTTTGTGACCTTGACACGTTTGAAGAGTACTGGCTAGTTGTTTTGTAGACAATTTCCCCAATTTGGATTTATAAAAATTTTGTAGTTCCACAGATGTGCTGTGCCCTTCTCAGCATATCATATTAGGTGCAACATGATGTCACTATATCTTATTACTAGAGATATTAAGAGTTAGTGCTGGGGCTGTGTCTCAGTGGTGTGTTTCCTTCCCAATTCCATATGTTGCCTGTAATCTCCAAGATGATGGTATTAATAGAGAGGGCCTTGAGAGAGGATAAGGTCATGAGGATAGAGTCCTCATTAATGGGTTAGGGCTCTTGATGAAAGAGACCCCAAGAGTTCACTTGTTTCTTCCACCAAGTGAGGATGCAAAGAGAAGTGCTGTTGGGCCAGGATAGTCCCTCACCAGACACTGTTGGCTCCTTGAGCTTGGACTTCCCAGCTTTAAAAACTGAAAAATATCTGGGTGCAGTGGCACATGCTATAATTCCAACTATTCGGGAGACAGATAGGAGGATCACAAGACCAGCCCAGGCAATTTAGCAAGACTCTTGTCTGCTAATTTAGCAAGACTGCTAAAGGAGGGGAGGGGTGGGGGGTGGGACTGGGTTGTAGCTCAGTGGTAGAGCACTTGCCTAGCTCTGGTGAGGGACTGGGTTAGATCCTCAGCACCACATTAAAAAATAATTATAATAATGAAATAAAAGCTATTTCATTAAAAAAAAAAAAAAAAGGCTGGGGTGTGTAGCTCAGTGTTAGAGTTTTTGCCTAGCTTGTGCAAATCCCTGGTTCAAATCCTAGTAGGAGTAGGGGGAACTGTGAGAGAGAAATGGTTACTGTTTATAGCCATCTACTTTATGGTATTTTGTCAAAGCACTCAGATGGACTCAGACAGGGAGACACTTTGAGACAATACAAATACTGTCTCATCACACTTGTACCCACTAATGTTATCATCCATTGAAGGTTCTTGCCTAGGACAGTTATTTTGTAGTGATTGCCTAATGGTGATTTTGTTTCCATCATTCCTTTATTAATCTTTATTAATAGATATTTTTTTCTATAAGGAAGAACTCTCCCTTCCCTATGTTTGTTCGTTCATGTCACTATGGGTTTTGGGATACTCAGATAAGTATGGGTCCTCCTTACAACCCTGTTCTCATTCCCTCATTATTTCTACCCCAATCTTACTCTGAAGGACATTCTATACCACCACAAAACAATAACATGTGGGAGGGACCTTCACATGTTGTATCCTCCCGCCCCCCTCTTTTTTTTTTTTTTTTTTTGATACTGGGGTTAACCCAGAGGCACTTAACCACTGAACTACATCCTCAGCCCTTTTTAGTTTTTATTTTGAGACAGGGTCTTCCTGAGTTGCTTGTATCCTCATGTTTTAATGACCTTTTCGCTGCTATGACTAAAGGACCCCCAGCCAGCACAACTGTAGAAGAGGAAAAGTTTATTTGAGAACTCACAGTTTCAAAGGTCTTAGTCCTTAGAAGGCCATTCCTTGGCTCAAGGTGAGGGAGAACATTATGGCAGAAGAGTGTAGGGAAGGGAAGCAACTCACATGCTGATCAGGAAGCAGAGAGAGGCTCCACTTGTCAGATACAAATATATACCCCAAAGCCAGGCCCTATTAATTCCCACCTCCTGCAGCCACTTCCTACCATTTCAGTTACCACTCAGTTAATCCCTGTCAGGGGATTAAATCACTGGTTGAGTTAAGGCTCTTACAACCGGGTCATTTCTCTGAACCTTCTTGCATTGTCTCACATATAAGCTTCTGGGGGACACCTCATATCCAAACCATAATACCTCACTAAGTTGCTGAGGCTTATCTCAAACTTGCGATCCTCCTGCCTCAGCCTCCGGGGTCACTGGGATTACAGGCATGTGCCACTGCAAACAGCTGCATACTCTTTTCTAATGTATAGTTCATAGTCAAATATCCTCAGTGTACCCATCATAGTTTTTACTGTGTGTATTCATCTATAATTGTGTTTGCTTGCCACAAATCTCTTAAATCTGTTTTACTTTAATCTAGAATACAGCTGGGCATGTTGGCGCACACCTGTAATCCCAGTGTTTTGGGAGATTGAAGCAAGAGGATCATAAGTTCAAGGCTAGCCTGGGTGACTTAGTAAGATCCTGTCTCAAAATAAAAAATAAAATGGGCTGAGAATGTAGTGAAAGTCTCACTATCTTCCAGAGGCTGGCCTCATTCCTCCTGCCTTTAGCCAGCTGAGTTGCTGGTTTTACAGGTGTGTACCACCATGACTGGAATGTTTTTATTTTATTTTTTTCATTTCTTTCTTTTTTTATTGATTTTTAAAAAACATAAATGACATCGGAATGCATTACATGTTTTTATTTTTATTGCATATATTCCTAGAAGTAGAATTGCTAGATGCCATGGTAACTTTATGTTTAGACTGTTTTCCAAAATATGTGTATCATTTTATATTCCTGCTGGTGTGTGAGGGTTCTGATTTCACCCATCACTGATACTTGTTGTTATTTGTCTTTTTTACTATAGCAATTCTAATGAATGTGAGGTATCTCCTTGTGCATTTTAAAAATTATTTTGTATATTGTCCCTTTTTGCTTAATCTTATGTTTATGATCCATTCATCTTCTTGTGTTCATTCGTTTTCATTAATGTGTATAATATTCCAGTTGTATGACTTGACTATTGCAGATTTTTTTCCTTATTTTTTATTGGTGCATTAGTTGTACATAATGGTGGGATTTGTTGTTATATATTCATACATGCAACATATAAAAATCTACTTTTAATTTGGCCAATATCATTTTCCTGTATTTCTCTTTTTTCTCCCTTCCCTATTCCTCCCCTTGGTCTTTTTCCATGGGAAACCCCAACCCACCTTTTTTTTTTGGTCCTATGGTTTGAACCCAGGGGCGTTTTACCACTGAGCTACATCATCAGCTCTTTTTGTTTGTTTGTTTTGTTTTTTAAATTTTTTTAATTGATTTTATTTTTTTAAATATACGATAGCGGAATGTATTACAAGTCTTATTACACATGTACAGCACAGTTTTTCATATCTTTGTATAAAGTATGTTCAGGCCAATTTATGTCTTTATACATATACTTGTTTTTTTTTTTTTTTTGCATTCCGATTCTTATTTCATCAGCTCTTTTTATTTTTTATTTTGAGTCAGGGGTTTAACTTAAGTTGCTTAGGACCTTGCTAATTTGCTGAGGCTGGCCTCAAACTTGCAGTCCTTCTGCTTCAGTCTCCCAAATTACTGGGATTATAGGCATATGGTGCTGTACCCACCCCCTCCTCTACCACCTTTCTTTTCCTTTTTCTTCTCTAACTTCTGCATAAGAGAGAAAACATGACCCTTGACCTTCGGAGTTTGGCTCGGTTCACTTAACAAAATGGTCTCAAGTTCCATCTGTTTTCCTGCAAATGACATAATTTCATTTTTCTTTATGACTGTATAAGACTTTATCGTGTGTATACATTACATTTTCTTTATCTATTCATTTGTTGATGGACACCTAGATTGGTTCCATAGTTTGTCTATTGTGAATTGTGCTGCTACAACCATGGTATGCATGTATTGCTATAGAGAGAAAGAATTTTTTAATATTTATTTTTTAGTTTACGGCGGACACAACATCTTTGTTTGTATGTGGTGCTGAGGATGGAACCCAGGCTGCACGCATGCCAGGCGAGCGCGCTACCGCTTGAGCCACATCCCCAGCCCCTGCATGTATTGCTATAGTATGCTGACTTTAATTCTTTAAGATAAATACCGATTGGAGTATACCTGGGTCATATGATTTTGGTTTCATTCCTAGTCCTTTTTTTTTTTTTTTTTTTTTTGGTGCTGCTGGGGATTGAACCCAGGGCCTTATGCATGTGAGGTAACACTCTTAGTCTTTTGAGGAACCTCCTAAGTGGTTGTACGAATCCCACCAACACTGTAAAAGTGTTCCTTTGTTTCCACATCATCTCCAGCATTTATTATTGTTTGTATTCTTTTTTTAATATTTTTTTTTAGTTGTAGATGGACACAATACCTTCATTTTATTTATTTTTATGTGGTGCTGAGGATCCAACCCAGAGTCTCAGATATGCTAGGTGAGCCTATACCCCTGAGCCACAACCCCAGCCCCTATTGTTTGTATTTTTTTAATATTTATTTTTTTAGTTGTAGTTGGACACAATATCTTTATTTTATTTTTATGTGGTGCTGTGGATGGAACCCAGGGCCCCACACGTGCTAGGCGAGTGCTCTACCGCTGAGCCACAACCCCAGCCCTATTGTTTGTATTTTTGATGACTGCCATTCTTGCTGAAGTGAGATGAAATCTCAGCGTAGTTTTGATTTCCATTTCCCTAATTGCTAATGAAGTTGAATATTTTTTCATATTTTTTGACCAATTGTTTCTTCTTTTGAAAAGAGTATCTATTTAGTTCATTTGCCCACTTATTAATTTGGTTATTTGTTCTTTTTTTTTTTTTTTTTTGGCACTGGGGATTGAACTCAGGGGCACTCAAACCACTGACCCCACATCCCCAGCCCTAGTTTGTATTTTATTTAGAGACAGGGTCTCACTGAGTTGCCTAGCACTTCGTCATTGCTGAGGCTGGCTTGGAACTCATGATCCTCCTGCCTCAGCCTCCTGAGCTGCTGGGATTACAGGCTGTGCCACCGAGCTGGCAGGTTATTTGTTCTTTTGGTGTTAAGTTTTTTGAGCTCTTTATATATTCTAGAGAGTAGATAGCAAAGATTTTTCTCCCATTCTGTATATTCTCTCTTCATATTCTTAATTGTTTCCTTTGCTATACAGTTTTTTAATCTGATGCCATCCCATTTATTAACTCTTGGTATTATTTCCTGAGTTATTTAATAGTTCTTTTGAGAGAGATGTTGCCTGTGCCTACATGTTGGAGTGCTAACCCTGTTTTCTTCTAGGAGTTGTGTGGTTTCTGGACTAATTCTGAGGTCTTTGATCGATTTGAGTTGATTTTTTTTTTTTTTTACAGGGTGAGAAATAAGGGTTTAATTTCATTCTTCTTCACCTGACTAATCAGTTGTCCCAATACCATTTGTTAAAGAGACTGTCTTTTCTCCATATGTTTTTGGCACCTTTGTGAAGGATCAGATAGATGTGTCTGTGTGGGTTTGTCTGTGTCCTCTGTTCTTGACCATTGATGTGTGTGTGTGTTTATGTCAGTACCATGTAGTTTTTGTTCCTGTAGCTCTGTGGTATAATTTGAACTCAGGTATTGTAATGCCTCCACAATGCTTTTGTGACTTGGAATTGCTTTGAGTCTTTTATTTTTCCAAATGAATTTTAGGACTGTTTTTTTTTTTTTACTTCTGTGAAGAATGTCATTAATATTTTAATGGGGATTTCATTGAATCTGTATACTGTTCTTGGTAGTATAGCCATTTTAACAATATTTATTCTTTCTGCCTATCTAAGAACATGGGAAGTCTTTCCCTCTAGTTGTGTTTTCTTCAATTTCTTTCTTCATAGAGGTCTTTCACCCACTTGGTTAGATTTATTCCTAGGTTATTTATTTGTTTGTTTTTGTTTAGGATTGAATAGAGGGGCATCCAACCACGAGCCCCATCCCTAGCCCTTTTTATTTTTTTATTTCGAGTCAAGGTCTTTCTAAGTTGCTGAGGCTGGCTTTGAACTTGCAATCCTCCAGCCTCAACCTCCTGAGCCGCTGGGATTATAGATGTGCACCCCAACACCTCATTTATTTATTTATTTTTTGAGGCTATTGGCAATGGAATTGTTTTCCTAGTTTCTTTTTAAAAATTATTTATTGGGGGGCTGGGGATGTGGCTCAAGCGGTAGAGCACTCGTCTGGCATGCGTGCGGCCGGGGTTCGATCCTCAGCACCACATACAAAGATGTTGTGTCCGCTGAAAACTAAAAAATAAATATTAAAATATTCTCTCTGTCTCTCTCTCTCTCTCTCTCTCTGTCTCTCTCTCTTTCTGTCTCTCTCTCTCTTTAAAAAAAAATTATTTATTGGGGTTGGGGATGTGGCTCAAGCGGTAACGCGCTCACTTGGCATGCGCGGGGTGCTGGTTCGATCCTCAGCTCCACATAAAAATAAAGATGTTGTGTCCACCGAAAACTGAAAGATAAATATAAAAAAAAAATAAAATTATTTATTCTAATTAGTTATACACAATGGCAAAATGCAGTTCATTTCATATTACACATACAGGGCACAGTTTTTCAAGTCACTGATTGTACACAAAGTATTTTCACACCATTCGTGTCTTCATACATGTACTTAGGGTACTGATGTCTAACTCATTCCACCATCATTCCTACCCCTAGGCCCCCTCTTTTCCCCTTCATCCTATCTAAAGTTCCTCCATTCCTCCCATGTCCCCCCCCCCCCCAATCACCATTATGAGTCAGCATCCTCCTGTCAAAGAAAACATTTGGCATTTGGTTTTTTGGGATTGGCTAATTTCACTTAGCATTATATTCTTCAACTCCATCCATTGACCTACAAATGCCATGATTTTATTCTATTTCAATGCTGAGTAATATTCCATTGTGTATATATACCAAAGTTTCCCTATCTATTCATCTACTGAAGGGCATCTGAGTTGATTCCACAATTTAGCTATTATGTTTTTCTGATTTCTTTTTGAGCAGATTTGTTTTATTGGTATATAGGAAAGCTGATATTGATTTTTATATGTTGATTTTGTAACCTGGTACTTTGCTGGATTTATTTATTGTTCTACCAGTCCTTCATTGGAACTTTTTGGATCTTCTAAGTATGTGGTCATATGCAAGCCGTCATAATTTGATTTCTTCCTTTACTCTTTTTATCACTTTTATTTTCTTGTCCTGTCTAATGGCTCTGTCTAAAATTTCTAGCACTGTATTAAATAGGAGTGGTGAGAGTGGACATCCTTGTTTTGTCCCAGATTTTAAAGAAAATGTGAAAGAATCCTCCACGCAAGACACTTCGCCGGGGAGAATTCCAATTTTATTGCAAAAGGCTGTGTGCTTATATAATCTAAGGAGAGATGGCAGGGCTTAGATAAATGGCAGGCCACCCGTTTATTGGCAAGTTCTTCCAGAAATCAGCTCCGAAGCCCAGGAATTAGTTCTTATTGGGGCTAAGGTTCCCTGCCAGCGAGATTTGAAATTGACGCTGGCAGGAGAGTTCAACCCGCGGGAACTTTTCACGCCAGTGAAAAAAAAGGGGAAAGAAGGTCGTTAGGCGCCATGTTGGGGTTTTTCTCTGGGGTGCGGCTGCCTTTTATACTTTTCCCAACAAAATGCTTTTCAGTTTTTCCTCATTCACTGTGAGGTTGGCTTTGGGTTTTTCATATATAGCCTTTATGATGTTGAGGTAGGTTCCTTCTGTGCCTAATTTCTTCAGTGTTTTTATCATGAATGGGTGCTGAATTTTGTCGAAGGCTTACTCTTTATCTATTGTGATAACTAAGTGATTTTTGGACAATACCAAAAATTTTGGGCTGGCTGGCTGGCCTGCCTTATTTGTTTGTTTGTTTGTTTATTGATACTGAGGATTGAACCTGGGGCCTCCTCACACATGCTAAGCCTGCACTCTACCACTGAGCTATGTCCCCAACCCTATTTACTATTGCTAGAACTTGCTTTGTTATTTTATTTGCCTCTCTGTGTGGTGCTGAGGATTGAACCCAGTGCCTCACACATGCTAGGCAAGTTGAGCTACAACCCCAGCCTCTAGATTCTTTTTTTTAATAGGGAAAAGAACATACATTCCTAAGGCAAATCGGGAAGTGTTAGACTCCCATTTAGGATTCTGAAAAGTATGTATATAGAAGTGGATGAATAGGGCCATCATTTAGCAGATTTTTATTAAATATTTGTTAGATGAATAAGAGAATATAGTATAGATGGCTGGTATGGTGGGGTATGCTTGTAATCCTAGTGACTTGAGAGGCTGAGGCAGGAGGATTGGAAGTTCAAGGCCAGCCTCAGCAACTTAAAGAGAACCTGTCTCAAAATATAAAAAGTTCTTGGGATGTGGCCTAGTGGTTAAGCTCTTCTGGGTTCCATCCCTGGTACAGAGAGAAAGAAGAGGTGGGAGGGATATGAGAGAATGAAAATATAGTACAGAGGGGTTAGGAAAAAAAGTTGATGCTCATAAACCAAGGTGAGTGGAATAGACCCCCATTCTCAGAAAATTCTCTGTGCACTGCACAATGGTAAGATCTTATATTGTTCTTCTATATATATTTTGGTAACTGGAGAATAGTTCAAGAGAATGGTGTTCTAGGGCTGGGGTTGTGGCTCAGTGGTAGAGTGCTCGCCCAGCATGCAGGAGGTATTGGGGTTGATCCTCGGCATCATATAAAAATGAAATAAAGATTTTTTTTTTTTTTTAAAGAATGGTGTTCTATGTGCATTCTCATCTACCACACTTGGATGACAGATCCATTTCTCTAAGATATATTTTTAGAGTTCCCCTTTGTATATCAAGTGAATAGGAAGTTGTCCATGAGGAAAAATCGTACTTTCCTTCCTTCCATCCTTCCTTCCCTTCTTTCTAGGGAATTGAACCCCATGCTTCCTGCATGCTAAGCACATGCTCTATCACTGACATCTATTTTCAGCTTAGAAACTTTTTTTTTTTTTTTTTTTTAATTCTGTAGGAATTCTTTCTGTTTTATGTTAGTTTGGCTTGGTTAGGCTTGCTGTTCAATAACTGAATAGCAGTTATTATTAGAAATTCTAGTTCAGATTGAATATAGATATATAAAAAATATTAGGCTAAATTGTAATTTGAATTTAAGTATGGTTTTGGATGTACAGGAGGTATCTAAATGTTACACTTATAGCAGCTATTTATTGTTCTTCTGTTCAGATCAAAATGCTTTGATTCTATTCTGCTAATTTAGCCTGTCTGTTCAGCTTGCCCAGGCTTGACGGAAGGAATTAAGTGTGTCTGGATATGGCATTGAAGACATATCTGAGAGAAATGTTTGAGAACTTTAATTGGATCTCAGCATTTAACATTGTTGAGGAGGTTTTAGTGTTTGGAATGTGGGATGGGAGAGGGAGGAGGATTTTTTTTTTTTTTCCTCCATGCCGGAAGGCACTACAATTTTGGTTTAGTATTGAGGACAAAGTGATTGGAGGAGAAGCAGATTCATAGCAGCAGCTGTTTAAAAATACTAGTCTGGAACATTGGATTTTTTTCCTCCAGGTTACCCTTTCCTATACAGTGTTCACAGTAATTTTTGTCTTAGTCATCTTATAGACATTTGCAAATTTATACTAACACCTACTGAACACCAGTAATATGCTGGTTAATAATTAATGAATTGAGATTTAGAAACATGTGAATGAGGATAATAAGTTAAGAAAAAGATAGAAGCATATCTAGAATAAATAGGGTCCACAGGGTCAAGACTAGAAGTATGTTTGTTTGTCCCTCTTTTGAACTGGGAGAAAGGAGATAATTTACTGAGTAACCAATATTGTATTGTGTTTTTTTATTTGCATTGCTACAGATCAAACCCCAGGGGCTTATGCATGCTGGACAAGAACTCTTACCACTGAGCTACAACCTAGCCCTTGTTTTGTGTTTTAAACAAAGATTATGAGGGAATTAATATAGAGAATCAGGAAGCACCTTTCTCGTCTAAGAGGTTATTAAACCTGTTTGCAGGTTGTTAGTCAGGAAAAATCTTGGGAATAGTATGCAAATTCCAAGTCACTCTGCATTGTTAAGATGTATAAAACCTTCTAAAATGTAGGAAGGTAGTGATGAACCTTTTAACCCTGGGAAATATGTTGGTGTGTTTGCCCCCAAAGCAACAAAAGCTGTGCTTCCCTTTGTGGCCATGGAATTTGTCTTAAATAAGACCATGTATTTCCAGTTTTTCTGGCAATAGACTTCTAGTAAAAATTTGGGATCCAAGAAACTGAGAACCATTTCTGTCTTGCTTTATACTTCACACTTTTGAAGAATTCTGAGTCACAAGATAGATTTTTTTTTTTAACCTTTAATTCCATTCATTTATTTTTTATGTAGTGCTGAGGATCGAACCCAGGGCCACGTGCATGCTAGGCGAGTGCTACCGCTGAGCCACAATCCCAGCCCCAGAATTTTTTTTAATATATGTATTTTTTAGTTGTTGTTGGACCTTTACTTTATTTATTTATATGCAGCTTCATACTTCACACTTTTGAAGAGTTATGAGTCACAAGATGGAATTTTTTAAATATATACGTATTTTTAGTTGTTGTTGGACCTTTACTTTATTTATTTATATGCAGTGCTGAGAATTGAGCCCAGTGCCTCACACATTCTAGGCAAGTGCTCTACCACTGAGCTACAGCTCTAGCCCCACAAGATAGAATCTTAAATTAGCAAATTGTCAAAATTATAGAATAGACTTCAGATTGTTAAAAATTGTTGCTGGGTATCGTGGTGTCATCTGTGTTTTCAGCTACTCAGGAGGCTGAGGGAAGAAGATTGCTTGAGCCCAATAGTTTGAGGTCACTCTGGGGAAACATAATGAGACCTTGTCTCAAAAAAAAAAAAAAAAAAGAAAGATCTAAAGAGTTTGGTTTATCAACTGAAGACAATAGTTTTATTCAGTTTTTTTTTTTTTCCTTACATTAAGCAAATCTGTCTCACAGTGGTATCAAATCTTGTCATCCACATTTTCAGTCTCTTTCGAAGACCAATGTAATAAATATTACTAATGACAAACTTGAAGAGTAAATGATTTATCCAAATCTTAAAGAAACTAGAGAGCTCTAGCTTCAGTCTTAGTTTCCCTCTCTTAGAATTGGCCCCCAAAAAAGAAATGAAAAATATTCGATTTTCAGGTATAATTTAGACTCTAGAAGAACAGGATTAGGGTCTGTTTCTGCTCCCAAGACTGTGTTTCTCTTTCTTCGGTGTGTGAAAAATAACAATGCCAAGTTCATAGGGATGTTTTGAGTTATAAACAAAATAATGCATGTAAAATACTTAATACTGAGTTTGGAATATAATAAGTACTCAATACATGGTTTAAAACAAACAGAAGGCGTTTGGGTTGTAGCTCAGCAGTAGAGGCCTTGCCTAACATGCTAGAGGTCTTGAATTGGATCCTCAGAACCAAAAAGGAGGAGGAGAAGAGAGAAGGAAGAAGGAGATTCAGCTCAGTGATAGAACATCTGCCTAGCATATGTAAGGCTCTGGGTTCAGTCCCCAGTACTACCAAAAAAAAAAAAAAAAAAAAGAGAGAGAGAGAGAGAAAGAAAGAAAGAGTGTGTGCTCACCCGTGCATGCAAGAGAAAGAACTCTAGCATGCATGGGGTCTGTGGTAACACCTTTTTCTTTTCCTCCTCAGGTCCTCTATGAAATAACTCAGCAGTAGAGTGCTCCTACATTCAATCCCCAGCATCCATCTCTCTCTCTCTCTTTCTCAGCATCTCTCTCTCTCAGCATATGTCTCTTTCTCTCTCTCTCATACACACACACACACACACACACACACACGAAGATGAAATTAGCAAGGTTTTAAAAGGATTTTCTCTTCACCAGTTTGTTTTCTTTGGTTTTGAAACAGTGCCTTTGAAGATGAGACCATGAAGCTTCGGCAACTGAAACTGGACAATCAGGTGAGCAGAATCTCCTCTTTTGAAATTGGTGGACAGTGATACTATGCTGCTGACAGACTTGACTCTGAGGTGTTGACAAAGTCGTGGAAAGAAGACTAGAAGGGAAAGGGCTCTGACGGTACTCATAAAGCAGTGTCTGGGGTAGTTGCTGGACCAGGCTCTGACCTGTGGCAAGACTAAACTGCTTTTAGGATGCCATCAGTAGCGCAGGCCTTAGATGTATAATCACGGAAAATTCTTTTTCACCTTTCATAGAATTAGAAGAATGATATTTCGGTTTATTTTCTGTTGTTGAACAAAACAGTGGAGGCTGTGTACTTTATGAGAAAACAAATTGATTTAGCTCACAGTTTTGGAGGCTGAAAGTCCAAGAACAGGTAGCCCCATTTGTTTGGCCTCTTGAGGGCCCCCTTGACTACATTATAACATGGCAGAGAAATAAGAGGGGAAATGACTTTGTGCAGAAGATAGATGGCATGAAGCCAGAGATTCAGGGCCAGGTTTGCTCTCTTTATAACAACTTGCTCTTGGAATGAACTAGGGTCCTGGGAGGTGAACTGCATTAATCCCTCTTCAGAGCAAGTTCCCAAATCACCTAACCACTTTCTTCTAGGCCCCACCTCCTAAGATTTCTTTATCACACTGGTAGCTAGACTGCCATATCTAAACCATAGCAAATGTGAGCATTTTTCCTCCCTCACTCCCTTCTTTTCTTCTCTTCTGGGTGTTTAACTCAGAGATGTTTACCCCTGAACTACATCCCACAGTCCCCTTCCCTTTTTTTTTGAGACAGGGTCTTACCAAATTGCCTCGGTACACCACCACGCCAGGCCATTTAACACTGTAGTAGTTTGGTTCTGCTACTTTAAAAACCTTTCTAACACTGTAATTTCACTTAACTACAAATGTTTTTCCAAACTTGCTGCTTTGGTCTTCCTTTTCTTCATAATGCTGGTCCCAGGTTTTGGTTTCACTATATTTTTTTTCCCTTTGCTAGACAAACCTCTGTGAGAACAAGATTCAAAAAACATGTTTTTATTTTTTACTATATTGGGGTTTCAATCCAGGGGCTTGTGCATGTTAGGCAAGTGCTCTACCATTTAGCTACATACCTAGCCTTCTTTATTTATTTTGAGATAGAGTCTTGTTCAGTTGCACAGGCTTGCCTCAAACTTGTGATCCCTCCAGCCTTCTGAGTAGTTGAGATTTCAGACATGGCTCACCACATCCAGCTAAGATTTCATTTTTATTTTAACTGACACATTAATTGTACATATTTTATGGGGCACAGAGTTACATTTCAATACCAAGTATGTTTTTTATATCAGAATTTCTTAGCATAGAGCTGGACATATAATAATCTTTTATTATATATTTGAATAAAAGAAGGAGTAAATGGACAATTTTGTGTTGTTACATGCTGTGATCATCTTGATTAAGTAGTATATATACCCAAGTACATTGCTTTCATATTTGCCTTTTCATGTGAACGTTTCCTAATTCGGGAAAATCTGTAGCTCAAGCGTACCTAGATAGTATCATTAATAATCAAGATGTATGTGAAACCTTTGAAGAATAAATAATATCCCAACAATAACAACAACAACAACAAAAATCAAGATGTTGGGCTGGGATTGTGGCTCAGCGGCAGAGCACTCATCTAGCATGTATGTGCGAGGCCCTGGGTTCAATCCTCAGCACCACATAAAAATAAATAAAATAAAGGTATTGTGTCCAACTACAACTAAAAAAAATAGATATTTAAAATAATAATAATAATAATCAAGATGTTTACATTCCATAGTAATTTTGTCTTCTTTGTGTTGCTGGTGGAATTAATAATGGGACTTTTAGTTTAATAAATTACTTTAATGATATCATAATTTAAAACTGGGAAAAATACTAGCCAAGCGCAATAGCACATACCTGTAATCGCAGCAGCTTGGGAGGCTGAGACAGGAAAAATCACAAGTTCAAAGCCAGCTTCAGCAACAGTGAAGTCTAAGCAACTCAGTGAGATCCTGTCTATAAATAAAATACAAAATAGGTCTGGGGATGTGCTGAGTGCCCCTGAGTTCAGCCCTCAGTACCCCTCTCAAAAAAAATGGGGAAAAAAAAAAACTAATTTATAATGACAATGGAGAAAATTCTGATACACCAGCACAACACACTTACATGGTAGTCCTTTGGTATCTATGAGGGATTGGTTTCAGGACTCCTTAGGATATCAAAAACCATAGATAATCAAATGCCTTATGTAAAATGGAGAAGTATTTGCACATAACCAATGAATATCATCCCCTATATTAAATCATCTCTAGATGACTTATATATGATACCCAATATAATGTAAATGCTGTGTAAATAGTTGTTATACTGTATTTAGGAAATAGTGACCAAAAAAATCTGTCCAAGCTCAGTACAGATGCAATTATATATATATATATATATGTTATTTATTTTTATATATATATATATATATATATATATATATATATATATATATTTTTTTTTTTTTTTTTCCCAATTTAAGGTCATTTGAATCCACAAACATGAAACTTGTGGATAACAAGGGCCCACCCCCCCCCCCACACACACACAAAAAGTATTCCCCAAATATCAGAATAATTGTATGGAGCCACTCCCCCACCCTTTTTCTTTATTCCATTGCATAGCAAAGTATTTAGAGAGAAGTGATGACAAAATTCAGATCTTGGGCTGGGGGTAGCTCAGTGGTAGAACATGTCCTGAATGTGTAAGGCCTTGGGTTCCATCCCCAGCACCACATACATTAAAAAAAAAATTTAGATCTTTTTATTTCTATTTAATTTTGTTCTTAGGCATCCTAATGTTACAAGTTTAGTGGCACATACTTGACTAATAGTAAATTAAATATATGATCTACCTGTCATGTAATGTTATAAGACTAATTTTTAAATTCTATATATTGTATATTTTTATGAATTTTTATTTTTATTTTATATAATATATATATATATATTATTTTTTCAGAGGACACAATATCTTTGTTTGTATGTGGTGCTGAGGATCGAACCCGGGCCACACACATGCCAGGCGAGCGCGCTACTGCTTGAGCCACATCCCCAGTCCCTGAATTTTTAAACATTTTTTTGGTTAATGAACCTTTATTTTATTTATGTGGTGCTGAGAATCGAACCCAGTGCCTCACACGTGATAGGCAAGCACACCATCATAATTTTGTAAAAGAAGATCTAATATTTCATAATTTTTATTCTTTTCAGCAAGGGTGCTACTTGTGGTATATAGCATAAAAGTTGGGATTTTTGTAAGCTTTTTTATAGCACAAAAGTTTTCCAAATTATGTTTTCTTCCTTTGTTTGTTTGGTACTAGGAATTGAACTTAGGGATGTTCAACCACTGAGTCACATCCCCAGCCCTATTTTGTATTTTATTTAGAAACAGGGTTTCACTGAGTTGCTTAGCGCCTTGCCATTGCTAAGGCTTGCCTTGAACTAGAAATCCTCTTATCTCAGTCTCCTGAGCTGCTGGGATTAAAGGCGTGCACCACTGTGCCTGGCTAAATTATGTTTTGATATAGATAATAAAAGCATTTATAATAATACAAAATAATACAAAAAAGGCATTTGATGAAAAGTCTCTCTCCCACTGAGCCAAATCCCCAGCCTTTTAAAAATATTTTATTAGAGATTTTCTCGCAGAGTTGCTTAGGTTCTCACTAAGTTGCTAAGACACTTCCCCATGGGGGTCTGAATATTCAAATGGTGAATAATCAGAAAAGCAGCCCCATCTCATGAAAAAAGCAGGTGCCGTGGCACATGCCTGTAGTCCCTGTGACTTGGGAGACTGAAGCAGAAAGAGAGTGAATACAAAACCAGCCTCAGCAACTTAGCCAGGCCCTAAACAACTCAGTAAGACCTGTCTCTAAATAAAATATGTGCAGAGCCACTCTGAATGATTTGTGCCATCCATCCTGAAGTGAGAGGCTTTGACGGGTCATTACATTTCATAGTAGCCTGGACATTGTCCTGAGCAGGATTCTGCCTTGGGCAGTACTAGAGACACAGATAAAAATAAATCATTTTTACTAGTTTCATTAGAATACTTTCACTGTCAACGTTACAGTATTATTTCATATCTACACTTTGTTTCATATCTATCATGTTTAACTGTTATTATATTATCTTAGAATTTAGTGTTTAAAAAAACCAGGTGTGGTGGTGCACGTCTATAATCCGAGCAATTCTGGAGGGTGAGGCAGGTAGATTACAAGTTCAAAGCCAGCTTCAGCAACAGTGAGGCGCTAAGCAATGCAGTGAGACCCTGTCTCTAAATAAAATACAAAATAGGGCTGGGGATGTGGCTCAGGGATTGAGTGTCCCTAAGTTCAATCTCTACTACCCCCCCCCAAAAAAAGAAATATGATTTGTGGACATTTTGTTCCCATTCTGCGAGTTGTCTTTTTATTTTCTTGACAGTATCATTTTCAGCATCAAAGTATTATCTGTATTTTTTTTTTTTTTGTTACTTATACTTTTGGTGGCATATCTAGGAAACTGTTAGCTAAATCAAGCTTCCAAAGACTTGTTCCTTTGTTTTCTTCTAAGTGTTTTGTAGCTTTAGTTCTTATTCTTTGTATTCACTTTGAGTTAATTTTTTTCCCTTTTTGGTGCTAGGAGTCAAACCTAAGGTTTTGTGCATGTTAGACAGGCTCTCTACTGCTGAGCTACATCCCCGGCCCTGAGTTAATTTTTATGTATGGGGTGAGATAGGGTTCAATTTCATTCTTTTGTATGTGGATATCCAGTTGTCTCGGCACTTCCTATTAAAATACTTTCTCATTGAGTTTATTTTTCTTTCATTTTTGCTATTTTCACTAGAGTACTTTTATTTTCAGGGCATGTGGACACCTTAGTTGATGACATAATGTAAAGATTTTCTGACTTGCTATGGTGTACTCAAGCATAGATGCATGTGAGGTCGGGAACACTATATCACCTGGTGGGAAATGGATTGAAGTACTACATAGTCCCTTTGGGTGGGGTTGCCCATCTGTCTTTATTTATCTTTTTTAAAAAGGAGATCATAAGTGAACTAAATTGATATTTGAAGAAGTCTAATTAAAAACTTTTAGCCTTGCCATTCTGTGATATCACTTTGGGGAGAGGTTAGTTCAATTTTGGCCAAACAAATGGACCCCAGACAACCATTCTGATCTTCCTGGTTGTGCTCTGTGGCTCAGTCAGTTCCAAGAGTGACATTATATAACTTCAGTGATTATCTCTAGGATGATTTCACCTCTTGAAAAATTGAGAAACAACTCAAGCTGTTGTTAGTTTGAGGCTTGCCTGAGCTTCGTTACTTTATTGGATAAGGTCCTATGATGGAAATCCTCTCCCACATCCCATCTAATCTCCTTTATTTTCCTCCTTGTTTATTTTGACATTACCATTTAAAACTTTGCTCCCGCAGAAGAGTAAGGCATACTGCTGGATTCTAGGGAAGATGGATTCTTTGAGTTATTGTTCAATCCCCAAAGAAATTGGGAAACTTAGAGGTGTTTCAGTTTTTGTGACCCTTAAAGTCTTGATAGCAACAATTTTAATCGCATTTAGGACATCAGACACTGAACTTTGGCTCTCATCCTGTCTCCCTGGGCCTTCCTGTCTTGATAAACAGTCTTGTTTTTGTAGTCTCAGTTAAAACGCTAGTAGCTTTACACGGAGGTAAAACAAATGCAATATGAGTTGGCATGGTTACGTTCAAATTCAGCATTCCCCACCCAGACTATGTGAGAGTTATAAGACTGGAAGACGCCACACCACACGACACAGATCACCTAAGAGGTTTCCACTTTATTACAAAAGGCTGTGTGTTTATATAGGTCTAAGGAGAGGTAGCAGGGCTGAGGTAGATAACAGGTCGCCCGTGTATTGGCAAGCTCTTCCATATGTCAGTTCCGGAGCCCAAGAAGTTAATTCTAATTGGAGCTAAGGCTTCCCACCAGCAGGGTTTGAACATTGGCGCAGGCAGGAATGTTTTGCGCCATTGAAAGAAACAAAGAGGAGAAAGAGGGTCATTAGACTCCATGTTGGGTTTTTTTTTCTGGGGTGCTGCCGCCGTTATGTTTTCCCAACAAAAGTGATCAGAATTCTAAATCAGGTGGCCGTTTTCACCAAGGTGGCACTGTGCCTACTTGTAGATATTGTATGATTTTATTCTTACAAACCTGGACAACAGCTGGACATATTTAGTGTTGGAATGTAATAGCTGTGGCCCTGAAGTCATTGAGTCCACAGTTGTTTCTTCCCTTTATTGATCTAAATGAATGATGGGTGTTGAGGTTGAAGGAGAAAGGTTATACCAGGTACCCTGGTAGGATCTCTGGGGTCAGTAGTCTAGTCTCCCTTTACAGATCTGAGAGCTTTTGTCAGCAAGCCTGGATGTAACCAAGTCCTTTGGCACACAGTCACACTAGTTACATTCACAATGGTTAAGTTATAAAACTGGAACAGTAGTTCATTGACAGTGGGAG
The DNA here is from genome assembly GCF_048772815.1 of Callospermophilus lateralis. Taxonomy (NCBI): domain Eukaryota; kingdom Metazoa; phylum Chordata; class Mammalia; order Rodentia; family Sciuridae; genus Callospermophilus; species Callospermophilus lateralis. The sequence goes on from NC_135308.1 coordinate 67,782,664, forward strand.
CGCTACTGTTTCAGTGTGTATTCATCACTGCTGTTCCCGACGCTTTCCTCCTGAGAGAATGATACCCAAGAATTTAAATTGAAAATTAGAAGGCTGATTGGTGAGCAGGCAGTCAGGGTATTTCACAAAAGCACGAAGAAAAATTGTAAAGTTTCTTGTCCTTGTGGAGAGCAAATTCTCCCAGTAAATAGAGTATTTTTGTTTACAGATTTAGTATTGCTCTTTCTTGAACAGATTATCAAACTCTGGCTCTTTGGCTAGTACATTTTTTGTTTACATGTGTTAATGAAATGGACAGGCTGGAGCTTATGTTTGTCGATCATTTCACAGTTATAATTCAGTATGGGATGTAATAGCTATGGCCACACAAATAAGATGTGACCGTCTCTCCTGTCTTCTACACTGCTTCCTAGTTACCATTTCTACCCAGGACCTAGCATATGCTAGGCAAGCTACTTCTTAGTCATTATGTTACCACTGTTGACGGGTGATGAGTCCTTGATTCCCCAATGTTGAAGAATAACACCAGAGAAGCACTCTGAGGCAAGGTCAGAGTGGAAAATTAGAAGTTTGTTAAAGGACAGCAGAAAAGACTTCTCCCGAGGAAGAAGGGGACCCAAGAGGTGGAATCCGTTGAAGGGCGAATGTGTTACCCTTTTTATAGTTTTTGGTGATGGAATGTAGGTGGGAAGGGTTGGGACACAGGTGGGCCAAAGAAGTAATCTGAGAATTTCCGAGTCAAGTTTGCTGTTCATTAACACTTCTTTGGGATGGGCTGTCTTCAAATCTGTTGGGGGCTGTTTCCTGGACTTCATTAACATGCTCAACTTTTCCGGAAATTCATTCTCAACATGGCCTCCATTTTAGATTTCACTGGATATTAGACCCGATTTACCTAACTACACTGACTACCTAATTTTAAATCTGGCTTCAATTACACAAGGCTTCTTAGCTACTAAAAGAATCTCAACAAGTTCTTCAGGGAGGAACTCATAGCCTCCTAAGCTTTTACAGTTCCTGGTACCTTAAGGTTCCTTCTGACTATTCATGCTAACTAACAAAATCTCAAAATAATAAAAAGTAATAATCAAAATAAAAACAAACACCAATATTCCTTGCTCTGACATCTATTCATTCCTAATGGTATAATATGTTATTTTAACTCCTCAGTCTTTTACCTCTATGTACAAGTGAGTGAAAAAGAGTAGCCCTTGGGGTAGGGAGGAAGAGCATGGGAGGAATGAATGAATTCTAGATGGGGTGGAGGGGTGGGAGGGATAGGGAGGGGGCAGGGGATTAGCAAGGATGGTAGAATGTGTTGGACATCATTATACAAAGTACATGTATGAAGACTTGAATTGGGTGTCAACATACTTTATATACAAACAGAGATACAAAAAATTGTGGTATATATGTGTAATAAGAATTATAATGCAAAAAATCAACAACAACAAAATACATATAGAAAGGCATAAATTGGTGTGAACATATTTTATATACAGTGATATGAAAAATTGTGCCCTACTGCTGTCGTATATTTTAAAAAATATAAAATAGTGAATATATTTAATGTTTTAATATTTTAAAAAACTAATATAATCTGAAAAAAATTCAGTTTTGTGAATGAAAAAAAAAAAAAAAGGATATGGAGGGAAAAATACCTGCTGTCCTATTGTTAGTCTCACCTTTTGGACTGACTCTCTTCCAAGAGACCCCTTCCTCCCTCCCTCCCTCCCTCCCTCCCTCCCTCCCTTCCTTCCTTCCTTCCTTCCTTCCTTCCTCAAGCAATGTCCGTGATAAAAAAAAAATATATATAGGCGAACAGATGGCTTTTTGCCTAAGAAGCAGTAGTAAAGAGGTTATAATGCTTTTGCTTTTTAATCATGGTTTTTTTTTTTTTTTTCAGTTGGCTTGGCATTTTTCCTATTCTGAGACATATCAGAACCACAATAATTTCTGTTTATTATAAGCTCATATTTGCCAAAGCATACAAATAGTATATGTGGTTGTAGTACTTTCCATCTTATTGGAAATGGAATTTTTCCTGAATTGTCTCTTATGCTATTTTTTTTTTTAAGTTTCTTATTACCATTTTCTTTTAAAAAATCTTTTTTTTTTTTTTTTTTTTTTGGTTGTAGATGGACACAATATCTTTATTTTGCTTATTTTTATGTGGTCCTAAGGATCAAACCCAGTGCTCTACCTCTGAGCCACAATCCCTGCCCCATCTTATCACCACCGTACTCTTTATCTTGCTTTTATTGTTGTTATGTTTCATTTTTGTTTCTTTGTTTTTGAACCAGGGTGTGTCTGTGTTGGCTTCAAGCTCCTACTCTTCCCCCTTTCCTTTCTGTGCTGGGAATCAAATCCAGACATGGTGGACTGGGTGGACTGGGGCTGTAGCTCAGTGGTAGAGCACTTACCTAACGTGTATGAAGTACTGGGTTTGATCCTCAGCAGCACATATAAACAAATTAAATAAAGGTATTGTGTCCATCTACAACTAAAAAAAAAAAACAAAAAAAACCAGACCTGGTATGAAACTAAGACCTCATGCTAGGGCAATAGGTGCTCTGATCTGCATCCCCAGACCTTTGTCTTGCTTTTGTCACAGAGTTGATTGCTTTCCATTTGGAATATCCCATATCCCACTGCTATGTTTTTTCTTCTCACCTTTGACCCAATTTTTTTTTTTTTTTTTTTTTTTTTTATTGTTGTTGTTTGGTGGTGCCTGGGATTGATCCCAGGACATTGCTTATGCTAGGCAGACCCTTTACCATTGAGCTACATTTCTAGCCATCCAAGTTTGTTTGATTTCTAATTTTGTAATATGAACAAAAAGCCAAATGTATTGCTATGTGACTGATTAAAACATGAAAATAATTTGGGATTCAGAGGGTATTAATTTTTTTATTTCAAATTTAAAAACAAGAAAATTTGGAAAATACAAAAAACTAGAAAAAAAGAAATAATCATTTGTACCCTTATAATAGAGGACTGAATAAGATTCCCTTACTCCTTCTGCCATGTGAGGAGACAGTGAGAACACAGCCATCTCTGAATCAGAAAGCGAGCCCTGACTAGACACTGGTGCTTTGATCTTAGATTTCCCAGCCTTCAGAACTGAGAAATAAATTTCTGTTGTTGATATGCAAAAGAAAAGGGAAAAAAAGAAAAGAAAAAAGAAAGAATCATTCAGGGCTGGGGTTGTGGCTCAGTGGTAGAGTACTTGCCTAGCATGCATGAGGCACTGGGTTCGATCCTCAGCATCACATAAAAATAAAATAAAGATATTGTGTCCTCCTAAAACTAAGAAATAAATTTTAAAAAAAGAATCATTCATATTCTGGTACCCAGATAAATCACTGTTACTCCTAGGTGCAGTGGTGCACCCCAGTTATTCAGGAAGCTGAGGCAGGCAGGTCACAAATTCAAGGACAGCCTGGGTGATACACTATGTCTCCTGGCTATAAATATCATTTTTCCCCCAGAGAACACTGCTGGAAAAGAAGCAGAGAATAAATAAAAAGATTTGGGGGGACTGTGGTTATGGCTTAGTGATAAAGCACTCATCTAGCATGCAGGAGGCTCTGGGTTTGATCCTCAGCACCACATAAAAATGAAATAAAGATATTATGTGTCTACCTACAACTAAAAAATAAATATATATTTTAAAAAAAAGATCTGGGATGTGGCTCAATGGTAGTGCACCCTTGAGTATTCAGTGTTGAGTACCACCCCCCCCTAAAAAAGAAGGAAAAAAAGAAAAAATCATCTTTGCTATGTCCTCCATCTTTTCCCTGTGTGTATGTGTTGTTTTGAATTTGTGATTATGCTTTGATAATAATACGATAATGACCATATATTTCCACAGATTTGAATCATATCCTCAGTGGGGCTAGAAATGCATTGTATGATTTAAAATAGATTTTCATAGGTGTTCAATAAATGATAAAAACGGTGCCTCATTTCTCATGTGGGAAAAATTAGTAGTATTATTTTTGTTTTGGTACCAGGGATTAAACCCAGGAGCACTTAACCAACTGATTCACATCTGAGACAGGGTCTCACTAAGTTGCTTAGAGCCTCACTAAGTTGTTGAGGGTGGCTTTGAACTCTCAATCCTCCTGCCTCAGCCTCTGAAACGGCTGGGATCACAGGCATGCGTCACCGTGCCTGGCCAGGAAAAAAAATATTTACAACGGTTTTTATGAAGATCATTAAAAGCAGACTGCAAATATGTGAAGTGGCTAGGTCTCCTGGCTGTAAATATCATTTTTCCCCCAGAGAGCACTGCTGGAAAAGAAGCAGAGAAAGAAGCGCCTGGAGCCACTCATGGTGCAGCCAAACCCAGAGGCCCGTCTACGTCGGTTAAAGCCAAGAGGTGGTGAGGAGCACACGCCTCTGGTGGAGCCACAGACTCCGCACAATGATGTCATCCTACATGGTGTGTATTTGGGCAGCCTCGTTTCCTGCTGAGGTACAGTTTTCACAGACCTAGGAGAAGGCAGGAGGAGTCTCAGATGGAGCACAAGGACAATGTTAGCATCGTCACTAGGTACCTTGAATCTTTATAATCACATTCTGGGTCTTTGAATAGAATTTTAAAAATGGTCCCTTTGTGGAAGATATCTTCAAGTTTACATCCATCCTAGAACTATTGTTTTTAGATAGCAAATGAATTAACTGAGGTGCTTACATTTTGGGGTTTTTAATTTTTTTTTTTTTAATTGTGGCTTTCGGGGCTGGGGTTGTGGCTCAGTGGTAGAGCACTTGCCTAGCATGTGTGAGGCACTGGGTTTGATTCTTAGCATCACCTATAAATAAATAAAATAAAGGTCCATCAACAACTAAAAAAAAAAAAAAAATTGGGCATTAGGAATGGAACCCAGGGCCTCAGGCATGCTAGGCAAGTGCTCTACCACTGACTTACATCCCCAGCCCAAAAGAGCATACAGCTGTGGTTGTCACATCATGTCAGAGGTTAACTGTAAAGCCACAGGTATGTAGCTAAAAGATAGCTAAAGGATCATCTTAGGTGGTGAGGGAGGAGGAAGACTAGGACTAAGACCTTCTCAGTCACGCCTCTTGAGCAGCGCTTGACAAGATATATACTCTGGAGGACCTGTCTCGCTCACATCCAGCGTGGGCAGGGAAAAGGGTTCCCCTCTGGAGGGATGGGCTGGCCGAGAAGTAAAAGCTAAAAAAAGTAGTACTACGAAATAACTGCAGGACACAGAAATATAGGTTCAGAATGGGGGCAGCCATGGGCCAAGCTGACCAGACGGGTGCACCTTCTGACAAAGAAGGGAGCCCACGTCCTCTTTATTTATATCAGAACACATCAAAGAGATTCAGTAGAAAGTTCTTCACAGGATAGAGGTGGGGCAGGTAGGGTGCTCAGTTCCTAACAGGTCACGCCCATCTCCCATAGTGTGCTGGACCTTTAAGGGCAGAGCTGAGAGAGTGTTCACCTGTAATTGGGCAATCTTAATAGCGGGAGTGCCACTATAAGTTCCCAAATTCCAGATCTAACCCCTCACTGGCTTCAGTGCTGTAAAAGTCCTCACGCATCTCCCAGAGACCTACTTTATTTTCTTGGTCTCTCTTTCTCCTTTTTCTGCTCACAGAGTCAGGGACTGACCCCAGGGCCTTGTTCATGCTAGGCAAATATTCTACCACTAGAGATATACCTCCAGCCTCTTGGTATCAATCTTAAGTTTCTAAAATACAACATCAAGTACATGTTACTTCTGTAACAGAGCATGTTCTGTTTGAACCCCAGGCTTGGGCCAATGTCCTTGCCAATATTAGGCAAGGAAGAGAAATGGTGGGGTAGTTCTTAGTTCTGATCACAAATACTAGAACTACCCAGCTAAATACTGGATAATACTTTGCTCTTTTTTCTCTTTTCTTTGGGGCTCTAGGCATTGATGGTCCAGCTGCCTTCCTGAAGCCAGATGCTCACGATTTGGAAACCAAACTTCATGTTCTCTCAGTAGGTTCTTCTGCTACAGAAGAAGATATCGAAGGTAGTGTTGATGGGGAAAGCACTCTGGATACTGCTTCCAAGCCAGACCTTGAGGAGATTCTCCAAAAACATGGTGAGGTTTGGAAATGATTATAAGGCAATTTACCTTCTGTAAGGCACTTGACATTTGTAATCTTTCCTTTACATTCTTTCATTGTTGGTTAACAATCAAGATGATTTAAAATTGCTTGTAATGTGGCTTAGGGCTTTATAGAGATGGTAGTGGTAAGCAACTTTGATATCTGAGTAGTGGTCATTGTCAAAAATAGTAACATTTATGCTATTATCTAAGAAAATAAAATAATTAAATCAAATATAGAATATTAGCTACTAGATATGACTTGTGTGTGTGTGTGGCTGAGAATCAAACCCAAACCCAGGATGGTCTGCATGCTAGGCAAGCATACTACCACTGAGTTATTTCCCCAGTTCTTGTTCTTTCTTCTTTATTTTTGAAACGGTGTCTCGCTGAGTTGCCCCACTGGTCTCTAGCTTGCAACTCTCTTGCCTCAGCCTCCCAAGTAGCTGGGATTATAGGCGTATGCCACCACACCTAGCTCTTTCTCACTATTTGGATAAATACTGGATAACATTTTGCTCTTTTTTCTCTTTTCTTTGGGACTCTAGACTTTTTCACTTCTTTTGACAAAAGTTGCTTTTAATACCTTTACCCTGCCTCCATTTCTTAGTTCATGATAATCTAGAAGCTACTTTGTACCAGTTGGAGTTCTCATTATTATAAGTATAGAGGTCCCTATAGTCTTCTTTGCTCCTTAGAAGAATAATTTTATGTAGGCTGAGATATAGTTCAGTGGTAGTGCTTATCTAACATGAGCAATGACCTGGGTTTTTTCCCCAACCCTGCACAAAAAGAAGAAAAGCACCATGATGTGGTGATTAAGCTGGGCAAAGACAGATCCACATCTGCCTGTGCCCTGCTGTCAGCTGGGAAGCCGCCAAGGGTTTGAATGTCTCTGTAAGTCAGGCACTTAACATAAGCAGTCTTATTTGATGGTTCTTGGGCTGGGGGTGTAGCTGAGTGGTTTTTGGTATATTCAAAGTTCTACAACCATTATCACATATTATTTTAGAATATTTTAATTACACCAAAAAGAAACCTTGTACCCATTAGCAGTTGCTTCTTATTTCCCTCTTGCCTCCACAATCCTATGCAACTACCAACTATGGATTTGCCTTTTCTGGACACTTTCTGTAAATGGAATCATACAGTATGTGGTCCAACATATTTTTTTTTCACTTAGCATAATGTTTTCAAGGTTTATCTATGTAGTAGCACATATCACTACTTCATTCCTTTTTATTTTGAATAACTTTCCCTTATATAGATAGACTACATTCTGTGTATCTGTTTATCACTCGGTGGCCATTTGGGGTTTTGTCCTACTTTTTTTTTTTTTAAAGAGAGAGAGAGAATTTTTTTTTTAATATTTATTTTTTAGTTTTCAGCAGACACAACATCTTTGTTTGTTTGTATGTGGTGCTGAGGGTCGAACCCGGGCCACAAGCATGCCAGGCGAGCGCGCTACCACTTGAGCCATATCCCCAGCCCCTGTCCTATTTTTGTCTATTGTGATTTTTTTTTTTATATAGGGGATTGAACCCTGGAGTGCTTTACCACTGAGCTACATCCTTTGTATTTTTTTATTTTGAGACAGTGTCTCATTAAGTTGCTTAGTTTCTGAGGTTCACTAAGTTGGTTGAGGTTGTTGAGCTCAAACTTGCTATCCTCCTGCCTCAGCCCCTGGAGTTGCTGGGATTACAAGTGAGCGCCAGCATACCAGGCTCTATTATGAATAAGGTTGCTATTGAGTATTAATGTAGAGTAGCCTCTGTTATCCGTGGGGAACATATTTTAAGATGCCCTATGGATGCCTGAAGCCATATATATGCTGTGTTTTTCCTATACCTACATACCTATGATAAAAAGTAAAGTATAAATTAGGCACGGTAAGAGATTAACAGCTACTACTAATAAAGTAAAACCATTGTAACCATGTGGTGTAATAAAAGTGATGTGTTGAGGCTGGGATTGTGGCTCAGCGGTAGAGCGCTCGTCTAGCACGGGTAAGGACTCGGGTTCGATCCTCAGCACCACATAAAAATAAAGGCATTGTGTTATGTCCATCCATACCTTTAAAAAAAAAAAGTGATGTGAACGTGGTCTCCCTCTCAAAACATGGAATTTTCCCTTTAATGGTTTTGGGCTATGGTTGCCTGTGCGTAACTGAAATCACAGATAACAGGGGACTATTGGGTAAGTTTTTGTGTGGACACATGTTTCCACTTGAGATTGAGTTTTAACTAGCCTTGTCTTATCCTTGGGTGTCCTTGAGTAAAGCTAATACATTTATGTACTATGTAAGGGTAGATTATAATTTTCTTTCATCTAAGATGGTTGAATGTGGGCAGGAAGTGGTTTGGAGAAAAAAGCCACACTGTTGTTAAATCTGCTTGTAAACCCATGATTTATTATATAAATCATGATTCATTATATAAATTTTATTAAATAAGAGTCACTTCAGTCTATGGACACAAGAAAAAAAGGAAATTTAGTTTAGGTCCTATTTTTGCTGCTTTGTCTTAAGGAAATAATTTTCCCTGAGCCACCTCCTCCCAACTGTAAGTCTGAGCACTATGCTTTTATCTCACATGTTACACTTTATGTCACACTTCCATTTACATTTGTATTCCTCTCTAGACTGTATGTCCTATAAACAAACAAAAATAATACTGCCAGGATCTCCTACTCAAACTCAAGTAAATGTGAGGAAAACAATGAAAAAAAGTGTTTTTATCTCACAGTTTTAAGTTTTTATAAGCCTGGGGATGTTCCTCAGTGGTAGAGTGCTTGCTTAGCATGTGCAAAGGCCCTGGGTCTCATCTCCAGCACTGGGGGAAAAAGAAAAGAAAAAAAGATTATGCAAGATTATGCATGAATTTTAGGTAGTATTTTAAATATCTTAACTGGATTTAGTTGACTAGACATAAGCAAAATACAGAAAAATAAAAAAGTAACTGATCTAGAAAATAGGCGATCATTCATTGTGTGTGTGTGGGGGGGTATGAAAAATACGTCAATACATCATAAAACAAAATTTACCATTTTATAGTGTACGGTTGAGTGGCATGAAGTACATTTACAGTGTTGTACAACTGTCACCAGAACATCTCCAGAACTTTGTGTCATCTAAGAACTTCTTCCTCCATACTTATTCAAAATAATTCCCCATTTCTTCCTTCTCCCACTTCCTGGCAACCACTATTATCCCTTCTGTCTCTACAGATTTTCCTGTTCTATGTACTTCATATAAATGAAATCATACAAGATTGTCTTTTAGTATCTAGCTTATTTCATTTAGCATAATGTCTGGGTTTGCCTGTGTTGTCGTTTATCAGAATGTCATTCTTTTTAAAGACCAAATAGCAATTGCATTGTATGCATCTACCATAATTTGTTCGTTTATTCATCAGTTGATGGATATTAGATGGTTGCCATCTGCTGAATATTTTGAATATTGCTGCTGTGAACATTTTTGTACAAATACCTGTTCAGGTTCTGCTTTCCATTCTTTTGTGTATATACCTGGAAATGGAATTGCTGGGTTACATGGTAATTCTATGTTGACTTTTTTTAGGAATTGCCCTATTGTTTTTCTGCAGTTGCTACATAATTTTACCTTGCTACTAGCAATGCACAAGGGCTCCATGTTTTACAAATCCTGGCTAATACTTATCACCCCCCACTTTTTTTTTTTTTTAATAATAGCCTTCTACTGGTGTGAAGTGATATCTTATGCTTTTGATTTGATTTCCCTATTACTACTGATGTTGAACATGTTTCGTGTGCTTATTTTCTTGTATACATCTTTTTTGGAGAAATGTCTAAGTCCTTTGCCCATTTTCTTTCAATTTTTCACATTTTTATTGGTGCATTATAGCTATATATAATGATAGAATTTGTTGTTACATATTCATATATACACACAATAAAACAATATAATCTGGCCAATTTGGCGCCCCAGCACTGCCTGCCTTCCTTACCTACCCCATCCCTTTTCTCTAGTCTACTGATTTCCCCTTGATTTTATGAGATACCACCTACCTTTCTTTTCCTTTTTCTTCTCTGTCTTCCACATGCGAAAGAAAACACATAATCCTTGATCAGAGTTTGACTTATTTCACTAACATAATGTTCTCAAGTTCTATCCATTTTCTTACAAATTTTTTTAGATAAACCATTTTCCCCCTTTTTTATTTGTTCTAATTAGTTCTACATTACAGCAGAATGCATTTCAACTTGTTGTCCACAAATGAAGCACAACTTCTCATTTCTCTGGCTGAACACGATGCAGAGTCGCACCGTTCATGTAGTCATATGTGTACATAGGGTAATAACATCCATCTCATTCCACCACCCTTCCCACTCCCACATCCCTTCCCCTCCCTTCACTTCTCTCTGACCAATTCAAAGTTTCTTCATTCTTCCCTAGGCCCTCCCATTATGGATCAGCATCCGCATATAAGAGAAAACATTTGGCCTTTGGTTTTTGGGGATTGGCTTATTTCACTTAGCATGATATTCTCCAACTCCATCTGTTTATTTGCAAATGTCCTAGTTTTATTCTTTTTTAAGACTGAGTAGTATTCCATTGTGTATGTATACCACAGTTTCTTTATCTATTCATCTATCGAAGGGCATCTGGGTTGATTCCATAGTTAACTATTATGAATTGAGCTGCTATAAACATTGATGTGTCTGCATCATTGTAGTATACTGATTTTAAGTCTCTGGGTATAAACTGAGGAGTGGGACAGCTGGGTCAAATGGTGGTTCCACCCCAAGTTTTCTAAGGAATCTCCATACTGCTTTCCAAAATGACATAATTTTCTCGTCTTTATGGCTGAATAAAACTCCCTTGTGTTTATATACCACATTTAAAAAAATCCATTCATCTGCTGATAACCTTTGTCCATTTTTTACTTGACTTGCTTTTTTTGTTATTGTTGTATGGGTTCTTTATTTGTTAGACATTAACCCCTTTATCAGATGGATGATTTGTAAATAAGTTTTTCCATTAGATATGTTTTATTTTATAAATTTAAAAAAATTATTTATTTATTTGGTACTGGGGAGTTAACTGATGGGTGCTTTACCACTGAGCCACATCCCCAGCTCTTTTTACTTTTTGCTTTGAGAAAGGGTCTCAATAAGTTGTTTTGGGCCTCACTCTGCGTTGTTGAGGCTGGCCTCAAATTTGTGATCCTCCTGCCTCAGCCTCTCCAGTCATTGGGATTATGGGCCTGCACCATCATGCCCGGCAGACTTGATGTTTTAAACAGCTAAGTTGGGGTGGCAATAGTGGAAAGGGAAAAAAAATAAGGAGGGGTATGAGAATATGAATTGTCAGATTTGGGATAAAACATCTTGTGTTTTGGGTCAGAATAGTTTGGATTTCTTTCCTTTTTTCTTTCTGTCTTTGGTGGTGCTAGGAATGGAAGCCAAGCCTTGTGCGGGCTGGGCACCTGCTCCTACATGCAGCAGCACTGCGCTGAATCCCTTGCTGGGTTAGGAATATTTTAAGCAAGAAAATTCAAACTTAACTTTGTTTAAAAGATTTTCTTTTTTAAGACATTGTTGTCAATATTTACTTTTCTGCCAGGTATCTCAAGCAGTTTGAACTTTGATGAGGAGGATACTGATGGTGAGGAAGAAGAAGGAAAAAAACTAAGTTCACAGTCACCATATTCAGAAACAGAGAGACCCAGTTCTGCATCCAGCCAGAAATCGACCACAGTATGTAGTTCTGAAACTTCTTCCTTTGGAGCTAATTTGGCTATTTCCCAAATAATCAAATGTATTAAAAATGATTACTGATTGAGGATTCCTTCAAAAGTTGTAAACTCAAATTTAGACTTAGAAATCATGACTTCAATTGTTCTGTCTTAGGTTAGCCACTGTAAGGTCATGTCCTGTTTTTTATTAAGTGTCTTCATTACTCTGAATATCCACGCCTTGTTTGGTCATTCAGTGTCTTGTGTTTTGTTGGAAGACTAGAGACAAGGGAGAAATCAGTGCTTTTTGCAGAGCCTGAGGTTCTCTTACCCACCTATTACTCATGTGTGGCCATCCTTTCAGGATCCAGGAGCTTCCAGTGCTGTGTCCCAGCAGGTTGACAACCAGCTGGGAGAAGTGGAGAATTTGGAGGATTTTGCCTATAGTCCCGCCCCTCGAGGTGTCACGGTGAAGTGTCGGATAACCAGGGATAAAAAAGGAATGGATCGGGGTCTCTTTCCCACTTACTTTATGCACCTGGAAAAAGATGAGAATCGGAAGGTAGGAGAATTGATTCCTAAGACGACTTTTTCCCCTCTTTTTCTGTGGTGCTGGGGATGGACCCCAGGGTTTGTTAGGCAAGCGCTACCACTGAGCCCCTGAGAAGACTCTTGAGAAGACTTGCAGGAATAGATTGTTGGTGAGCCTCACAACAGGGAGATAACTGATAGTTATCTAGTTGGTTGGAAGTGGATTGTGTGTCTTCAAAGAACTATAGTCAAATAGCCAGGATCTATCCTTCCCCACCCCTGCCTGGCCCCAGGGAAAAGACTTATTCAGTATGTAGGATAAATAGAGGAGAATTTTTTTTTCATGCTGGGAATGGAACCTAGGGTTTTGCACATGCCAAGCAAGTACTCTACCACAGAGCTACGCAGCCCTAGAGAAAGGTTTTTGGTTTTGGGAGTTTTTTTTTAGTTTTAGGTGGACACAATATCTTTATTTCATTTTTTATGTAGTGCTGCTGAGAATCGAACCCAGTGCCTCACGCATGCTAGGCAAGCGAGCTACCTACCACTTGAGCCACACCCACAGCCCCTAGAGAAAGTTTTAATGTAATTCTTTTCCCCCCTCTCCTATTATTTATTTTTGGTTAGTTTTTCTTTTTATCCTGGTAGAACAGGACATGGAAAGGAGAACGAGTTTTAGGGAATAGGAGGAATTGGAAATATGAAAAGAGATGCAAGTTAAATGTCTTGTTTCTTAGCCTAGACATTCTAATTTATGTTTGAGGCAACTTGTGTGGGTGGCAGATAATGAGGATTGAACCTAGGGGCTCTTTACCACTGTTACCACTAAGCTACATCACCAGTTCTTTTTTTTCTTTTTTTTTTTTTTTTTTGAGGTTAGCCTGGGAATTATAATCCTCCTGCCTCAGCCTTCCAAGTTGCTAGGATTATGGGCATGTGCACCATACCCAGCAAGTTTGAAGCAGTTTAATACTTGCTAATAAGCAGAGCATTTTGGACTAATTCTAGATATAAGTGGATGATTTTAAGTGCTTAGAAATGAGATGATGATGGTAGATATTATTCATATAAACACTACTTATTGAGGGTTAACAATATACCAGCATGTTAACACCTACAATCACTAAAGCCACAGGGACTTAAAACAACAACAAAATCCAAAAAGAAGTTTTCAAAAACAGCTACAGGAAGGTGTTCAGGATCCTGTCTCTCCTACAGATGAAAAGACTTTTTCATGGCATTAGATGATAATTCTTTTAGAAGTTACTGGAAGTTTTAAGAATAAAGGTGTAAAGACTTATATGGAGAAGTCAAGTTAGTGAGTTCATTAAAAATCTACAGGAGGTAGGCTGGGGCTGTAGCTCAGTAGCAGAGCGCTTGCCTAGCATGTGTGAGGCACTAGGTTCAATCCTCAGCACCACATAAAAATAAACAATAATATAAAGGCATTCTGTCCATCTACAACTATAAAAAGTAAATAAAAATGTACAGGAAGGAAATTGTGATAGTTTTGGTTAGATTTGTTTTGGTGCTGGTGACTCAACCCGGGGTCCCATGCATGCTAGGCAAGCCCTCTGCTCTATGCCATACTCCCAGACTTCCTGATGTTGAATTCTGAGAAGCATAAAGGATTTAGAAAACAGGAAAAGAGGGCTGGGGATGTGGCTCAAGCGGTAGCGTGCTCACCTGGCATGTGTGCGGCCCGGGTTCGATCCTCAGCACCACATACAAAGATGTTGTGTCCGCCGAAAACTAAAATAAATAAATAAATATTAAAAAAAAAAAAAGGGAAAAGAGTGCTGGGGTGTAGCTCAGTGGTAGAGCACTTGCCTAGTGTGCATGAGGCCCTGGGTTCAACCCCCAGCACCAGTTTAAAGGTAACATGTAGCTAGGCATGGTGGCACATGCCTGTAATCCCAGCAGCTCAGGAGACTGAGGTACGAAGATCATAAGGTCAAAGCCAGCCTCAGCAAAAGCAAGGTGCTAAGCAACTCAGTGAGACACTGTCTCAAAATAAAATTACAAAAAGGGCTGGGGATGTGGCTCAGTGGTCGAGTGCTCCTGAGTTCAATCCCTGGTACCCCCCTCCCCACCGCAAAATAATGGTAGCATATGACCAAAGTTTGTTTTTTTCTCCTTAAAGTCTAAATAAAGGGAAAGCAGTTTCCCATTAAGAAAAAAAGAAAGGGAAAGAGAGGGACGGAGAAAGGAAGGGAGGGAGGAAGGGAAGAAAGGCAGGAAAGGGAAAGGGAAATGACCCAAAGATTGAGTGCTTGACACATGGTAGATACTTGTAAAACATTTGCTGAAGTAATAGGCGGAACCTTGGGGGTTCACTTGATTTCATTTTTTGATTGACACATTTTCTTTTTCCAGATATTTCTTCTTGCAGGTAGAAAGCGGAAGAAGAGCAAAACATCCAACTACCTGATTTCCACTGATGCAACAGATTTATCTCGTGAAGGGGAAAGTTACATTGGCAAACTCAGGTGACAGCAGCCTTGTATCACTATCCTATTATTTCTGATACCTTCATTCCTATGGTTTTAGAACAGTCCATACGCTTTTTAGTTTTTACAATCAGCATGTATAGATGTGGAATCAAAAACGAAAACAACAACGTTAAAAGAAAATCTTAAGTCCCTTCCTTGTCTAATGAAAGATCTTTGAAAAAGTGATGATGACCCTTTGAGCATTTGGAGAGCAGGCAGCTAGGCCTCCCTTCTACTGCTTAACCTCTTCTCTCCTAGTTAGGAAAATACACAGATCCCATTGTGCCTTTTCCTCCCTACACTAGATCCAACCTCATGGGGACCAAGTTCACCGTGTATGACCATGGAGTCAGCCCAGTCAGGGCCCAGGGTCTGGTTGAAAAGGCGCACACGCGGCAGGAGCTGGCCGCCATCTGCTACGTAAGTGACCCTCCCAGCATACCCTTTCTCCTTCACCCCGTGCACCCTGCTGGTGCCATCGCCAGCCGCCCTCCAGGCTGGTTTCCACTTCTCTGATCCCTCTTTTTGCTGCTGGTATCGTTTTCTTCACATATTCATGTTTTGATTGTTTAATTGTGAAATTATTTATGTAGGAATTATTTTTCACTTTTGTGTTGTTTCTTGTCTCATCTACTCTTCTCTTTTCCTAATGCCACTTAATTCAGACCTTCCTGACCTTTTCTTCATTGACCAGAAGTTAGAATACAGTAAAACCAACTCTTTGCTTTTAATCCTTCCTTTTTTTCTTCCCTTCTTCCTCCCTCTCTTCCTTCCCTCTTTCTATTTTTCAACTTGATTTCCTTTTTTTTTTTTTTTTTTTTTGTATTTTATTGAGAAACAGGGTCTCATCACTGAGTTGCTCAGTGCCTCACCATTGCTGAAGTTGGCCTCCTGCCTCAGCCTCCTGAGCCATTGGGATTACAGACATGCACCATCATGCCTGGCTCTTTTATTCTTGATAGAGTCTTGCCAAGTTGCCCAGGCTATCCTTGAACTCCTGGGTTTAAGGACTGACTCAGCCTCCCAAGTGTCTGGGATTAATTATAGGCACATGCCACTGACCAAGCTTCCTAATTTTCATTCTCTTTATTTAATTACACAAAGTAATAAAATTATTTTTGGTGTTCTTGACATTGTTACTGTTTGCCGGTGTGTTGGTACTGGGGATTGAACTCAGGGGCACTTATCCACTGAGCTCCATCCATAGCCTTTTGCATTTTTAAATTTTGAGACAGGGTTTCACTAAGTTGCCAAGTTTGGCCTTTGACTTGTGATCTATCTGCCTCAGTTTTCCATGTGTCTGGGGTTACTAGAGTGCACCTCTGTACCTAGCCATCGTCCGTATTTTTTTTTTTTTTTAATTTTTCTTAGTTGTGTATGGACAGCAGGCCTCTGTTTTATTTGTTCATTTCCATATGGTGCTGAGGGTCACACCCACTGCCTCATGCACAGCAGGCGAGCGCTCCTCTGCTGAGCCACAGCCCAGCCCATTGGCAGCACATGTGTGCCTAAGGAAGCCTCATGTTAGGACAGACATGGTCTCTTTTTCTTTTCTGCTTTCAAATTGTGCTTTATTTTCCCATCTTCCAGGAAACAAATGTGCTTGGATTTAAAGGCCCTAGGAAAATGTCTGTGATTATTCCAGGGATGAATATGAATCATGAGCGAATCCCGTTTCGGCCACGAAATGTAAGTAAGGACAGGCTTGATTGGCAAAGGGCTCAAAAAGACAATGACATAACACAGAAGAGATCAGCACAGAGAAAGTGTTAATTCGTTCAGATCCTGAACTGGAATATGCTCACACTCTTCTTTAGGAGGGGTGTCGCCCAAATTCTCAGGATAATTGCAATTCCAGAGATGTTAGTGAAGTCATTGACTTGAAATCATTTCTTCTGCAAAGAGAAATGCTGGATCATATGTAATAAATAACAACAACAACAACCTGGCTTAGTGTTGAATTTAACTCTTTTAATTTACCCTTTCTGAAATGGAGAAAATATTTACCTACTTCTGCCTTAAAATAAAATAAATGTGTTATCATACTTCTTAGTACAAAGTAACGATTTTACCTTCCACCAGGATCATGAGAGTTTGCTTTCAAAATGGCAAAACAAAACCATGGAGAACTTGATTGAACTGCACAATAAGGCCCCAGTCTGGAATGATGACACTCAATCCTATGTGCTGAACTTTCACGGCCGGGTCACTCAGGCATCTGTGAAGAACTTCCAAATAGTTCACGAAAATGACCGTAAGCCACAGGAAGGGCTGTGTGGGAATGGGGACAGGGTTCTGACAAGACAGAAATGATCACTTCCTATAACTGATAGGAAATTATATTCAGGAAAGAATTACTTCGGAAAGAAAGGATTTGTCTGGAAAGACAAAACTAGACTTTTAGAAGAAAACTTCCCAATTGTTGTTGAAGCCAGGCATGGCAGCCCATGCTTGTTAATCTTAGTGACTCAGGAGGCTGAGGTAGGAGGATTGCAAGTTTTGAGGCCAGACTCACCAACTTGGCAAGACCCTGTCTCAAAATAAAAAGGTCTAGGAATGCAACCCTGGGTTCAATCCTTAGTACCAAACAAAAGAAAACAAAACTTTTGTATCCTCTATATATTTCCTATTGTATCACTTCTTTTTCTTAGTTTTGGTTTTGTTTTGGGTTCTTTCACGTTGGGGATTGAATTCAGGGCATCAGTACATGTTAATCACATGGAAATCACTGAGTTACGCCCTAGCCCACACCCACTTTGTTTCAGTTTCCTAATTTAAAGAGAACTGGTGATAAACTGATCCTGAGTTTTATTTTGTCCCCTGTATCTAAAAATATATTGGGTTTTTCCCTAGTACAATCACATTATGGTCTAACCTCCAAATTTCTTTCTTTTTCTAGCTGACTACATAGTCATGCAGTTCGGACGTGTGGCAGATGATGTGTTCACGCTGGACTACAATTACCCGCTGTGTGCACTTCAGGCCTTCGCTATTGGGCTTTCTAGCTTTGACAGCAAGCTAGCGTGCGAGTAAAAAAAGCAATCAGAGCTGAGCTCGCTTGCTACAGAGCTTTCAGGAGCAGGAAATCACCACCTTGACTTTGCAGAACATGAAGAGCAAGAGTATGACTCTTTTGGAATGACGTGTGTGTGTGTGTGTGTGTGTGTACATATAGTACATACATGTGTATATGCATGACTGTGTATGTACACACACACACACACACACACACACACACACACACACCCTTCTCTGAGCTCCAGAGACTTGGTCAGGGTTTCACAGCTTAGCTTATTTTGGGTGAGAGAGGGTTTAAAGCACAGACAGGTTCTTGTCAGGAGTTCATTAGTGGCTCCTGAAGTTATCACCTAACAGATTCTGTGCCTCAAGAGTGAGATTCTTATGCTTGGAGATTTGCAGCAGAATCAGATTCCAACGATTAAATACTTGGGTCTCTTTTTTAGAAGGCCTTTTCAGATAGTGATGGTTCCCTAAATTGCCTTTAGTCTCCAGGGCAAGAGCCTACAAACTTTGTCTTCAAATGGCCTAATAATCTCTCTCACAGCTACTCAAATCTGCCTTTGCAGTGCAAAAGTAGCCATAGATATTTCATGCACAAAAAAGTGTGGCTGTGTTCCAATAAAACTTTATTTACAAAAACAGGCAGCAGGCCAGATTTGGCCTGTGGGCTCCAGTTTGCCAACTCCTGCTTCAGGTATATCCATATGCTGTGTGGGCTTGAACATCTTCCAGAAGGGGCCTGTGATCATGGAATCGTGAGTAGAAAATGACACCCAGGAGCAACAGTTTTACGGATTGTACCTTAAGGGGTACTTATGCTACAGCCATTGTTATGTAGCTTTTACATTGTTTTGGTGACAGTGGTTCTAGATTGTCGCCTACCATAGGGACCAAGAAAACCCAAAGTTAGTGATCATTTTGAGCCTACACAGGTGACTGAATTCTGCTCTCCCATCATAAGAGAAGGTAGAGCCTGCACTGTACTCCCCTGGAAGAAGACCTTATGTGCACCAGGAAACCAGCTTAGAAGTGTGTTTTCTTTATCAGAGGGAGTGCAGTATTTGTTTCTTGGGACCAGCTTCTTTTTCCATGGAATGGGAAAGTTCTAACATCACAGTTCCCCTTGTTTTCTTCCCTCAGGGTAGGTGGGTAGGCAGCAATCTCAGTGGCTGTGACAAGATTTGTGATCAACGACGTGAAAATTTTCTTTAATTGTCGTTGTTTCAGTTTAGGCTGAAAGCACACACTCCAGAGGGGACTTAGTTCTAGTGAAGACCGAGAGAGTCCTTTGATAGTTGCCTTCCTTCTCAACCCACTGTGCCTCCCACAGCTGTGACACCATGGTGCCACTAGTGTGGAAGGCCACACACACCTGCACACATTGCAAGAAATAAGGGAACGTTGTGTGCAGGAACTATATCAGTGTCATTGTCAAGAGAGGTGGCAGAAGAGATTTGGTGAATACCTCCAGTTGCCTCTTGAGCTCTGCACACCTTTCTGGGAAGAGCTTTGGGCCTTTCTTGATGTCCATGTTACTAGCCCCCTAAGGCTGGTCCATCAGTGCAGATGCTGCTCCCATCACTTTTCCTCTCAGATCCTAAGATTTCTACTGAGTCTTTCAGATATGAGCTCCTCCCAGCAAATTATGACTCTTACACAAATTCATGGGCACCACAGTTGTATCTGAACTTGAGAATCCAAAAACTTTATGAGTTCTATATTGAGCACCATTCAACTCCCAAGCCTTTGGGCACTGAGCTGTTTGCCAGCATGAGGCAAGGAATCGGATGCGGTTCTGTGATATTTCCCTCCTTTCATCCCTGCTTCCTGTTGCTGCTCCTTTCTCCACATCAAATAGCCACATAAAGGCAGGAGACCCCGGAGATGAGGAGATCTCGTGCTCATCCCCTACTGGCAAGGCGGCCTGCTTGTTTCGACATAATTGGTTTCCACCTCAGGCATGCTTCCCATAAAGTGCCTCATTTATAAAAGTGCCCGAAAGCCTGTCATACCTCTGTCCCCACCGTGCTAATGTACCGTCTAACAAGTGACCCTTGTTGAAATAGAAAGCTGTCCACTGATTTCCTGACCTAGGATAACAGTGTCTGGGAATGGAGGACCTACGGTGGGGTGACTGGATCTGATCCTGCTTCTTCCTACTCTCTCTGGCTCAGAAAGCTACAGTCCCCAGTTTCATGTACTCTCGCCTTGAGTGTGCAGGTGATTGGATTTACATAAATCATATTTATACCTTTTGTATGCTACAGAAATAAATGATAATTTATATAAAAATATGAACGTCATCTTCCTCCTGATCTCATCCCTCACAGTTCCTCTGTCAAATTCTCTAGTGAAATTTTTCATCGTGTCAGCAGTGAGCTGATGAGGTCTTTGTGATCAGTATTAGCACAAACTTTGGACCTGGGGTAGAGCAGGAGTCTGCAGACTGAGCCGTCTGTTTTGGAGGCTACCAAGGCACATCATCCACGTGACACCAGAGCTTACTGGACTGGTAGCAGGACCCAGAGCTAAGCTCTCAGGCCACAGAGAGCAGCCTTTATATCACCTGGACACTGCACTGCTGAGCCTTCAGGATGTCTTTTATAGTCATTGCTGCCAAACAAGTGAAGTGTCTAATGGTAAAAGACCCCTCCCCCACCTCTAAGAATTCACATTTTAAGCGCTACCTTATATTGATAAGTTGAAAAGAAAGCATATGTTCATAAATCTTTAGTAGGCTTCCCTGCACAAAGCAGTGTCATGGCAATAATAAGACACAGGAAAAAAGCAGGAGCCTGAAGCAGGGTGAGAGCTGGAGGCTGTGCTCAATTCCCCCTTTTAATATTTTATTTAGAGACAGGGTCTTGCTGAGTTGCTAAGGGCCTGGCTAAGTTGCTGAGACTGGCTTTGAACTCAGGATCCTCCTGCCTTAGCCTCTCGAACCACTGGGATTACAGGCATGTGCCACCACACCTAGCTTAGCATTCAGTTTTTTTTCTTTTTTTTTTTTTAAATATTTTTTCAGTTGTAGTTGGATACAATACCTTTATTTTATTTATTTTTATGTGGTGCTGAGGATCGAACCCAGCACCTAACATGTGTGAGGCGAGTGCTCTACTACTGGGCCACAACCCCAGCCCCAGCCCTAGCCCTTTTTATTTTGAGACAGGGTCTGTAGTGAAGTTGCTGAGGCTGGCCTCAAACTGGGAAATGTCTTTTATTTTACCAGTACAATTATGAGATGAGTTGACATTTGTCAGTTCAGTTACAGTAACGGTACATAATTCTCTCAGACACATTGCTCCACAGAGGAAATGCTGGGACACTGGGAGCTGCCCTTTTCCTTGGCCTCCAGCTCCTTCTCTGAGTAGAATGGCCCTTGCCCATATCCTCACACCACATGCCTGCTCTCTGCCTAGCCAGGGGTTGACCTAGGACTGGCCAGCTTGTGTCCCATCTCCTGAGACCTTTCCTTTCCTGATGGCGCTCTCTGCTGCTGTCTCCTTGTAATCATGGCTGGTGTGTCTCTTCTTGGTTCTGGAGATTGAACCCAGGGACACTCTGTCTCTAAGCTATATTCCTAGTCCTTTTATTTTGAAACAGGGTCTCGCTAAGTTTCGGAGGGTGGCCTTGAACTCCCAATCATCCAACTTCAGCCTGAGTATCTTGGATTACAGGTGAGCACCACCACACCAGACCTCAGTCTTGAGCTGGTTATGTAGCTCAGTGGCAGAGTACTTCCATAGCATGTGTGAGGCCCTGCAAAAAAGAAAAAGAAAAAAAAAAAATGCCTGTCTTGCTGGGTATAGTGGCTTAAGACAGGAGAATTACAAGTTTGAGGCCAACTTTTTAACAAGATCCAGTCTCAAAAAAAAGGTCTGGAATGAAGCTCAGTGGCAGATGTCCCTGGGTTCAGTCTGCAGTAAAGTCTAGTCTATCAACAGATCAACCCGTAGATTTTCCCCCCACCTACAAAAACTTGGGCTGCCACAATAATAATTTGCTGTTAATGCTGTGAGGGGTACAGACTTCAGATGGTTTTATGGCACCACCTGGTGATCAAAGCTGCACATTACAAGTGCATTAAAATAACAAAATAACACTGATGTAATATAGGTGAGGAGGTCTAAAAGGGCTGAGTGACTCCTGCACCATCTTGTTTACTAAGCACCCTAGTGTTACAGCATGACTCTCATAAATGCCTGAGAACTCTAGTAACTCATTTTTTTTTCTTTTGGTGGAGATTGATCCCAGGGCCTCACATTTGGCTTTAGAGTTTCTAAGTGGGGAAGTAAAACTGTCCTCATGTCCAGGAAGAAAAAGACAGGAAGGGTCAGGGTTCCACAGATCCCTTTGAGGGCATACCCCCAATGACCTAGGATTTCTCACTAGGCCCCACCTCCTAAAGGCTCCGCGACTTCCCAATAGCACCAAGTTGGGGGCCAAGTTTTTAACACATGGGCTTTTGAGGGACATTCAACATTCAAATGATATCAGGAACCAAGTGGGGTGAGAGCTTTCCTGGGGTATCACCACCTTTTATGACACATATCTTGTTTAATGTGGTGGCTCTCAAGCCTCAGGGGTCTCATATCTAAACACTGTCTACCTAGATTCTGTCCCTTGTTATGTTGTTATGATTTTTTTTTTTTTTTTTTTTTTTTTTTTGGAGACAGGGTCTCCCTCAGTTGTTTAGTGCCTGGCTACCTTGCTGAGGCTAGCTTTGAACTCACAATCCTCCTTGCCTCAGCCTCCAGAGCTACTAGGATCACGGGCCTGTGCAACCATGCCTGACTGATTCTCAAGAATAATTGTCTTGAAGTTCTGTAGCTTGGAAGCAGGAAGGCTAGGAAGGAAGAATAGTCTGAGGGAAAAGGATGATAGGCAGAGGAAGGTGAGGAATTAGGAGGATCAACATGAGGCTTGGGTTCAATCCCCAGTACTAACAGAAATGAAAAATGATTTTAAAAATTGAGTTCAAGTTTAAATACTAAGGTGCTAACTAATGCGTGCTTGGGACAAACTATATCAGCATAATATAGAAATATGGCTTTAGTACTTCAGTAGTGCCTCTCACATGCTAGGCAAGCACCCTGCCATTGAACCATACCCTCCGCCCCAAGTCTATACTTTTATATTGGTTTATGGTTTATGAACTACTAAATCAGTGGGGTGCAGTGCCTCACACCTGTAATCCCAGCAGCTCAGGAAGCTGAGGCAGAAGGATCGTGAGTTCAAGGCCAGCCTCAGCGATTTGGCGAAACTCTGTCTCAGAATAAAAATTAAAAAGGGGCTGGGGATGTGGTTGAGTAGTTAAATGCCACTGGGTTCAATACCTGGTACCAAAAACTAAAAATGAAAGAAACTCTTGACAGTTTCTTAAAGCAGTAATCAGCTGGGTGCAGTGACCAATTCCTGTAATCCCAATGATTTGGGAGGATGAGTTCGAGACTAGCCTGGACAATCTCAAAATAAAAATCAAAAAGGGCTGGGGATGTAGCCCAGTGGTAAAACACCTCTAGGTTCACTTTCTAGTATCACAACATCATCAAAAAATAAATTAAGCTGGGCTCGGTAGTGCATACCTATGATCCCAGCAGCTCAGCTGAGGCAAGAGGATTGCAAGTTCAAAGCCACCCTCAGCAACTTGGTGAGATCCTGTGTCCAAATAAAATATAAAAGGACTAGGAAAGTCAATGAGGAAACTGAGTCTTGTCTATATGTAGCAGAGCTGGAATTTAAACCCAAATTGTTTAATCCCCATTGAGGTCATAATACACATATTAATACTTATCTTCAGAATATTGTCTCCAACAGGTTTACTGAAGATGAGAATTTTAGCTGTTTTTTTCTTGCCTCTGCTTAGCTGAGCTGCTGGGATCATAGGTGTGCACTACCGAGCCCGGCTTAATTAATTTATTTTTTGATGATGTTGCGATACTAGGAAGTGAACCTAGGGGTGTTTTACCACTGGGCTACATCCCCAGCTCTCCCTCAGTGGTAGAGCATTTGCCTAGTACTTATGAGGCACTGGGTTCGACCCTTAGCACTACATAAAAATAAATAAGGATTAAAAAACATTTTAGCTGGGTAGGTTGGAGTCTGGTTTTGATTTTTTTCAAGAAGACTCTGGATACCTGACCTTTTTTTAAAAAAAATTATATATATATTTAGTTGTAGATGAACACACAGTATCTTTATGTGGAGCTGAGGATCAAACCCAGTGCCTTACACATGCAAGGCAAGTGCTTTAATACTGAGCTACAACCCCAGCCATGGATACCTGATCTTGGGTATCTCAGAAACAATCCCCATTTGAGACTTGGGTGCAAACTTAAACCTCTGGGTGCCAGAAACCAGTTTTTTTCCCCCCCATCTAGAAAACTACTAAATCAATCAGCTCAAGCTGCAGTAACAGATTTTTTCTTTTTTTAATTTTGAGAGACAGGATCTCACTGAGTTGGTTAGGGCCTCACTAAGTTGCTGAGGCTGACCTCTAACTTGTGATCTTCCTGCATCAGCCTCCTGAGTTGCTGGGATTATGAGCATGTGCCACCATGCTCAGCTCAGAAATTTATTTCTTATAGTTCTGGAGTCTGGAAGTTCAGGGTCGAGGTACTGGCAAGTTTGGTTTATTTGAGATCTCTCTTCTTGACCTGTAGACAACCCTCTTTCCTATGTTCTTACATGGCCATCCCTTGATCTGTATATGTTTACCTTCTTAGAAGAACAACACTCAAGAGTGAACTAAAGCCTACCCCAATGACCTCCAGTTAATCTAACCACCTCTGTGAACACCTTATCTCAAAGCATTTTCATATTCTGAGGTACTGAGGGTTAGCACTTCACCATGTGAATTTGGGGTCGGGGGACACAACTCAGTTCAGATTCAGTCTGTCATGTGTGCTATTCCCTATATAGTACACCCAGAGCTGCTTTTCCTTTTTCTTTTGCCGTACTGGGGATGGAACCCAGGACCTCTGACATGCTAGCCAAGTACTCTACCACTGAGCTCCACTCCAGGCCTCTACTTCTCTTTGATAAAGAAATAACAGAACTTTGGACTAGGGTTGTGGCTCAGTGGTAGAGCACTCACCTAGCACATGCGAGACCCTGGGTTCAATCCTCTGCACCACATAAAAATAAATAAAATAAAGGTTTTGTATCCAACTACAACTAAAAAGTAATGAAAATATTTAAAAAAAGAAATAACAGAACTAATATTATGCTTATGAAATTACTGACTGCTTTTATTCTACAGAAATAAAGGAGAAGACTCCTGGTAGAGCACTTGCCTGGCATGTGTGAGGGTGTGAGGCACCCAGCTCTGGGTTTCATCTCTAGCACAACACACACACACACAGTCCATTTTGTTCTTGGAACATAAGATGAAGAGTCCACTTAAGGAAAAGTAGGAGACAGAGGTTTAAAAGGAAAAAGAAGCCAGGTGCAGTGGCACATGCCCATAATCCCAGCCTTTCAGGAGGCTGAGGCAGGAGGATCCTGAGTTCAAAGCCAGCCTCAGCAATTCAGTGAGATCTTGTCTCAAAATTAAACATAAAAAAGACTGGAGTATAGCTCAGT
This sequence comes from Callospermophilus lateralis, assembly GCF_048772815.1. NCBI lineage: Eukaryota > Metazoa > Chordata > Mammalia > Rodentia > Sciuridae > Callospermophilus > Callospermophilus lateralis. The sequence continues at coordinate 67,808,116 of NC_135308.1, forward strand.
GGTAGAACTCCCGTGGGTTCAATCCCCAGTTAAAGAAAAGAAAAAGCTGAAGAAGCTGGGCACAGTGGTACAGGCCTATAATCCCCATAAATTTAGGAGGCCAGCCTCAGCATTTTAGTAAGACTCTCTCAAAATAAAAAAATAAAAATGGCTGAGGTGTAGTTCAGTGGTAGAGCTCACTTGGGTTCAATCTCCGGAACTGTACAAAAAAGGGAGAAAGAACCTGAGTCTTAGCTGAGCAAGAGAGAGTAGGAATGAGTCAATCACAATGCACTCTGGGAGGAAGGGAGGAAGCAGCTTTGGGGAAATCTCAAAAACAGTACGTTGTTTGCCTTTTACCTAAAGGTTGGGAAACTGTCTCTTACTGCTCTTGTTAGATCTATTGGGCTATTGGATCCCAGTTGCCAGTTTTTGTTTGTCTGTTTGGGGAACATGGTTAGATTTATTGGAAAATAATTTGCTAGTATTATAAACTTAGGAATGGTTGAAACAAACATTTTGGACATTGAAAGAAGGAATGAAGAGTTAGGAAGATGTAAATGTTGGTGTTTCCTCAAAGATCCAAAGATCATTGAATAGTGCTAACACACACTCACACACACACTCTCTCTCTCTCTCTCTCTCTCTCTCTATATATATATATATATATATATATATATATATATATATTTATTTATTTATTTATTTATTTATTTATTTATTTATATATATAAACCTTTTTTGGCGGGGGTTAACTAGGGATTGAATTCAGGGGCACTCGACCACTGAGCCACATCCCCAGCCCTTCTTTTTTATATTTTATTTAGAGACAGGGTCTTGCCGAGTTGCTTAGCACCTTGCTAAATTGCTGAGGCTGGCTTTGAACTCACCATCCTCCTGCCTCAGCCTCCTGAGTAGCTGGGATTACATGTGAGCACCACTGTACCTGGCTATATAACCTCTTTCTACCCCAGCTTTATTAAGGCATAATTGACAGGTAAAAATTACATATAATTACAATGTACAATGTGATGTTTTGATATATGTGTATGTTTGGGTTTGTTTTTCTGGTCCTGGGCATTGAACCCAAGCCTGGAGCATGCCAAGCACATTCTCTAGTGCTGAGCTACACTCAGAACCTATTTTATTTTTATTTATTTATTTTTATTGCATTGTACTGGGACTGGAATGCAGGAGTGCTCTTCTACTGGACTATCCCAGCATTTTTTATTATTTAATTTAATTTTATGTTTGGTACCAAGGATTGAACCAAGGGGCACTTACCCATTGAGAGCCACATCCCCAACCTTTTATTTTTAATTTTGAGTCATGGTCTTTCTAAGTTGCTTAGGTCCTCAATGAATTGCTGTGGCTAGCCTCTAATTTGTGATCCACCTGCCTCAGCCTCCTGAGCCACTGGGATTATGGGCACTTGGGCTTATTTCATTTTTAAAAGATGTGAAGTATGGGGAGAGGGGAGTGAGAAACAAGGGAAGGGTTAGATATGTAGTTGTAATCCCATTTTCTTCCTGATTATAAAAGCAGTATAAACATGGCAAGGTGGCTGGTCCTATAGTTCCAGCAACTCAGGAGGCTGAAGCAGGAGGATTGCTTGAGCCCAGGAGTTGAGGCCAGCTTAGGTAGCACAGTGAGACTCCATCCAAAAAAATATGTAGGACTAGAGATATGGCTCATTGGTAGAGTGCTTGCCTAGCATTTTAAGGATCTTCCCAGCACTGCAAAATGAATGAATGAATGAATGAATGAATAAAAATAAGTGCAAAAGTACTAATTAGTCATACAAAATAAATAACATGAGAAAATAAAGAAATCTCAATCTTCAAGCTTCCAGAGGTAAAAATAAAGATATATAAATACTGTCTTTAGACCCTGCTTTCCCACTTATATATGTCTAGTTTATTTAAAAAGAACATCTTGTTGAGGCCCGGGCTGTAGCAGGTTGCTTAGCATGTGGGAGGCCCTGGGTTAGATCTCCAGCATCAAAAAATAACTATAAATAAAATATAAAACATCTAATTATTAATAGCTGCAAAGACTTCTATGACATAGATGTGGTTGAATTTGTTCTACAAAATGTCATATGGATAATTTGTTTGACTATGACCTATGAGAGTTAGAAAAACAAAGTTTATGACAGTGGTACAGCGCCCCATGCCAATGGAAATAATACCAAACAACATATGGTAACAGTAATTAATATGATTTTTAACTTTGACTTCAGCCTGTAACCAACACAAATACCCTCCCCACATCAAAACCAGCTCTCACCACACCCTTGCTGCTCTCCACCTGCACCACCCATCAGCAAGCTTGATTGAGGATCCATTTGTAGAAGTAGAGTGGTCTGGATCACCAGGAAGTGAGGAGAGTTGTGGATTACATGATGCATTTTTGTGTCTCTTCCAGCTTGATGCAAACTGATGAAATATTTCCATCAATAGATTGATTCCTAGGGATCGGTGAGGGGGTGATTCCTTAAAAAGTGGGAATACCCTGGGAAGGACAGGTTCTATTTCTAAAATCACTGTCAGTCTTTAACCCTTCAGAATAGGCGTATCTGATCAGTTTTCTTTCTTTACTCAGAGGATCCTCAACTGCTTCAGGTGTGAAATTCCCAAAGACTCTCTATTAGGAGGTAAGTCTATGAAGGAAGGTGAGGCTAGTAAGCCAAAATCCTAAAAGACATAGCTTTCCAGCTTTGGCCACTGACAGTCTTGGTTTTGGATAGTTAAAATTTGGGGGAAAGAAAGAAAACAAATTGAACTTCAAGTTCCCTCTGAACAGTCTGCTGAATGTGACTCCCAAGGGTGGCTCTCCTGTTTCTACTCTGCCCTGTCCTACCTTCCTCTCAACCTGGCCAGGACTCACCTTCCACCTCACCTGAATCCCTTGCTGTTTGAATTCTTATCTCAGTAATGACACCATCCATTGCTCCCTTGTTTAGGTTTAGCCCATTTTAATTTTCTCTCTCACCTTCACAAACTCTAAGCAACATTTTCAGCTGATTTTGCCTCTGGTCTACTTCCAGATCCTTAATTTAGTTGCTGAGGCTGGACTCAGATTTGCCATCTTCAGAACCACTCTTTGAGCTTAGGATACCTTAAGTCTCTGAATCACCCCCAAGACTATTGCCAGAGTCTCTTGATAGTGGTGCCACAACTGTGTCTAAGTGGCTTTGCTGTTGTTAGGATACTGGGGATTGAATCTAGTGGCGCTCTACCACAAGCTATATCTCTAGCCCTTTTTATTTATTTATTTTTTTATTTTCAGATAGAGACTGGCCTTGAACCTTGATCCTTCTGCCTCAGTCTTGGGAGCTGCTGGGATTACAGGCAAGTGCCACTGTGCCTGGCACTTTATGGCTTTTATGATGGCCAAAACTCCATACAACTATCTTCCCAACCTGGCTCCCACTTTTTTTTTATATATATATTTTTAGTTGTGGTTGGACACAATACCTTTATTTTATTTATTTATTTTCATGTGGTGCTGAGGATTGAACCCAGGGCCTCACACATGCTAGGCAAGTGCTCTACCACTTAGCCACAACCCCAGCCCCCAGCTCCCCCTTTTTAACTGCATTCTTCACATCTCATTCTCCTGCTTACACACCTTTCCTAAACAGCCTGCACGTGCCGTGCCTACATTTGTCCATGCTGCTCCACAGGACTTGAGCAGGGTTTCCAGTCTCAATTTGGCTTTATCCTTCAAGAGATGAAGCAAATGCCACCCTGTAACTTGGATTTCATTGTTCCTTTCCTTGAGTTACCATTGAATTTTGCATAATCATTATCTTCTCACCTAGACTCTGAACTTGTTGAGGGCAGGGACTTATTCCTGCACTTAGCTTGGTGTCAAAGTCAATAGTCACTCAACACAGTATTATTGAATTAAGTAGTCCTTACAGTTTGTACTCCACGTGGGGCTGATATACTGCCTTGTGTTGTGGTCTTTTCAGGTGTATGAGGTGTGACCAAGCCTTGATATGACTCATTATTTAACAAGCATTTATATATCCAAATGACAGCTGCTTTCTCAATCTTCTTTGCCTTGGAAGATTGGAGACAGTCTAGCTGCATTGTCTGGACTTTTGGAACACCTCTTGGATACAACTCTGACATTTAATAGTACATCTTTTCAGTATCTTCCATGGTAGCAATTTTTTTTTCATTCAACATTTATTATGTACTTTTCAGCTGGGTGTGGTGGTGCAAATCTGTAATAGCATGGCTCAGAAAGCTGAGGCAGGAGGATGGCAGGTTCAAAGCCAGCCTCAGCAACTTGGTGAGGCTGTAAGCAATCTAGTGAAACCCTGTTTTAAAATAAAAAAATAAAAAGGGCTAGCGGCGTGACGTGGCTCAGTGGTTAAGCGCCCTTGGGTTCAATCTCTGGTACCAACATATGTATGTATTACGCACTTTTCTAACCTAGGCACCATGTTAGTGCTGGGTCAAAAATAAGATAAATCAGGCCCAGTGTGGTGGCACATGCCTGTAATTCCAGAGACTCAGGAGGCTGAGGCAGGAGGATGCAAGTTTCAGGCAAGCCTCATCAAGTTAGCAAGTCCCTAAGTAACTTCATGTAACTCAAAATACAAAGGAAAAAGGTTTGGCAATATAGGTCAATGGTAAAGTGCCTCCTTATCCTTCATCTCTTGAAGCATAAGTTCTGTGGAGCCGCATTGACAAAGGTAGGTAGCCTATGGTCAATTCAATCCCTAGTTTAAAAAAAAAAGAAAAACAAGATAAATCAGACATAAATTTACAGTTTGGCAAGGGAGAAGAGATCTGGATAATATCTTCAATACAAGGTTCAACGATATCACTCTAGAGGTTGGATTTGATTTTTGAAAAAAAAAAAAAAAGCCAAGTCCTCTGGTTTCAAGTCTCCCAAAGCCACAAGGTGGCTGAGAGAGCTATCTTTAAGTCAATTTGTTCTGAAGATTTCCAAACAGGAGTCCATGTGTTTCCTATATCCCTCTTCCCCTAAATTAATTTGGCATGGTTAAGATCCAGAACAACCCACTAAATGAGCACACTTTTCTGTACCTTTAGTCTTCCCAGCTAAATTATAAGCTCTTTGAGGGTAGGGGCTGAGGTCCTGTCCTTCCTGTTTTTACTAGTGGGCACATAGTACATACTGGATAAATCTTTATTGACTTACTACTACTGAGCCCAGAACGAGTCTCTTGCCATACCGCACGGATCTCACACTGACTGCTTTCTCGCACGTGCTTTATTCTTCCTAGTGACAGCTTTGCGGATCCTGAGGGACACCAGAGGACAACTAAAAGGAGAGGACCAGCGTGGGAGCACCAGTGGCGGATCTGGGAGTCGAGCTGAGAGTTCCTGCTTCCTGGTTCCCTGGAGCAAAAAGTGTCCTTCGCTGGGAGTCGCGGGAAGGGAGCAGCCCTTCCTGCACGCCGGGCGCCCGCCCCTTCCCCGGTCTTTCACCCCGAGGGTGTCAGGACGGAGGCAGGGGCTGGGTCCTCCTGGGAGACACCCCATTCAGGCAGAAAGTAAAGTTTTCGGCTCCGGGAAAAGGGAGTCGGGGCTCCGCCCGGAGGAGAAGAAGCAGAGGGGCGAAGAGAGTTGGAAGCGAACTGGGGCTGAGATCAAAGAAAAAATGCATGGCGGGGAGCGACTGGGCTGGACGCAGAGGTCCCGGTCCCAGAACTGGGATCTCGAGGCCCGCGTCCCCGCCTGGGCGGGCTCAGCCTCCCCCACCGCCGCCTGCCAGCGACCCGCCCCAACCCCGCCCCGCGGCCCGGCCCGGCCCCTCACCGGCCGCCCCCTCCCGGGCGTCCCAGTCTCCTCCCCGAGGTGCGGGTGGCAGGGCCGCCACTCCCTCCGGCTCCCTCCCTCGGCTGCGCGCATCTCATACCAGTCTTCATTCCGCACATTCCAGGCGTCCTCTTTGCAAACTTGAAGCCAGGGGGTGGGAGGGCCGCAGCTCCCGATTCCGTCGCCCGCCGCCGCCGCATCCCGGTCAGGTGAGTGGCGCCCGCCGCGCCACCTCAGCCCCACGGGGCCCCCTCCCGACCGTGCGCCCTCCGCCCGCCGCGCCGCGTGCTTCCCTCTGGGTGCTCTTTTCTTACCGCCGTCCGTCTTCCCGCCTTGGACTCCAGAGCTGCTGGCGCGCTCGTCCAGCTGCTTTCTTCCCTTCGTGCTCGGGCGCGCTCCTCCCTGCCCTCTCCCCCGCTTCCTCCCTTCCGTCCGCTCCCCGCGTCCGCAGCAGTCGCCCCGCGTTCCCTTCCTCTCCGGGTTGACTCACTTCGCCAGGAATTGGGATCTTCGTGTCTTCCCGACAGTCCCATTCTGGGAAATCTCCTCCCTCCGCGCGCTCCGCTCCGCACACCGGGGCCGGCAGCTGCAAGCTAGGCTCTGGCGGCGCGGGGAGGGTCAGTCCCGCAGTCCCACTCTTCCTTCGTCCGCCCCCGGCACTCTGCCGGAGCCCCCGCACTTTGCTGGCTGATCCCCTGTCGTCCTTGCAGTGCGGTTGCCCGCCTCCCGGGACGCAGCCGAGCCGCGGCTGGGAAGAGTCGGCGCTCGGGGTGAACTAGCTGCAATTGGCGGAGCGCGCGCCCACCCCACCTCCCGCATCCCGGGACCGGTAAGGCTGGGAATCGAGAGTTGATTAGACTTTGCTAGAGGTCGGGCGTCTAACGTAATCCAGGGACCAGACGAGGAAAAGAGCAGGGCACGTGGAGGCTGTGCCGCTGAGGATCGTAGAGGCGATGCGGATTACAGGGTCGGGAAGTTGGCAGTGGAGCCCAGGGACTTTGGGGAAATGGGGTCCGGGTTGTGAAAGGACCAGAGAGAGGCAGAGGCGAGAACATTGGCGACAGAATTGTTTCAGGACCCATAACCCCGTTTCTGCTGGGCTCTTTTCTGTCTTGGAGGAGAGAGTCTTGGAGGGATGTGTACTGGCTGTTTTAAGGGCTCAGGCGATGAGAAAAGTGGGGGACATCTGCAAAAATACCTGCTTCCTAGGGGTTGTGAAGCTGTCACCTTTCAGCCTGAGAACTAGCGGACCAGGGGAATAGAACTCCCAAACACTTCCCCTGAAGGCCACCCAGGAGCATGCCTCTGTGCATATGCGAGGAAGAGGATTCCTGACACACTGGGTGTCTCTGCTTAGTGGGTTCAGGTGACATCTGACTGTGCCAGCCTCCTTAGCTTTGGGTGAATGTGAGGGTGATGTCTGTCTATGACTCACTTTGGCTTCCAGTAGGTGGATTTGTTTGTGTGAACGTGAGTGACAGTGTGTGTGCATATTTCTGCTTCAGGAGGGTGCTGAGTCTGAGCCTAAGTAGGTAGGTTGTGTGATGCCTCTTCTCTAAAAAGTTTTCTCCATGAGGATGTTGATTATAGTTCTGCCTTCTTCTTCCCTGTACAGTAGGAGCAGGGGACAGTGTCTTTTTTTTTTTTTTTGTATACAAGGAAGAATTGACTGGTTGTTGGAGTGTGTGACCCCCAGGCTCCCAGCTACCCTGGACTGGGCAGAGCTGAGAGAAAGCTGTCTGCACCTGCCTCTTCCAGACAGCTGTCTTTCTGCAGGAGAGTGGATTCTGTCCTTGCTTGGAATAGTTTGCAGGACAGACTGGTGGAAGGCTAAAGGAAGTTGAGATCTTTGCATTTAGGTGATGGGGAGGTTTGTTGGGAATGTTTTTGGGAGGGTGAGCCCCTCAGAAGAAAGAGACCATTTTGGATGTTGAGATGTGTGTAGATAGTGCTTTTATTTGACTCCAAGGACAAACAGGTGTTGATGTTTACCAGCTGTGAACTACTTTTACTAGTTCAATGCTGGAGTTGACCAAGCAATCAAGTGGAAGAATCCCTCATTCTCTTTCTTTCTTTGTGTGTGTGTGTGTGTGTTATTGGGATTGGACACAGGGTCTCTTGCATGCACACTAGGCAAGTGCTCTACCACTGGGGCTACACACCTACTCCCGAATCTCTCATTCTCTACAACTTGCTAGATCACTTAACACTTCTCTGTGGGAAGAAGAATGAGTAGCTCATTGCATGAGTGCTTTAGTGCTAGTCCAGGAGGTAAGGTTTGCTTGTGATTTGCTGGTTTTGTCCATGAGATTGGCAGGAGTGACACAGTATATGGTGGGCAATGACAGGAGGGGATCATCACAGGCAGATCTGGTGTCAGAATTCTTCCTTCATTCCTGATGTGAATATCATGTTTAGGGTTTCTTGGAAGAAAGGAGGGAGAAACTGTCAGAGTCGGGCAGGCTCTGATCTTTGCCCTTCCATCCACCCTGAGGATGGAGCTACTGTTGTGGGAATTACCTCACCCTCCCACCTTCTCAGGCCGGATGTGCAGCTAGTTCATAGGCAGCACCCAGTGTTGAAAGGGCACAGGTTTAGGGTCAGACCCGCACCCAAATAACAAATAAAGTTTAAAGCCCCAGGCTTAGTATCCTGATGGATAATATCAAGAAGGGAAGGGTAAATTAATACCCATCCAGAATGTTTGTGGTGAAAACTGAACTTTGAGAAGCACCTACCAGGATAATGCCCAGCACATTCCCAGGGATCCCCTAGCTGATACTGTCCCCAGTATTTTCTAAGCTTATTATAGCAAGGAACCTCTTTTTTCCTATAGGGATTAATCATGTTTTTTTCCCTGTGTGGATTTTTTGTTTGTGTTTTGTAGTGTTGGGGATTGAACCAAGGGCTTCAGATTGTATGGGATTTTTTTTTTTTTTTTTTTTTTTTTGGTTATCAGGGGTTGAACCCAGGAATGCTTAACCACTGAGCCATGTCCCCAGTCCTTTTTATTTTTTATTTTGAGACAGACAGGGTCCCGCTAAGTTGCTGAGTCTGGCCTTGAACTTGTGATCCTCCTGCCTCAGCCTTCTGAACTGTTGGGATTACAGGTGTGTACCACTGCATCTGGTTCATTAACTCCCTCATTTTAAATATGGGGAAACTGAGGTCCGTAGAGGGACTGTAACTTTCTTAAAATCATGCAACCTGTGAACAGCAGAGCTGACAGTAGAACCCATGCCCTTCCCTTTTGCACTCTCCGGCTGGTGTATCCCATATCCCCCATGTCCTCATCTCCCCAGCCACTTTTGTCCAGGCCTGGAGGCTGCTCTAGTCTTATGTGGTGGTGCCTACCATCCTGTGGCTCAGATAAGGTTGTTGGAGGCAGATATACTCTCCTCTGGCCCAGCAGAGGAAGAAGCCATTTCACAGGAGGATCTATGCAGGTCTGGAAGGGGCCTCAGGAGATCCTTCAGATATATCCTTCTTCCTCCTCCAAGATCTATGCATTACTCTGCCAGGTAGAGAAGGGCTTTCTATCTTTTTATTTTCTTCTTTTTGGTGCTGGGTAGAAGACAGGGCCTGGAGTATTGAGCAACCTCAGCCTTCCCTGTCTTTTCGATCTGGGATGCAAATGTCACAGAACCTTCTTGGTTTCCATTCTGGTCTAGTGCCTGTGACTGTCACAAAGCAATCCCTCCCCCTTCCCAGTGGAAGTAAAGGACATTGGTCCCTGGCGTTGGGCCTTACCTTCCTGTAGTTGAGGCCAGTCTAGTGGCAGTTGGAAATTCAGGGCTTATGAGGGTGGCTTTACCTTGCCTGTCTCCCTTTGCCCCTATGACCCTCTCTTGGCAGAAGTTAGGAGACTGCTCTGTTTAAAGCTCTGAAATTGGAGCTGAACAGCTGCTCTCTAGCACCCCGGCCCCAGGGGCCCAGGTGGAGGCGGAGAAGGCTGGGGCGGGGGTGGGGTAGGGCAGGGCAGGGCAGGGCAGGGCCTGGCTTTGTTGCTGGGAGCACCTAGTCAATCTCCGACTGCTGACTGCTGTATTCTGATTCCAGCCTTGCCTTGACCTCTTCTGAAATGACAGTTTTCTCCTAGCTTTGGTTTTCCTGTCTGATTATCAGTGCTATTCTAATCAACTGTGTGATCTGGTTTGGGGACCTTCAGCTGGTGGGGACTGGTCCTTTGGGAAATTTTCCATCAGGACTCCCTCCAGTCTAAGTAAGGTCTGTGCTTACAGCCTCTTGTGTTTAATACAGGCCTCTCCTGTAGAGGCGGGAGGATGGGCTGGACTCCAGTGTGGGCCAGCTCCTTGGCTTGGTGTGGTGTGGGCAGGCCAGAGCCCCCATGGGTGGGGACCGGGCTTCCTTTGACCCAAACTTCATGGGAACAATAGACTTCAGAGCAGTCACTAGGGGCAGGAAACGGGAGCTGTGTTAAGGCAGGGGTGACCCTCCTGGGGGATGGGATTGCATATCCGGTTGAGTGTTAGGGGGCAGTGCAAAGGGCATTGGGGAGGGGCTGATGACACACAGGGTGGGCCACTGGGGTGGGGCTCTTCTCCTAAGGGGGCTGTTGACTCAGAGTGAAACTTGAGCTCTGAAGGCCCATTATTTGGCTGAGGGCTCAGCTTTGTGTCCTTCTAGCAAAGATCTGCCAGCCTCTGCTCATGCCAAGCTCACCCCTGCCAAAACCATGCCTTCCCCTTCCCTTCGAGCCCCCGAGATGTCTTGGTGAGTTGCCCTGGGCAGGATAAAAGCCTAGGGTTGTTTCTTCCTGGCTGTCCTCCATCCTGGCCGCCCTCCATCTTGGCGTTGAGCCTTGAGTAATAGTTGATGGCGAGGCGATGTTGTTGGGCAGAGCTCTTGGTGGGGAGGCAACAGACCTGAGGTGACTGGATGAGGAGGGATTTCTTCAGCCACAGTCTGTAAGACAGGCAAGGGGAGATTCCTGCCTGAGGCAGGTGGTGGAATGTTCTGGGAGGCAGAAGATTGTTATCTCACCTTCACCTATGTAAGGGTGGGACAGATTTAGTGAGAGGTCTAAGGAGCACTTTGCTTTGGGGGAAGTGACAGTCAATCCACCTGAATTGCTCTGAGTTCAGGTTACCAGATTTTTTACATCAATGTTGGGGGTTCTGAGAAGCCCCAGGAGTGACCACTGAACCCCCTCACTGCCAGGCCTGGGAGGAAGGTAAGGATGCAGGCAGCAACGCCCCAGAGGGGCAGGATAGGGCTCTGGAAATAGCAGACCGCTGAGCTTCTTATTGCTGTCTTGGCCAATTATTGGTCAGATTCTGTTTTTGTAGTGCTGGGACTTGAACCTGGGACCTTGGACATGCTTGGCAAGTTCACTGAGCTACACCCCTAGCCTTCTATGTAGGTCAGAGTTCTGAACCAAAAAAACCCATGGAGATGTTGAAAATGAAGTCAACATGGATTTACTCTACCAAGTTGGGGGAAAAATTCATTTAGGAGGAGAAACATTCAGTAAGGATTTTAGCCTTATGACTTTCTTGGGTATAGGAGAAATCCATGTGGCCTGGTGAGACAGCAGTGAGGTGAATGTGGCTGAAAGCACCCTGGGTCCTGATTCCATAGTTCCCATCACTCAGAAGGAGGTTTCCAGTGATAATGAGCCCTGAATCTCTCTTTGTTTTTTTTCTGTTCTGTGGATACTGAGAATAATAAGCATTGGATGACAGAACCAGGATTCAAAATCATCTCATTTGACTGGAATTGCTGAGATTAAGCAGAAAGATGAAATTGTTACTATTAACATTATTATTTGTCTAACTCTTAAAATTAATACAGACCGGCTGCGGTTGTAGCTCAGTGGTAGAGTGCTTGCCCTCCATGCGTGAGGCCTTGGGTTCAAACCTTAGCACCATATAAAAATAAATAAATAAATAAATAAATAAAAATAAAGATATTGTGTCCATATACAACTAAGAAAAATATTTTTTTAAAAAAGAGACTAATACAGAGTCATTATTGAAAACCTGGAGAATAAAGAAATCATGAAGAAGAAGAAAAATTGGTAAATTATACCATAACTTGGATGGGCTAATGGTGTGATAGGGTCTATGTCAGGAATACCTTTGTCACTGAGCTCTGTGACACTGACCACACTGAGAGTCTGGTTTTAGAAATTGGTAGAGACATCTGTCTTAATAAGAATTGGGGGTAGTTCAGTGACAGAGTCCTTGCCTAGTATGATCAAGGCCCTGGGTTCCATCCCTAGTATCGCTAAGAAAGGAAAGAAAAAAAAAAAAAGAGTTGAGCTGGGTGGGAGGCTAGAACCTGCACCCCATCAGGGTGCTGTCATTTTGCTGCTATTTCTCCCTTCTGGAAGGCAGGCCCTCTTTGCAGCAATAGTGTGTTGGGTTTATCTGATCTGAAGTTACTTCCTTCTGTAAATAACTTCATTGCATGGAACTTTTTTTTTTTTTAATCAGGGATTGCACTCAGGGGTGCTGAGCCACATCCCCAGCTCTTTTTATTTTTTATTTTGAGACGGGTTCTCACTAAGTTAACTAGGGCCTCACTGAGTTGCTGGGACTGCCTTGAACTTGCAATCCTTTTGCTTTCACCACCCGAGTTCCTGGGATTGCAGGTGTGTGCTCCTGCACCTGGCACATAGAACTTCTTTACATAGAACTTGTTAGGGACACTTAGGAAGAGGGAAATTGGACTAGATGGTCTCTACTACCTCTTTTTCCTTGATTCTGTGGTCCTGGGCCTCAGTTTTTTTGCATGTTAGCTTGTGAGATTGCACTAGAGGATATTACCACTTCAACATTCTGGATTCCTGCTGGAGGGAGGTAGAGCTGAACTGCTTTTCAAACTGGCCTTAAAGTTGGGAGAGGGGCAGTGTCAGGGCAGTTACAGGAGGAGAATGGGAAATGTGGGAGTTATTGCCTGGCTCCCACCATCTTTATGCAGCTGAATGACATGGTGTCAGTTGCAGTCTTGGTCCTGTCCTGAGCCTGGAAATGGAGAAGATGACCCAGCATGGACTAGGAGCAATGGTGTAGACTCCAGTGCAGCAGAGCAGTCCTACAGAAATACAATGCAGATAACACGTATATTTTAAGTTACCTAGAAGCCATACTTATTTATTTATTTGCAATACCTGGGATTGAACCCTGGGCCTTACACAAGCTAGGCAAGCACTGAGCTGCATCCCCAGCACTCTTTATTTTAAGACCAGATCTTCCTAAGTTGCCTGGCTGACCATGAACTTGTGATGCTCCTGCCTCAGCCTCTTAAGTGGCTGGGATTACAGGTGTCCACTACCACACCCAGCTAGGAGTCACATTTAAAAAGTACAAATGTGATAAAATGATTCAAACTTTCATGTTTATAAAATTATCATTTTTTAACCTGCAATCAGTAGTAAAAAGGATTAGTGAGATTACTATTTTTTTTTTTTTTTGGTACCAAGGATTGAATTCGGGTACTTGGCTACTGCACCATATCCCCAGCCATATTTTGTATTTTATTTAGAGAGAGAGTTTCATTGAGTTGCTTAGCTTCTCATAGTTGCTGAGACTGGCTTTGAACTTGCGATTCTCCTGTTTCAGCCTCCCAAGCCGCTGGGATTACAGGCGTGCACCACCTGCCTAGCGAGATTACATTTTTTAATGCAAAGTGTTGGAAACCCAGTATGCATGTTACACTTTATAGTACATTCAGTTTGACTACCCGCATTTCATTGCTTATTAGCCGCATGGCGCTAGTGGGTACCGTTTGGACTATGTAGTTTACAGCCAGCCTTGTGGATTTGAGTCCCTATCTTGCCACTTGTCAGGTGTAGACTTTGGGTACATTATGTAACTGGATTATGTCTCAGTTTCTCCATCTGCAAAATGAGGATAATGTTAATAGAACCAATTTCATACAATTGATGTGAAGATTGAGTTAATATTTATAAAATGTTTAGTTCTTTGGCTTCTATTAAGCCCTGTATAAGTGTTTGTCAAATAAATGACCGTAAATGGTCCTTAAGACAAGCTGAAATTTGTAAGAGGGAGAGGCTAGCGATATGCTTGGAAAGAACCAATTGTGGAGTGGTCCCATGGAGTCACTGATAGGCCATGCCTATGCTACAGTAGTTCTGCATCATGAAATTGACTTCCAGTCAGATAGGCACAATCAGTTACTGCTGCAAAGAGGGCCTGCCTTTTGGAAGTGAGAAACAACAGTGCCTTGGTGATGGGACAGGCTCCAATCCCTCAGCAGGTGTGTCCTGAGCATCTGTCTGCCTGGGGCTTGGAACTGTGCTGGCTGGCGTGCAGGAAGCAAAGCATCCTTAGCCCATGCTGCGTCATAAATTGCATGACCTCATGTTGGAATGGGAGGTGGAGTCACTTCCAGCACTTGGGAGTTTAAGCAATAGTCTTGCTGCTTATGCAAGAGCACATGAAGCCATCTCAGTGGCTTTCTATACTCTCCTCAGAATACCGCCATCCCCAGCACTGTCTGCTCTCCTCTCTCGGCCCAAACTATCGGCTGATCTATAGCAGTCACAGAGTACCCACTGTGTGCTGGGCACTGGACAGTGGGGGAACATGGATAGAAGGTACCTGTCCCACAGACTGAATAGCTAACGATAATCTGTGGGATGAAAGAAGGGCTAATTAGAGGCACAAGTAAGTGCTGTAGGTGCTGGTAAGGGTGATTCACTCTGATGGAGCTGGGAGGAGTCAGGGAAGGCTTCACAGAGGAGGGGGTGCCTGACCTGGCTTTGTGGATGGGTAGGGATTTGATAGTTCTGAGTGTGTGAGAAAGAGAGAGGGACCCAGAGAAGGAAAGATCTGAGCAGATATGTAGTAGCTATCTTCATGAAATGATTAGAAGAAGGGAGATAGGGATGAAGTGGATTTGAGCTGTACCCTCAAAGGATGTGGAGGTCTTGTTTTTCATTTTTGGGCAAAGGATTGAATCCCTGGCTTCATGAATGCGAGGCAAGTGCTCTGTCACTGAGCTATTCCCCCAGCCCAGAACTTGTTTTAACTTTTTAAGGATGCATGTAGCACAATGTATCTCTTTTTTGAGGAGGGATACCAAAGGTTGGGGGGGTGCATTAACCAAGAGCCACATCCCCAGCCCTTTTTATTTTGCAACAGGGTCCCACTAAATCATTTAGGGCCTCTCTCAGTTGCCTAGGCTGGCTTTGAATTTGCGTTCCTCCTGCCTCAGCCTCCCAGTCTGCTGGGATTACTGCTCCTGGTTGCAAGATATACTGTTTATATTGTACAGTTTTATGGTTTTGACAGATGAACAGAGTTATGTATTAACCACCACAGTCAAGCTGCAGACGGTTCCAACTCCCAAAATTTCTTCATTTGATATCAGTTCCCCTCCCTCCCCCATGCCCATCCCCTGGCATCTCTGTCTGTTTTGCCATTCCTGTAATTTTGTCTTTTCCAGAACATCGGGAAAATGGAATCGTCATGTAGTTAGGTAGCTTTCTGGGTCTGGCTTCTGTCATTTGGCATAATGCCTTTGAGAGTCATCCAAGTTGTGTATGTTGATAGAGAAGGAAAGATATCTGAGCAGATAGGAAGTGGAGTGATTTGAGGGCCGTTAGTATTCCATTACTGTGTATGGTATTCCACCGAGTTTATCCAGCACTGGTGGAAGGGTGTTTGGGTTGTTCCCAAAATGTTCCTTATGAATAAAGCTGATATCAACATTTAATACAGGGCTTCATTTCACTTTTATCAAAACCTAGGAGTAGAATTTCTGGTTTATGTGGTATATGAATGTTCACTGGTTTTTGTTGTTGATGATGATGTTGTGATACTAGGGAATGAAACCAGTGAGCTACATCTCCAGCCCTTTTTGATTTTTATTTTGAGATAAGGTCTAAATTGCCTAGGCTAGCCTCAGTCTCGTCCTTCCAACTTGTTGGGATCACAGGCACCCGCCACTGCACTTAGCTGTTCGCTGCTTTAAGAAACTGTCAGAGCCGGGTTTTGTGTACCAGTACTTAGGGGCACTAACCCACTGAGCCACATCCCCAGAGTCTCACTGAGTTGCTTAGGGACTGGCTAAGTTTGTCTCAGCCTTCCAAGTCACTGGGATTACAGGTGTGCACCATCATGCCTGGCCAGGGTATTTATCTATTTTCCAAAGTATAATGCTTTTCATTCCCACCAGCAACATAGAGGTCCATTGCTCCAAATTCTTAGCAGGGTTTGGAACTGTCAGGTTGTTGGTTTTTTTCCTTTCCATTCTGATAGTCATGTAATGGAATCTTATTGTGATTTTAATTTGCATTTTTCTGATGACTGATGATATAGAGCATCATTTGCACTGGTATAACTTCTTTGGTGAAGTGTCTGCCCAAATCTTTGGCCCATTTTTCTCTTTGCTTATTTTGAATGTTCTTTAATATTCTGGATACAGGCTCTTGCTAGGTATGTTATTTACACATTTTTGGAGAAAATTCATTTACACAGAAATGAATGGGTAGAGGGACTCCAAAGTTGAGCTTAGCGTTTGGTGTCCTGAACCTCGGCTTTTTTTATATATATATATATATATATATATATATATATATTTTTTTTTTTTTTTTAGGTGGATACAATACCTTTATTTTATTTTTATGTGGTGCTGAGGATGGAACCCAGTACCTCACCTGTGCTAGGTGAGCGCTCTACCACTTGAGCCTCAACCCCAACCCTCAGGGTTTTTTTAGGGGCAAAGGTGGGACCAGGATGAGGAGTGGGGTACACCTTGGGAATGGTTTATGACAAAGAAGTGGAACAGGGTCTTCCATGAAATTCCTGGCTGAGTATCTGCAACAGATGACACTTAAGAATAAGAGGTCCAGGTCACCATCTTGGTTTGTGGGGCATCCTCTCTGCCTGGTGGAAGGTACCTGGTCCATTTCTCATGACCAGTTGGGTCAGGCTGTGTGGTCCCCCTCCCCTAAAGCAGAGGCTGGTGTTCATTCTTGAACTTGGCTTTGTTTCCAAATTGGATGACCATGCATTCTGGAATGGGAGGTGGGGTGGTTGTCATGCCTGCAGGGGTAAGCCACTGGGTGTGGCTGGTTCAGGAGAGAATCAGTGGGGGTGAGTTTTCTGGGTCAGGATGGATCCTTTGCTGTGGTGGCCTCAGCCAGGATCTGAGGGCTTTGGGCCATAAACAGAATTTCTAGAGTATTTCAGTCCTGTCACTGTCCAGCCAGAGTGGCTCTGGGAAAGAACATTTCCATGAAAAATGACCAAGGGGACGGAGGTGATAGCATACGCGCCTATAATTCCAGCAGTTTGGGAGGCTGAGGCTGGAGGATGGCAAGTTCGAGGCAGGACTCAGCAACTTAGTGAGGCTCTTTCTCAAAATAAAAAATAAAAGGGCTGAGGGCATGACTTAGTGATTAAGTGCCCCTGGGTTCAATCCCTGGTACCTTCATACCCCTCAAAAATATGACCAAGGGTAAAGTGGGTGCTGCCCTCTGCCTCCTCTCCAAGCTCTGTTCACCCTGACCCACTTCTATGCTGGGAGCTATGGCTGAGAGCTCCTGTGCCAGGGGTGCAGCCCTTTGTGAGAGGTGATTAAGGCCTTGAACTTTTGAGTGGGGTAGAGTGGAAAATAACTACTTTCAGCGAGCGGCTATCAATGTCTCCAGGGTCCTGAGGGGGTCCGTGTGACTCCCTGGTGCGCTTGGGTCCTGGAAAGCTGAGCACTTTTGCCTGGCTCTTGCCAGTTGTGCACCTGAGCTCCCCTTCAGGGGGCCTGTGCTGCATGGGTATCTGGTTTGGTAGGGTGAGGGCAGCCCTATCCCAGCAGCACACCGATGTGCAAACTCATCCTGAAGACCGGTGAAACAGGCATTTGGTGTGCGGCCCTTAGGGTATATTCTGGCAGTGCCCTGGAGGAATTGCCATTTGATGGAATTCCATGCCAAGTCCTTCAAGTCCTTCTGTCTGGCAAAGACTTCTTAGTTAAATCATCTATTTTAAGATTTGTATTTTCACAGGACAGCTTACTTAAGGTGAAGCCAACTGTTTTGGTTCAGTAGTTGGCCACTTGAGTACTTTCATTATTTTATGTGGTGCTGGGAGTTGAACCCTGAACCTTGTGCATGCTAGCCATGTACTCTACCACTGAGCTACACCCCCAGCACAAGCTTTCATTTTATTTAGGAACCCTTTTTTAAGGCTCCAAGAAGAAAAGATTACAAGATTTACTTTTCCCAGCTCCATACTTTATTTTTTAATAGAATAAATTTAAATACACACACACACACACACACACACACACACACACACACGATAGGCTGAGCACGGTGGTTCATGACTGTAATCTCAGCAACTCAGGAGGCCGAGGCAGGAGGATTGCGAGTTCAAAGCCAGTCTCAGCAACTTAGTGAGGCACTTAGCAACTCAATGAGATCCTGTCTCTAAATAAAATATAAAAACTGGTTGAGGATGTGGCTCAGTGATTAAGCAACCTTGGATTCAATCCCCAGTACCAAAAATATGTGTGTGTGTGCGTATATAATGGTATTTATTTATTTTGGTTCTGGGAATTGAAACCAGAGGTGCTTAACCTGAGCCACATGCCCAGTCCTTTTTTTTTTTTTTTTGTTTTGAGACAGGTTCTAGGTAAGTTGCTGAGGCTGGCTTCTAATTTGTGATTCTTTTGCATCAGCCTCCATTCACTGAGATTATAGACGTGTGCCATGGTGCCTGATTTTGTGTGTGTGTGTGTGTGTGTGTAAAATATCCCCAAATGCTAAAAAATTATATATATATAAAATATTTGGCAGTTTGGGGATTATAGAAGAATTGAGCAGGGTATAGAGTTCTTTTATGTACCTGTCCTCCTCCAGTTAGCAGTGTCTTGCGTTAGTGTGGTCCTCCTATGAGGAGCTACCGTGGTGCATTATTATCCTCTTGGTTCACAGAGCTTTCGCTCTTGGCATCTCAGATCCTGTGGGTTTTGGCATGTGTATCCACTGTTATAGTATCATCCCATATAATTTCACTGCCTTAAAAATTCTGTGTACCAAGTATTTTCTCCCAACCTCTGATCTTTCTATTGTCTCCATAGTTTTGCCTTTTCCTATATTAACTGTGGAATGTTATACAGTTGGAATCCTGCAGTGGATAGTCTTTTCAGATTGGCTTCTTTCACTTAGCATTATGCATTTAAGGTCCCACCATGTCTTGTCTTGGAGGAACTTGCTTGATAGCAAGTTTTTTTTTTTTTTTTCCACTTAATAATATTCTACCCTACCCACCACTTTTTTTTTTTGCAAATGGGGTGCTGAGCCCCAGAGAGGGGGAGTTCCTGGCAGGAAAGCCGAGCTTGGAGTCTAATTTGTCTTTTTTCTGCAAGCCAACTGTTGCAAGGGGCTTCCATGCCTGGCATTATGCTAGGGCCTAAGGCCAGTTTCATTACATTTCATCACCCCTTTTTGTGGCCCCAAGCAGGGGGTGGAGGGGTGTGGACATCCACTGGCAGTGACCCACTTCCTGGAGGTGTTAGAGATAGGCCTGCTGACACTCACCACCCCAGAAACCTGGGAGGGCTGGTTGGGGACAGGATGCAGTTCCCACCTCCTGGAGAGCTGAGGACAGGGTGTACTGGAGCCAGGTGTGTCCTCACTTACCCTGCCCTGTCCTAGGGCCTGGGACTGGGCTTGGGGCTATGGCCACTTAGGAATCTTATCTCCCCCACTTCTCTGCGTCTCCAGGCAGCCCCTCCCACTTCAGACTCCTCCTCCTGGATTGCTTCCCAGAGTTCCTCTCCTCCTGGCTACTTAGCTCCCCTTCATTCTTATCTCCACCCTCCTTCATCCCACCCTCCTTCATCCCTGCATAGAAGAGCCATGAATGTGTGAGGAGCCCTTCCTCGTGCCAGGCTCAGGGGTATCTTAGGATTGAATTTATTTATTTGTTTTGAGATGGAGTTTTACTGTTTGCCCAACTGGCCTCCAACTCCTGGGCTCAAGGCAGAGTCCTCCTCCTCCTCCTACCTCAACTTTCTGAGGAGCTGGAACTACACTGCCCAGCTTATGATGGAATCCCATCCTCATGACATGCCTGTTGGCTGTATTTAGGGGGAACATGGAGGTTCAGAGAGGTCTAGTAGCTTGCCCAGGGTCCAAGCTTGTGACTTCAGAGCCAAGGGTTGAATCCGTGCCCTACATAGCACTTCCCTCCCGGCCAGGCAGTGCTGAAGGAGTCTGCTCTCTGTTCCTTTTATATGGTAGTGGGGACTAAACCCAGGGGCACCTAACCACTGAGCCACATCTGTAGTGCCCCCCCTGCTTTTTTAAATATCCTTTTTAGTTGTGGATGGACCTTTATTTTATTCATTTATCTATATGTGGTGTTGAGAATCGAACCCAGTGCCCCACACATATGAGACAAGTGCTCTATCACTGAGCCCCAGCCCCAGCCCCGCAGCCCTTTTTTATGTTTTTAGAGACAGGGTTTTGGTGAGTTGTTTAGGGCCCCTCTAAATTGCTGAGGCTGGCTTTGAACTCTCAACCCTACTGCCTCAGCCTCTGAGCGACTCTCTTTTCCTTTTGTTCCAATGCATCCTGTTCCTGGGGAGGATCTTTGCCATCCTCTCTTAACCTCCTCCCTATTCCTGTCCTGTCAGGAAGCAGTATGTGATAAATGTCCTTCTGCATGTCACTAAGAGGATGGGGCACACGTATTGCACTGTACCTGTGCCAGGTGCTGTACCTGCCTTTTAACTTAATCCTTACGTAGCTCCTCCGTGCAACTCCTGTTTTGTTTTTTTTCTTTCAGTGCTGGGGATGGAACTCAGAGCCTCACACAAGCTAGGCCAGTGTTCTTTCACTGGGCTAAATCTCCTACCCAATTTGGTTATTTATTTATTTTTTAAAATCTATTTTCATTTATTTATTTATTTTTAAAATATTTAATTTTTAGTTGTAGTTGAACATGATACCTTTATTTCACTTATTTATTTTTATGTGGTGCTGAGGATTGAACCCAGGGCCTCGCACGTGCTAGGTGAGTGCTCTACCACTGAGCCACAATCGCAGCCCAATTTTTTTAAATTAAAAAAAAAAAATTAAATTTATTTATATTTTTTCATTTGGCTATTTTTTGAGAAGGCCCCTTTTCTGATTTTCAGCAAGCCCAGCCTTTTCATTTTATTTATTTACTTATTTTTATTGGTACTGGGGATTGAACCCCAAGGGGCTTTACCTGGAGCCACTCCACTCCCCTGGCCTTTTTTTTTTTTTTTTTTTTTTTAATACAGGGTTTCCCTAAATTGCTGAGGCTGGCCTTGAATTTGGTAATCCCCCTGCCTCAGCCTCCCAAATTGCTGGGATTACAGGTATGCACCACCACACCCAGGTAGCCCAGCCTTTTTAAAGTCACATTGGGGTCAGTTTTTCTGGCTGAGTACCTGGACAGCCTTGCCTAGTTCATTTCTCTGCTGGGTTGTTTTTTCTCTGTTCCCTCTCCTCCCTTTCATTTCCAAGGACTCACTCAACCAGGACCTGGGGACTCATTCTTGTCTCTTTTTATTTTCAACTATAAACAGGCCATTTTCTTTTGTCCCTTGTACTTTGGGACTGGGTCCCCATACAGTACCTCCTCCTCTTCTCTGTCCACATTTTTTTCCTTCTGCTTTTAAAAATACTTTTATTTATTTTACTTTAATTTTTAAAAATGTATTTATTTGTTCTAATCTGTTATACATGACAGCAGAATGATCTTGGATTCATTGTATCCAAATGGAGCACAATTTTTGACTTTTGTGGTGGTAGTCAAAGTGGGGTCACACCATTCCTGCAGTCATACCTGTACCTAGGATAGTCGTGTCCATCTCACTTCACCATCTTTCCTACCCCCATGCCTCCTCCTCACCTCCCCTTTGCCCCATACAAAGTTTCTCCACTCATCCCATCCCTCCCATTATAGATCAGCATCCACTTATCAGAGGAAACATTTGGCATTTGGTTTTTTGAGGATTGGCTTACTTCACTTAGCATGATATTCTCCAATTCTATCCATTTACCTCAAATGCCATAATTTTATTCTCTTATTGCTGAATAATATTTCATTGTGTGTGTATACCGCAGTTTCTTTATCCATTCACCTATTGAAGGGCATCTAGGTTGATTCCACAGTTTGGCTATTGTGAATTGTGTTGCTATGAACACTGATGTGGCTGGGTCACTGTAGTATGCTGTTTTTAAGTCCTTTGGGTATAGACCAAGGAGTGGGATAGCTGGGTCAAATTGTAGTTCCATTCCAAGTTTTCTAAGGAGTCTCTATACTGTTTTCCAGATTGGCTGCACCAATTTGCAGTCCTACCAGCAATGTGTGAGTGTGCCCTTTCCTCCATGTCCTTGCCAACACTCATTGTTGCTTGTATTCTTGATAACTGCCCTTCTGACTGGAGTGAGATGGAATCTTAGAGTAGTTTTGGTTTACATTTCTGTAATTACTAGAGATGTTGAACATTTTTTCATATATTTGTTGATCCATTGTATGTCTTCTGAGAAGTGTTTGTTCAGCTGCTTAGCCCATTTACTGATTGGGTTGTTTGTTTGTTTGTTTGTTGTTAAGTTTTTTTTTTTCTTCCAGAAATATTTTAATAAAAATTGGCCATTTCCAAGAAACACCCACTGCATGCCCAGCAATAAAAGAGAACCATAACAAAATAGAAAATTTACCATATGGCTATGATTTAAAGAAAAAAAATTGCAGACACTAAACACATCAGCAAAGTCCAATATTAAAGTTGCATTCCTTCTTATGGGCTATGATTAAGAATCTGATTAGATATCAAAATAAAACTTAATACAAATGCTTAACTATTTAGGTCAAACGACCTCTACAAAAGTATCTGTCCTCCAAAGCATTCCAGTTTGAGACTCAGTTTTAGAATAAGGCATAACAAATATTAACAAAAGACATACAAGGTGATAAAAAGAGGAACTCTACAATTCCCCACATACTCTGAACCTAATAAAACAAATCTAATTTTTTTTTATTATTTTTCTTTAAACAACTGCCAAGATTGGAACCAAAGATAAATAGAAGGCACAACAGTTTTTGCTCTGGTTGTTATTTGGTTGGGGGGATTTTTTTTTTTCTTTCTTTTTTTTTTTTTTTTTTAAACAAATACAATGAAACATGAAAAAACTCTACTTCAAAAGAATCTAACAGTTCAAGAAAAGCCTATTAATTGCATTCTAGACATTTATCTATCTCACGATTTAAATTTCAATAAAAACAGTAGGTTTTAGAATAATTTTGTGATCACATATCAAAAGAAAAAAGTTCTATTAACACTGTTATTCAGTTTTTAACCACATCAGGGAGAATCAAATGTTAAACTTTCCAATGGCAATTTGGAATGTTGTTAAGTTCTTTATATTTCCTGGAGATTCGTGCTCTATCTGATGTGTGTGTGGCAAAAATGTATTTCAAAATGTAGGCTGTCTGTTCACCTCATTGATTTTTTTTTTTTTTTTTCTGGAAAGAAGCTTTTTATTTTGAATCCATCCCATTTATTGATTCTTGATTTTATTTCTTGTGCTTTAGGAGTCTTGTTAAGGAAATTTGGGCCTAATCCAATATAATGAAGATTTGGGCCTGCTTTTTCTTCTTTTAGGCATAAGATCTCTGGTCTAATTCTTTTTTTATAATATTTTTTTTAGTTGTAGATGGACTCAATACCTTTATTTATTTATTTTTAAAAGTCATGATAATCCAGGCATGATGGCCCACACCTGTAATCCCAGTAGTTTGGGAGACTGAGTGAGTACAAAGCCAGCCTCAACAAAAATGAGGTGCTAAGCAACTGTCTCTAAATAAAATACAAAATAGGGCTGGGGATGTGGCTCAATGTTTGAGTGCCAAAGTTCAATCCCTGGTATCAAAAAAAGAAAATAGTTATGCTAAAATATTTATATTATATATCAGGCATGGTGATGCAGGCCTATAATCCCACCAACTCTGGAGACAGAGGCCAGCCTCAGCAACTTAGTAAGACCCTGTCTCAAAACTGAAAGGACTGGGAATGAATGCAGCTCAAGGGTAGAAAGTTCCCAGGTTCCCAGGTTCAATTCCCAGTACCACTGGCACGTGAGCGTGCACACACATACACACACAGTTATTTTTAGGTGTATAGTTCAGTGGCATTAAGTACATTCACAATGTCATGCAACTGTCACCACCATCCAACTCTAGAACTTTTACATTCTCCCAAAGAGAAACTCTGTACCTATTAAATAACTTACCATTTCCCCTCTGAACACTATTTTTTCTTCTGTATCAATTTGACTATTCTAAATGCTTCATATAAGTGGAATCATACATTATTATTTTTGTCTTTTTGTGTTATTTACTTAGCATAATGTTTTCAAGGTTCATCTAGTTGGAGCGTGTCAGAATAATTCTCAGGCTGAGTAGTACCCCTCACATTTTGTCTATCCATTCATCTGTCGATGAGACTGTTCCTACATTTTTACTATCTTGGTACCTTTTGACATTTCTCTCTTCACCAGATGTGGTATTCTCGGGCCCTGGAGTCCAGCATCATTTTGATCCCCACTCCCACTCGTATCCCAAGATGTTTACTTGTTCGGGTTTCCCATGTTACCCTCCCTAGGTATAGCTGATTCTTGTTATTCATGGTAGTTATGGCCTATAAAGTTGCTGTGGACACTGAATTAGCAAATATTGCACCATGGCTCCTAGTAGAAGTTAGGGTTAGGTTCCCATAAATCTCTGGTCTCAAGATTCTTGTCAACTGATTAATTTATAAACTTTTTATATGCTTCTGTTTTAAGATACCTTATTTAATATATATTGTTGATTACAAACCCCACTATTATGTATAATTATAAAGCACCAATAAAAAAAAGAAGCAAGGAGCCCAGCACCGTGGCACACGCCTATAATCTTAGCTACTCGTGAGGGTAAGGCTGAGGTAGGAGAATCACTTGGGCAACTTACTGAGACCTTGTCTTAAATTAAAGCAAAAGGGCTGGGAATGTAGCTCAGTGGCAAAACACCCCTGGTTTTAATCCTCAGCACTGCAAAAAAAAAAAAAAAAATCTGTGATGCATTTATTATGTTATAGTCATTATGCATTATAAATTTTAGTCAAATACTATCTTATGGAATAAATAGTCATTTCTCCTAAATGTTGGGGGGAAATGAAGCTTAAAAAATGTGTGCCCAGGGTCCATTTTGAAGAGTGAAATCAACCAAAAGGGGGCTGGGGTTGTGGCTCAGTGGTAGAGCACTTGCCTGGCACATGTAAGGCACTGGGTTCAATTCCTCAGCACCACATAAAAATAAGTAAAGCAATTTAGTAAAATAAAAGTATCTTTGATTTAAAAAAAAATTAACCAAAAACCTACAAGGTTGAAAAACACAGCAGTCAACAGACCACTTTATTTATTTTTTAAAACATATATATTTTTAAAGTATCTATTTTGTTTATTTATTTTTATGTTTTATGCTGAGGATTTTTATTTTTATTTTTATGCTGAGGGTCGAACCCAGTGCCCTACATGTGCAAGCCACTAAGCCACAACCACAGCCCAGCAGAGCACTTTGAAAAGGACAGTTGGATATAGTATAGGAACTGAGACAAGAAGGCAGAATGCAGCCTTATTTAACCTTAGCCTGGAGGCAGCTTGGCATGTAGACTGCTCAGCGCTCAGCGCATGCCGCATCTGAGTGACCACCGAGGCAGGAGTAGTGTTGGCCCTCTCTATGCACAGGTTCCACACCTGTGGGTTCAGTCAGCCCCAAATCAAAACTATTGAGGGCAAGATTATCTGTACTGAGCATATACAGACACTCCCCCTTATCTGTGATACAATATAACAGCTATTTACATAGACTTACATTGTGTTATCACAGGTCCTCTAGAGATGACTTAAGTATCTAGGAGAATGTGCTAGATTATAAGCAAATAAATACTGCCATTTTATTTTTATTTTTATTTTTTTAAATTAATTTTTATTGTAGGTTGTTCAAAACATTACATAGTTCTTGATATATCATATTTCACACTTTGATTCAAGTGGGATATGAGCTCCCATTTTTATCCCATATACAGATTGCAGAATCACATCAGTTGCAGAACCATTGATTTACATATTGCCATTCTGGTGTCTGTTGTATTCTGCTGCCTTTCCTATAATACTGCCATTTTATAGAAGGTTGAGTGTCATGTGTTTGGGCAAACTCTGGGGTCTTCCATACTAAAAAGACTGTATTGATTGGGGTTTTTTTTTGAGACAGGGTCTCCCTAAATTGCTTAGGGACTCCCTAAGTTGCTGAGACTGGCTTTGAACTTGAAATCCTCCTGCCTCAGCCTCCTGATATAAATATATATTATATATACATACATACATACACACACACACACACACACACACACACACACACACACACACACATATATATATATATTTATTTATTTATTTATTTATTTATTTTTTTTTTGTATGAGGGATTAAACTCAGGGCCACTCAACCACTGAGCCACATCTCCAGCCCTATGTTGTATTTTATTTAGAAACAGGGTCTCGCTGAGTTGCTAAGCATCTCGTTGTTGCTGAAGCTGACTTTGAACTCATGATCCTCCTGCCTCAGCCTCCCAAGCCTCTGGGATTACAGGCATGTGCCACTGTGCCTGGCAGCTGTATTGATTTTGATGTTACAGATTTTCACAAGTAAAATTTGCAAATATGGAACCTCGGAAGATTCTGTGATTAGTGAGCATTGGCTGCACTTGATCTTCCTGGTTACTTTGAATTCCTTCACCCTGGACAGAAGAAGGGCATTGAGGCTAGGCACAGGGACACATGCCTGTGAGCCCTGGCCACTCGGGAAATTGAGACCAGCCTGGGCAACACAGACCCTGTCCCCAAAATAAAACATGAAGAAGGACACTGAGGGCAGAGTCACGTCTCTTTTAACCATGTACCCAATACCTGGCAGATATGTTCATACCCAGTTCTGAATGAGGGTTCCGAAGACAGAGCATTGAAGTGCTCCGGGTGAGGTGTTTGAGAAGGGGTTTCTTGGGCTGGGGAAGCTGCTCCCCTCTTCCCTGGATCGATCCTCTCTTCCGTCATTGAGAAGCATCCACTTGATGTCACAGTGGTTATAATTGTGAAGCAGAAAAGTGCAGGGAGATTATTTCCAGTTCTACTTTCAACTAGTCTGGTGGTCTTTTTGCTTGTCCCTTTCCCTCTTGGGGCCTTAGTCTCCTCACCTGTAACTTGGATGCTAACTCCAGGTCTCTGAAGTTCTTTCCCTACACAAGCAGGGGCAATCCTGCATCTTCCTTTGCCAGAGGCCGTGGAAGCATTGGGGTTCTTGCCGAGAAACAGGCTAGGAAGGCTTGCATGCACAGAGGAACTTCTCTAACTCCCCTGAACCATTCAGTCCAAGGTCTGGTACCCTTCCCTGTTACTCTTCACATCTAACTTGAATAACTCATGCTGCAGAGTCAGACCATTTCCCTTTCCAGTTGTCTATAAAGCTGTTGGCAAAGTAGGTAAAAGATGCACAGTGGTGGGCAAGAGAAAGCTTGCTGTGGACAGGCTGCAGATCCAGCCCCTGAGCCTTGCCACCTACTAGCTTTGGCATTTGGGCAAAGCATTTTAGCTCAAGGAGCCTCAGCATTTCTTTGGTGAGATGGGATGTACCAGCTACTGTAAGGGATGTGGGAGGAGTAGAGAAGTAGTCAAGTGCCCAGCCCAGTGCCTGGCACAGAGTGAGCACCCAGACCTGTACCTCCTAGTGTAAACACTCTAGTAGTTCTTGTTTTTGCATGATTGGGGATTGAACCCAAGGGTGCTTAACCACTGAGCCACATCCCCAGTCCTATTTTGTATTTTATTTAGAGACAGGGTCTCACTGAGTGGGTTGGGACCTTGCTAAGTTGCTGAGATTGGCTTTGAACTCACTATCCTCCTGCTTCACCCTCCCAAGCTGCTGGGATTACAGGCATGCACCACTGCACCTGGCTTGCAGCAGGATACTTTCATGGTGTGGGACAGTGGCAGTGAGCTGCTGCTCCACTCAGGCACATGGTCACAAGGGTGAACAACACATACCGTATACTATACTATGTTGCCAGCATATGTTTGGATACAGGTGTTCCATATATTTACTGAAATAATTAACACTTTATTATACAGAAGCTTTGCATGAGATGGTTTTGCCCAGCCATCAATTGACATTGAGTATTCTGAGCATATTTGGGGTGGGTGAGGCTATGCTAAGGTGTTGAGTGCTTTATTTATTTATTTATTCATTTATTTATTTATGGTGGTATTAGGGATTGAACTTTGCGTTCTCTGCCACTGAGCTACACCCCTATCCCTTTTTATTTTATATTTACTTATTTATGCACATCACCCAATTTTATTCCCTAGCCATTTTTATTTTTTATTTTGAGACAGGGTTTCATGAAGTTGCCAAGGCTGGCCTCCAACTGGCGATCCTTCTGCCTCAGCCTCTGAAGCATCTGGGATTACAGGCAAACACAGGTGAGATCTCTTCACAAGACTAATACTGTGAGTGGCTCAGGGTGGGACTTAGAGATCGCTTATGGTCCTGGGTGGCTGTTAAAAGGTGAGTGCCTGAGCTGGACCCTCGGGGAGAGGACTTCAGGTCTGAGGTCTGTTTTGTTTGGTTGGTTGTTTTATAGTGCTGCGAATGGAACCCAGGGGCTCTCGCTTGCCAGGCGAAGGCTCTGCCCCTCAACTACATCCTCAACTCCTTGATGTCTGCTGTGGCTACTTTCTTGGGGCTTTCTCTGCACCCCCCTGAGCTTTGGCTTCTTTGTGTATGTCCTGGGGATCGTGATTCCTTTGCTGTCTTGAAAGCATTTCTGGAAGAGCATATTCTGGTTCTTAGGAAGATTATAATGAAAGTCCATACGTTCCAGCATCCGTGGGCCCTGGGATGAAGCAGCATGTTGTCTGGGCCTGGGTTGCCCGGCAGGCCATCTGGTGGCTTTGGGTGGGGCTAGGGGCAGAACTGGAGGCCTCTAGACCGGTCTCTGAGAGCCAAGTGGGGATTATTTTTACTCCTCTGTTTGTGGCACATGGCCTGGGCTCAGCGATGCCATCTGTTCTCTCCCTCTCCAGCTCACCCCGCAGGCCCTTGAGGGTCACTGGAGTGCTTGGGGGGGGGAAGGAGTGGGATCCTCTCTGGCTGGTGTTGGCTTGCCCCGGTTATACTGGCCACAGGGCAGGGCTACGTGGGAGGTTTGCCTGGTGAAGAAGCAGCTGCCAACCTGGGCTGTGGGCTGTGAGGGTGGGACAGGCCAGCCAGTCATGGTGGTGGACCAGGAGTGGCAGGGCCTTGCAGGGCCAGGAGCGACTCCATTTCAGTCATGAATCCCGTGGCTCAGGGCCTTGGGTGACTTGCTGCCCTGCTTTCCCTGGGACAGGCCCAATCTTGGGGACACAGGTCCTCAGAAAACCTCCCTTGTGGGGCAGACTCAGGCATGAGCAGCCTCTGGTTTCCCCAGGTCTGCTGCTCCACAGGGCCCATCTTCTGGGGTGAAGAAAAGGATTCTGAGAAGGTACAGGTCCCAGAAACCACAGCCTCGGCTCTCAAAGGATATCGCATTGGATCAGGGCCTGGGCTGCCCTTCCTTCCCTCTCTGCTGATACCCGGCCACGCAGCACCCTCACCCAACTCAGAGTCTACATCTGTGCCATGTCAGGCTCCAGAAGAAAATCCAGGCCAAAGCCAGGACTAATGAGGACTTAGGTATTGATAGTATGGATTAATTAATATTGGGTCTTCATCTTAGGTGATAGGGGTTTAAGGGATCTTTCTGCTTAGGCTTTAGATGTGCCACTTGACATATTATGTGTACTTTAATAATAATGTTGATGACAGTAAACAGCCCTCAGCTTTGACTCATGTCAAGCCCTGTCTGTACTAGACATCTCACCTTATTGACCATCATCTCTCCATAGTGGATCAGTTTCCCCAGACTCCTGGGAAAAGCCACCTGTGAATATCTGGAAGGTGTGTTCAGAGATGCCAAGGGGTTGGGGTTGGTCTGGGTGGGTGTGCAAAGCACACATGGCCTGCCCAGGGAGGAACTCAGACCCAGTTTTACAGATGAGCAGGCCGAGGCCAGAGAGATTAAGTGATTTGCCCACTGTTTGCTATAGAACTGGAACCAACACCAGCCCCCAGCCCCTTGGTTCTCAGTCATCACACTTCCATTTTGTAAGTCTCCAAAATAAATCCCCAAAGGATTTATATATAATTCAATCTCTGATGTGCCCAAAACTGGATATTTGCTGAGGTTTTTTTTTGGTACTAGGGATTGAACTCGGGGGCACTCCCACTGAGCCACATCCCCAGCCCTATTTTGTATTTTATTTAGAGACAGGGTCTTGCTGAATGACTTAGCACGTCACTATTGCTGAGGCTGGCTTTGAACTTGCGATCCTCCTGTCTCAGCCTCCTAAGCCACAGGGGTTGTAAGGCTGTGCTACTGCATCCAGTGAGATATTTTTGTTTCTTAAACTAAGCAGAGTGGGTCATTCTCCCTGCAGATAAATCATTCTACAAAGAGCCCTTAGCAAACATCCATTCATTTGTTCACTCTTTACTCACCAGCACCGTGTGGTGGGCCGAGGACTTAGTGGGATGAAGACTGATCTGTGTCCTGGTGTTAAAATATGGTGAAAAGGAGACCGATAATTACTGGGAGGTAGAAACTCATGTCTGGAAGTTGGGGCTGTTGAAAGTTTGGAGAGGGCACCTAATCCATGGGGCTGGAGTCCTCTGACTCTGTGGTGCTTTGGCTGGACCTTAAGGATGAGAAGCAGTTGGTTAGGTGAAGAGGAATGGGGAGGAAAGTCACAGGCAGCACACCCATCAGGAATAGGAAAAGAACAGTCAGGTCTAGTGGTGCTTGCCTGCAGTCCCAGCTACTCCATAGGCCAAAGTAGGAATCCCAAGTTTCTCAACCTGGGTAATTTAGTGAGACCTTGTCTCAAAATAATTTTTTTAAAAAGGACTGTGGATATAGCTCTATATCCCCAGAGCTATATCCCCAGCTCTAGGACTGGGGATATAGCTCTATATCCCTAGAGCTATATCCCCAGCTCTAGAACTGGGGATATAGCTCTAGAGCACTTGCCTAGTGTGTTTCATCCCTAGCACCCATCACAAAAGCGGGGCAAAAGTGAAGAATTGTTGAGCATGTTAGGGGTGACTTGGATGGTGGAGTTTGGGGCTTTTAAATGGGTGCAGAGGGAGTACAGTGTCCAACAGGTAGGTGGAAGGTTTGGCAGGAGAGCAATTA
Organism: Callospermophilus lateralis; assembly: GCF_048772815.1. Lineage (NCBI taxonomy): Eukaryota > Metazoa > Chordata > Mammalia > Rodentia > Sciuridae > Callospermophilus > Callospermophilus lateralis. The sequence continues at coordinate 67,839,233 of NC_135308.1, forward strand.
TCATCTGATGAAGGGTGCTACTGCTCTTGCAGTTATTCTATTGCCGAATGTAATTTGTAAAGTTGTCTCAGGAAAGACTTTTTTCAAAGTAGTCCTGACATGGTCTGCCATCTGCTTGCAAGAGTAATTGTAGAAGATATTTAAAATAATAATAATTATTAATACAGCTGCATTTAAAAAGGGGGAAATCCCATCAAGAGGTGTGTGGTTATCTTGGAAAAGCCACTGAAAGATTTTAGTAAGTGGATGAATCACGGGATCACTGCTGTGACTTGGGTGGAAGGATGATGTAGTCTGAAGGCATCCAGGTGTGCATGGATGGAAGCTTGCATTTGGGCTGTTGCACAGAGAAGGAGGTTCAGGAGATAAATTTAAGACACAGAAAGATAGGATGCTGTCGTGGATAAATGGATATGGGAAAGAAGATCCAAGTAGACTTCTAGATTTCAGGCCTTTGGGTGGGCTGTGGTTCATCTCCTGAGACAGAGGAGAGGAGCAGGAAGAGAATTCAGGGGAAAGCTGAAAATCTGGTTTTTGAACATCATGAGCTTGAGGAGCTTTGGGGATAATCTGATTAGAGATGCTTGGTGGGCAGTTGCTACATAGGCCTACACCCTCCAGGTAAGATAGGCAGATTTGGTAATCAGAAATACATGGTTGGGCATGATGGTTAGACCTCAGCCCCAGCAACTTGGGTGGCTGAGGCAGAAAGATCTCTTGAGCCCAGGAGTTTAGGGCCAGCCTGAGCAATACAGCGAGACCCCATTTTAGAAACTAAAACCCAAAACAAGTACAGGAGAAGTGGAAGCCATAGATGGACATCCCCCAGGGAGTCTGTGTAAAGTTAAAAAGGAGTGGTCAGGCCAGAACCCCAAGGATGATATTTAAGGAATGAGTCTTGCCAAATAGAAAGCCCAGGGGAAGAAAGAGAGAGTGAACCAGTGACAGAGGACCGGAGAATCATCTCAACAGCTCTTCCATATACCGTGAGAATGTTACATTTTGTGGAAAAATTGTGGGGATTTAATTACAATTTCATTGAATTTATGGTTTTTTGAGAAGTTTAGCATCTTTATTATATTGTTTTCCATCCATGAACACAGTTTCTTCCTTTATTTATTTAGATATTTTTTTGTCTGTTGAAACAATTGCAGTTTTCTCTATAAAAGGTCTCACCTTTTGTTATATCACTGGATACCTGTGGCTTTGTTTTCTAAGTGGAACAATTTTTTAAAAAAATTATGTTTTCTCTTTTTTTTTTTTTTTTTTTTTGTACTGGGGATTGAACTCAGGGGCACTCAATCACTGAGCCCCAGCCCTATTTTGTATTTAATTTAGAGACAGGGTCTCACTAGTTGCTAAGCGCCTCGCCATTGCTAAGGCTGGCTTTGAACTCACAATCCTCCTGCCTCAGCCTCCTGAGCTGCTGGGATTACAGGCATGCACCACCATACCTGGCTGCATTCTTGATCTTGTTAACCTTAAAGGAAGTATTTCTAATGTTTCTTCATATCTCACCCCCACCACCCCACCCCATACTAGGAATTGAACCCAGGGGCGCTTAACTACTGAGCCACATCCCCAGCCTGTTTTTATATTTTATTTAGAGACAGGTCTCACTGCATTGCTCAGTGCTTCACTAAGTTGCTGAGGCTGGCTTTGAACTCAATCCTCCTGCCTCAGCCTCCTGAACTGCTGGGATTATAGGTGTGTGGCACATACCTGGCTAGTGTTTCATCTTTTAGTGTGATATTTCTTGTGTAGGTTTTTGAAAGATAACTTTGATCAGAATAAGGAAGCTCTCTTTTGTTTCTTGCAGAGTTTTTATTGTGACTAGGTCTTGAATTTTATCAACTGTATCTTCTGAACTTGTACTTCACAAACATGCTTCCTCCCACCACCCCACCACCCCCCACCCATTGCATAGCCAAGTTAAATTAATCATTATCATTTTTTATTGTTTTTGTTTTTTCCAAACCCAGTGCCTTACACATGCTAAGCAAGTACTCTACCACTGAGCTACAAACCTAGCCCCTTTTATTGTTTTTACAATGTGGGTCTGTAGTAGTAAATTCTCCTCATCGTTGGTCTAAAAAAGTCTTAATTTAACTTTTGTTCTTGCATTATGTTTTTGTTGGGTTTTAAATTTTAGGCTGGTGGCTCTTTTCTCCGAATAATTTGGGGATTCTAGCATTAGAGAATTCTGCGGTCTGTTTAATAGTCCTTCCTGAACTGGGGCGTGGCTCTGCAGCAGAGCACCTGCTTAGCTTGCTGGAGGCCCTTGGATTGGGTCCCCAGCTCAGGGCTGGGAAGGAGGGGAGATCCTTTCTTTGTAGAAAATCTCTCCTTTGCAGCTCGGGGTGCTTTTAAGATCTTCTCTTTGGGTTTGGTATTCTATAGTGTCCCTATGTGTTTATTTAAATGTATTCTGGTTAAGACTCAGTATGGTTCCTGAATTGGAGGAGTCGTGTCTTTCGTTAATCCTGGAAAACTTGTTTTTAAATTTATCTTTTAAAATGTTGCTCTGCTTCACTTCATATATTCTCTCTTTCTGGAATTCTTTTATGCAGTGCTGGGGTGGAGTCCAGGGCCTCCTGCACACTAGGCGTGCACTCTTCCACTGAGCCGCACCACTGGTCCTCCCTGTTAACTATTTTTTAACTGTACAATTCAGTAGCGTGAAGCATATTCAAGATATTGTACAACAGGTATCCAAAACCTTTTCTTCTAGTGAAACTGAACCTCTATTGAATAACAACTCAATTTCTCCCTCCCACCAGTCCCAGGCTACTACATTCTACTTTCCATTTCTCATATAAGTAGAACCATACAGGTTTTTTAATTTTTGTAGTTGTGTATGGACAGAATGCCTTTATTTTGTTGCTTTTTATGCTGTGCTAAGGATCAACCCAGTGCCTCACATGTGCTAGGCTAGCACTTTGCCACTGAGCTACAGCCCCAGTCCAGAACCATACAGTTTTGTTTTCTTGGTGACTGACTTATTTCACTTTGCACATTATCCTCAAGGTTCATCCATGTTGGAACAGAATTTTCTTTTTTTTTTTTTCTTTTTCCTGTATGGGTGTATTGAACCCAAGAGTGTTCTACCACTGAACTATATCCCCAGCCATTTTTATATGATTTTTTATGTTGAAACAGGTGTCCTTAAATTGCTAACTCTGGCTTTGAACTTGTAATCCTCCTGCCTCAGTCTCCCAAAGGATTATAGGTGTATGGTACTATGCCCAGCTAGAATTTTTTTTTTTTAAAGTTGGATAATATTCCATTGTGCGAATATGGGTTTTGTGTATCCATTCATCCAGGGATGAACATTTGGACTTTTTCCATCTTTTGACTGTAGTGAATTATGTTACTACAAACATGAAAATATCTCTTTGAGACCCTGCTTTCAGGTGTTTTGGATATATACTGAGAAGTGGAATTACTGGATTACACGGTTGGTTTGTTTTTGTGTATGGTGTGGGGATGAACACAGGGCCTCACCCATGCTAGGTGAGTGCTCCACCACTGAGCTATATACCTCAGTCCTTGCTTGAATTTTTTTAGGAACCAGAATACAGTTTTGCACAGTATTTTGCATCCTTTCTCCCAGGTTGATTTAATGTCAGACCCTGGCATTTGGTCCTTGTCTCCTACTTCTCAGCCTGGGCCCTCAGCCATGATAAGAGGTCACGCTCATTTGACAGGTGGGGAGCTGAGGTCTGCAGAGGGGAAATGACCTCTCTGAGACTCCTGCTCTTCTGACTCTTACAGACCTTTTACTTTGCCTCCTAAATAACTGGGGGCTGGAGTAGTCCCTGGGATGTCTGGTGTCCCGTGGTCCATAGGGTTCTTCCCCTTTTCACCTGGACCATGGTTCCTGCCCCAACAGGTCCAGCGGGCGCTCCTCCAAGCGGAGCCTTGGAGGGCAACGCCGGCACCATTACCTCCAACGAGTGGAGCTCTCCTAACTCCCCTGAGGGGAGCAGTGTCTCTGGAGGCAGTCAGGCACTGGACAAGCCCATCGACAACGATGCAGAGGGCGTGTGGAGCCCCGACATTGAGCAGAGCTTCCAGGAAGCTCTGGCCATCTACCCACCCTGCGGTCGGCGCAAAATCATCCTGTCAGATGAGGGCAAGATGTACGGTAAGGAGCCTCCTGGGGTGGGCAGCAGGCCCCTGGACTCATGGTCCAATCCTGGAAATACAGCCAAAGCAGGGGGAATGGACACAATACTTTGGGGTTCCCTCTGAATGACCTCTTAGGGCTTCTGCCAGGTGGGCACTGCTTTCTTCTCTCCTCGGTTCCCCAAGAGTGGGGGCTTCAGAGAAGCCTGGGAGTGGTCTTGAGGGTGGGGCCCTGGGGGTAAGATGCTGTAATAGTGGAAAACTTGGGAAAGGTTTCTTTGATTGGGTGGAACATCTTGGCAGAGAAAAAGGAAATCCTGTGAGGCATCCCCCAGGCAAATGTCGATCTCTAGGCTACCCACCTTGGCGTCAGTGGGGGACTGGGTTGAGGGCACAGCTCAGTGGTAGAGCACTTGCCCCACTCACACGAGGCCCTGGGCTCCATCCCAGCACTGCAAAGCAATACATAACAACAACAAAAAAACCAAATTGAGTCAGGTACCAAAGTTCTGGGTGAACATAAATTTTGGGGGGATATTATTCAACACTGTTCAGTTGACTAAATTCAAATCTGGCTTGCTACTGGCATGGGGAGTAGTCGGGCTCAGTCCCTTCACATACAACCTTCACCTAAAAACTTTCTTAGGAGGCCAGAATGATTCCTTCTCTCTTGCTTGTTGGGAGAGCAAGGTCCTTTTGAGGTAGACCCCAGGTCTACTCCTCAGACACTGGTTAAAACTTCTCTCTCCTTGCTTGTCAAATTGCTGGATTCCCAGAATCTCTGTTACTTCTGGGTTGCTGCCCCTACACTGCTCCTGCTCTGACAGGGGGATTCCTGGAGGACACAGCTGATGCCTATGGAGCACCTGTGGGGTGCCAGGTGTGCTTTACCTAGGGTATCTCCTGTTAGCTGGTGACGAAGCAGCCCCTGGGACACTGGGCTCTTTGGAGAATGGGATGACTTCATCATGAGCTAAGTGTGCAGGTGAGAGGCCAAGTGGTGTGCTGGGGAAGGCCAGTTGTTCAGCTGGACAGCTTCTTGGTGCCTAGTCAGGGAGCCAGTACACTTTACAGGGTCTGTCTGTGTGCTTCAGAAGGACAGATGGTCTGCTACACAAGTGTGTAGAGGGTATTCATTGGAGGGCATGACCTGAGAGTGCTGCTGGGACCTGGGAAGGCCCTGTGGAGGTGCCAGGGCATAATAGAACCAGTATACTAAAAATTAGTTTAAGTGCCACTGTGGTCCAGGGCCTTAAACTGCTTCCTGTCCTTTTTTTTTTTTTTTGGGTGGTAAAATGTATATAATACAAAATTGACCATTTTAACTATTAGAATCTTTAAATTTACAATTTAGTGGTATTCAGTACACTCAAACTTTTTTTTGTACTGAGAACTAAACCCAGGGGTGCTTAACCTCTGAGCCACATCTGCAGCCCTTTTTACATTTTTTACTTTGAGACAGGGTCTCACTAAATGGCTGAGGGTCTTGCTAGGTTGCTGAAGCTGGCTTCAAACGTAGGATCCTCCTGTCTCAGCCTCCTGAGCCACTGGGATTTCAGGTGTGCACCACCACATTGGCTAGACTTTTGGGTTTATTTCATTGTTTGTTTTGGTACCAGGGATCGAACCAGGGACACTCAACCACTGAGCCACATCCCAACCCTTTTTATTTTTTATTTTGAGACAGGGTCTTACTAAGTTGCTTATGGCTTTACCAAGTTGCTGAAGCTGGCTTTGAACTTATGATCTTCCTGCCTCAGCCTCTTGAACCACTGGGATTACAGGGGTGTGACACCATACTCAGCCACTCAGACTTAAAATATATAATATGTGTGTGTGTGTGTGTGTGTGTGTGTGTGTGTGAGAGAGAGAGAGAGAGTTTCCCGAGGCCCTCTGTATAATATTATATTTTATTTTTAGATGGACCTTTATTTTATTTATTTGTGTGCGGTGCTGAGAATCAAACCCAGTGCCTCACAATGCTAGGCAAGCACTCTACCATGAGCTACAGTCCCAGCCCTTCACTTAGACTTTTGTTACAATGATTACCACCATCTATTGCCAGAAAATTTTCATTATGCTAAACTGAAACTCTTTCCTCCTTGAATAATAATTCCTCATTCTTGTGTTGAACCCCAGCACCTGGCAACTACCATTCTACTTTGTATGCGTTTGACTGCTCCAAGGACTCATATAATGGACACGTGTAATGATGGTCCTTTTGTGACCGACTACTTAACACAATGTTTTCAAGCCTTACTTGTGTTATAACATGGATCATAATAATTTCCTGTGGAAATTATTTTTTTGGAGGGAGCAGTACTTGGTTTTGAACCCAAGGCCTCATGCATGCTGGGCAAGTACTTTGCCACTGAGCTATATATTTGTTTTATTTTGAGACAGGGTCTCACTGAGTTGCCCAAGTTGGCCTCAAATTTACCATCCTCCTGCCTCAGCCTCTTGAGGAGCTGAGATTATAGGCATACTACTGTGCCCAGTTTCTTTCCTTTTTAAGGCCAAGATTCCTTTGTGTGTATGTATATATCATATTTTGTTTATCCATTCACCTGCCAACGCACATTTGGGTAGATGCTTAGTTTAATTTAGTTGTCATAATACTTCATATATATATGTATATTGGGCTTAAGAGACTTTATTTGGAGTCGCCAGACCATTGTGCTTGCCTGGCTTTGGGGAGGGCACACTGTAGATTTCTGGCAGGCCTTGGGTTGAAATTCTCTTTGGTAAGAGCAAAACCATTGAGTAGGGAAGTGGTATGAAGATGGTGTTTGGTCAACTTTCTGGCCATGATGGTGTCCCCCTATGTGGCTGTCCTTTTTCTGTGCTGACAGGAGGTATGCAGGATGGGGACCACACAGAGGGCCTCAAAGAAGGGAGGGGAGAGTGGTAGAGGACTAGTGCCTCTTAATAAGACTCAGGAGCTCCTGGTGGTCCTGGGTCTCCTTTATCTCTTGGACCTCTGCTTGCAGATTCAGAAGTGGTTGCGCAGGGAAGCCAAGAGTTTCCCGAGGCCCTCTGACGGTGGACGGAGAGTAAGGCTTGCAGCCGGCGCTCCTGCCCCCCAGCTCGTGCTCCAGCCTCACCCTGAATGGCCTCTCTGCTCCCCTCCCTGCCCTGCCTCGGCTTGGCCCTGGCTCAGGTGGGTCAGGCTCTGGGCAGGGGGACCAGAGGCTGTGCACCGTGTCCGATGACTCACCTGGCCTGTGTGAGTAGAGATACTGGCTTAGCTGCATCTCTTCTTACCAGCCCTGGGGGCCCAGCCAACATGGAACCAGGAGAGGTGATGGAGGGCCACTCTGCGGGGCTGGCCAGTGCAGCTGGGAGGTATAGATAGCTCTGAGCTCATCCCAGTGTGTGGGCTGGGCCCCTCAGGAGGTGGAGCAGGAAAGTCACGCTGCCCAGCTGACTCAGACTTCACTCCTCGCCATTCTGCTCCCATCCTCTGATCTTCCCTCAGGGGAGTGGCTCTGTCCATCATGCGTCCCCCAGCCACATCCTGAGCCTCCAGTCAGCTACCAGCATCACCAAGATCCCTATCTTTATACTCCCACCACTTTTTGCCTATCCAGGGGGCTAACCCAGAGGGGCACCTGGTGGGCCTAAGGCAGGCAGGCAGGCAGGCAGGATGGCATGCTGAGAGCAGGATTGTAGACCTGGGGACCTGGCCTCAGCTCTTTGAGGACAGGGATTAGACCTGCTCCCAGCCCAGGCCATAGCACACCCAGAGCAGCACCCGCTTGCCAGGGCCAGGCAGACATGCAGATGACATGCAAAGCAACACCACGGATTAACACCTGTTATTTCTGAGCCCAGTCTCCCACGCTCGTTGGCCCTGCCCCCCACCCTTCTTGAGCACCTCTCACCTCTCTTGGGCTTGCTCCCAGGCCTGGGGTGCCAGCCTCCTGCTCACAGCTGCCTTCATTTTTGCCCTGTCACTGTGTAACCCTCGCCCTGGCACTGCTAATGCTGGTCACTCTGACCTCCTTTGGCAGGCTCTCTGCTGGCCCCTGGGTGTAGGGAGTGGAGAAAAGAAGAAGGCAGAGCAACTTTTTCCCCAGCTGCCTGCATCTCCCCATTGCCCTCTGTCTGCCCACAGCTTGGTGATGGCCTTAGGTGGTCACCCGCCATTTTTGGAGGGTCAGAACCAACTCTGAGTCGTTAGGGTTGCCCCCATGCCTTCATCTTCCTGGAGGTGGCTTTTGTATCCCCACTTCTTTGTCCCTCTTTCTCTTTCTGCTTTTCCTCTTCTGTGTCTCAGGCTTCCTGTCCCGTTATCAGTCATTCAGTTCTTTTTTTTTGGTACCAAGGATGGAACCCAGGAGCACTTAACCAGAGAGCCTCCTCATCCCTTTTTAAATATATTTATTTGGAAATAAAAGTCCCACTGAGTTGCTTAGTGCCTTGCTAAGTTGCTGAGGCTGCCTTTGAATTCATGATCCTCCTGTCTCAGCCTCCTGAGCTGCTGGGATTACAGGCGTGAGCCACTGTGCTGGCTGTCATTCAGTTCTTTTGAAACATCCACCTGGAGGGGCTGAGGGCTTGGCGGTTTTTTCTCTCTGATTGCAGGGTTTACTGAGAAAGACAGGTGAGATGTCTTTGGGAAGTGAACCACCCAGGCAGGCACTTAGGTGGTAGGTAACCAGGAAACTGGAAGGCTGGGTTATCTTGGTTTTCTGGAAGGAAATGGAGCCTGAGCCGGTTGGAGAGGTGTGGCAGCTCTAGGGCAAAGGGAGAGTGTATGTAACACTGGCCCCCAGGCAGGACTTTGCATACATAGTAGCTTTGGGGGACCCAAGTGGAGGATCTGAACAAAGCGCTATCATGACAGACTATCCTAGGGGAAGGGACCCCTAATTGCATGGATGAGACCCAGAGTAATAAGAAGCAGAACTGGAAATGGACACTGGCAGTCAGGGCTACAATCAATTTAGGGCTCTTTTAGGGGATGGGACGGAGGTCAGGAAGCTTCACCCCTGCTTGGATTCTTGCCCTTTGCTTTGTCCCCTGTGGGTTTCCAGCTCCTCTCATGCTTCACTTATGGCCCGCCACCCTGACTGTCTGCCTGCCCCATGTCTGGTGTGATCTTATGCAAGTTATTTTACCTTTCTGAGCTTCCCTTAACCCATTTGTAAAGTGGGGATAATGACACTGCTAGCTTTGTGGGGAAGGTTTTTTATGGTGGGAAAATAGACATTACATAAAGTTAGTTATTTGTGTTTAATGGCATTAAGTACATTCACTTTTTTTCTTTCTTTTTGGTGGTGCTGGGGATGAACCCAGGGCCCTGCTCATGCTAGGCACGTGCTCTATTCTCCCTGGCTTCCTGCCCCTGATAACATCTATTTTTTACTTTCTGTCTCTATGAATCTGCCTATTTTAGGTATCTCATAAAGATGGAGTCATTTGACCTTTTCTTTTTCTTTTTTTTTTTTGGTGCTGGGGCTGGAACCCAGGGCTTTATCATGCTGACAAACATGCCCGGACACTGAGCTACACCCTCAGCTTTTTCTTTTTCACTTTTCTTTTTTTTTTTTTAATTTCAAAAGAGGTCTTGCTAAGTTGCCCAGACTGGTCTTGAACTTGCAGTCCTCCTGCCTCAGCCTCCTGACTACTTACTATCTTGGATCACAGCATGTGTCCACACGCCCAGCTATGTTTAACTTTGAAGAACCGCTGGCTGTTTTTCATAGTGGCTGCACTATTTTATGTTCCTACCAGCAGTCCTCAAGGGTTCTGAATTCCCCACATCTTCACCAACACTTACTCCTTTCCTGCTTTCTGATCGCAGCCATCTTTGTGGATGTAAAGTGGTATCTCCTGATTTTTATTGGAATTGCCCAATGATCAGTAATGTTGAGCATCTTTCCACGTGCTTACTGGAATAAGACACTGCTTTTTAGTATTACCATGGTGATGAGAGCGCATCGCAGGTACCAAAGATGCACAGCAGGGAGTGTGGAGCTGAGTGGACCATGTTCTTTGCTCTCATGGTACTCACAGTTTCAGGAGGGCTATGATGAGGACTCACACGGCTTTAGCCAAGGCCAGGAGGAAGGTACAGGCCCATCTACCTGCGTGGAGGCAGGAGTAGGTACGCCCACTTAGGTAGAGATTAGGGCAGGCTTCCGGGGGCCATGGCCTTGAAGGCTGGCTAGGATTTCACCAGAAGCCTCCGAGCTCTCCAGGAACGATGGTGGCAACAACTCAGATGTAAGGCCAGTCACTGCCTTCTGAGACTACAGTCAGAGCTGCTCCTCCACAAACAACCTCGTCCTCTAGCCCCAGTTAATCCATGGACAGAGAGGCTCCCCAGGGCCGTTGGGTCTAGGGCGGATGTAGAGCTGAGGCCCAGCCTCTTCTCCCTAGGCCCAACCTAGGACAGAAGGCTTGGAGAAATGGCTCACTTCCCTGAGAGGCCTCTGGTGAACAGAAGGTCCATACAGGTATTTGTGTCCCCTGGTTAGGAAGGCTCATGCCTTCAGATTCTCAGCCCTTTTGCATTTTGAAAGCCAATAACATTAATTATAATGGGGGTCTGAACAGCAGCATTCATTATAACAGGACCCTATGGGCAGGCGTGGGGCCTGTAATCCCAGCAACTTGGGAGACTGAGGCAGGAGGACTGCCAAGTTTAAAACCAGCTTTGGCAATTTATAGAGAGATCCTTGGCAACTTAGCAAGACTCTGTCTAAAAAAAATAAAAAGGTCTGGAGATGTGGCTCAGTGGTAGAGCATCCCTAGGTCCAATCCCCAGTACTAATTAAAAGAAAGAAGGAAAGAAAGAAAAGGAAAGATAAAAGGAAAAAAAAAAAAAAACACCAAAAAACCCCAGGACCTTATGAACAATATGAACAAAACCACATGACTACTAGCCTGCTAAGTGGCAGGTGCTGCTTGCCTGGTGCCATCTAATGCTTCCAAGATCAGACGAGATCGGGCACGTTCAGGGTGGTATGGCCGTAGATGCCAGCTAATGCTATGGCTTTGAGGGAAGGCTGGTGTGGACAAAGGGGAATCGGCATATGGGGAATGAGATGCACAAGTGACCTATCTTAGGCAGGGTTTTGCCAGTGGAGTAACAGTTTTAGTGGGAAGATGTGTCTGAGGAAAGGATTGCACTGACTGCTAGGGCATGTGTGAGGCAGGGTGTGGGCTTAGCAGACAGCGGTGGTGATTCTGTGTGAACACTGGGACTGTTCCACTCTTCAGCCTATGCCAGCCACTGCTCCCCTTCCTCCATGGGCAGCCCTCACCCCTAGTGGGGTGGGGCCTTGGATCTGAGCTATGTGCATTGGGGGCCGTTGGACACATGTCCCCTGACAGATGGGCCCACTGTCTGGTGGGGGCGTTGTTCCCAGCTCCACCCAGACCCTCTTTTGGGTTGGCCAAGGCCACCTGCCACATTGCAATGCCCAGCTGCCCTCCCCCAGGGTCCAGGCCAGTCTTGTGCTTCCCTTGCCTGTGATCTCAAATCCTGAAGGGGAGAAGGCAGTAAGTGGCAGAGGGGACAAGCACAGAGGTCTCTTCTTCTCCCAAACACTCAGCTGGATTTCCTATAAGTTTCTTACTGCCATGGCTCCTCTTCCTGGCTGTGCTGTACTTCAGGGGTCTCCCTCTGGGCCCACACTCCCTCCTCTTTCCCCCCTGCCCCTGAATCTGTGGCTTTCCAGTGTCTGCATCATCCAGAGCTTCTGCCAGCTCTGGGTACCACTGTCCATAAGAAAGTGAAAACTAGGGCAGGTTCTCACACCAGTTCTCCCTCCAGGTCCCAGGTGGAAGCAGGGGACCGAGGACCAACTCCATGCAGAGACCCAGTGAATCTGGGGGTCCCCCTAGAGGTGGGGAGCAAGAAGAAACTCAGTTGGAGCCAGGGAGGCCTCCACGGAAAGAGCATCAATTGTGTAATAATAGTCACAAGGCACTGGGGACAGCCTTAGAAGACACAGGGTCTCATGGTGCCATGTGGCTATGAATAAACCATTTCTCTTTGGGCTTCAGTTTCTTCTTCTTCAGGTTACACAGGACCTCTGGGATCACCTAATGTAGCCCCTAATTCTAAGAGATGGATTCCAATTCCATGTTCAATAGAATTAATGTGTGTGACAATTAAGAAATAGGCTCTGGGGGCTGAGGTGTGGCTCAGTTGATAGAGTGCTTATCTGGCATGCATGAGGTCCTGTGTTTGATCTATAGCACTGAACCAAAAAAAAAAACAAAAAAAAACCATATATATATATATATATATATGTTCTGTCACCAGACTGCATGGATTTGAATCTTAGAATCTCAGAAACTTGTTGGCCTTTGACCTTAAAAACTCCCCGCCCCCAACCCCAGTACTGAGGTTGGAACCCAGGGCCTGTGTCTGCTAGGCAAGTACCCTGCCACTGAGCTACATCCCCAGCCCTTTTTTTGTTGTTGTTTATTTTTGGTCCTGGGGTTTGAACCCAGGGATGCTGAGCTATATCCCCAGCCCTTTATTTGTAGATTTTATTTTGAGACAGGGTCTTGTTCATTTGCTGAGGGCCTCATTGAGTTGCTGAGGCCAGCCTTGAACTTGCAGTCCTCTTGCCTCAGCCTCCCCAGTTGCTGGAATTACAGGTGCAAACAAGTTGTTAAGGAAATTGAAAGCCTGCTTCCCTCAATTTCCTTATCTGTACCATGGAAACACTAGTACCAGCCTCACAGGACAGATGTGAGGACTGAAGGGGAATGCAAACAAAACTGTGACCATATACATATCTGTATTGTGTGGATATTTGTACCAATGAGGTGTGCAGTATCTGGCTTGGGTAGGCGTCATTATGGTAATGTTACAAGAGGCGAAGGAAGAGACGGCAGCAGTTCCTCTTATGTGTAAACCTGGATTAGATGGCAGGTGGCCTGCAGGCAGTAGGATGGCCTGGATGACCTCTGGAGGACCCTTGGTGTCAGGAAGGAAGCTGTGTGGTTCCTCTTGGCTCAGCACACCCACAGACAGTCAGCATCTACCCTGGGCATTGGCAGCTGCTGGCATTAGCCCTGACCAATGGAAGGAGGCAGGATGACATGGTGGTCTGAGATGAGCCATAAGGGAGAGAGGGGACTGAAGCTCCAGAGACAACGAGGGGAAGAGACAAACTAGAAGACACAAAGCTAGTGGAATGAGTAGGCATAGGACAGGTGCCATATGATCTTCCTTAGATGTGGAATCTACAACAACCAGACTCACCGGAGAGGAGAACCAAGAACAGGAGATGTTGTCAAAGAACACAAAGTATACTTAGATTAGGTATATAATAATGTATTATATATCTAATTAGGTATATAATACATTACTATTAACTAGTCAAACTACTGTGCAATAGACTCAGACCTTACTGAGTCCATTGCACAGTAGGATGACTAGTTAGTAATAATGTATTATAAGCTGGGTGTGGTGGCCATACCTATAATCCCAGAGACTTGGAGGCTGAGGCAGGAGGATTGCAAGTTTGAGGCCAGCCTTGGCAATTTAGCAAGACCTTATCTAAAAATAAAATGTTAAATGGGCTGGGGGTGTAGCTCAGTGGTGAAAGACCTCAGGGCTCAATCCTCAGTACCACAAAAAAGAACATTTTTCAAAATCCCTTGCTTCTCTCCTTTCCTCTACTGAAGATCACATCCAGGGCCTTTCACAGGAGTGTGCCATTGAGCTACATCCCCAGTACCATGAGAATAGATTTCAAATGTTTTCACCATGAAAAATGAGATTTGAAATGATGTTTAGATTAATTAGATTGATTTAGTCGTTCCACATTTTAGACATATATAATCACTTTGTACCCCATAAATATAGACAGTTAAGAAAAAAATTGAGAGACCATTTAAACCCCTTGGGTTTGACTCAAACCCACAGCTGGCCTCTTGCCTAGGGCTAAGATGGCCTTTCTGGCAGGAGAGTCCCCCAGCACTACAGGGCAGGGATAGGCTCCTGGCCCACGAGGCTGAGTGTCCCATGTTGCCTGGAATGAGGGTCTTGGCCAGTGGCAGGTAGGGCCTCCCAGGACTGCTTCTGTGTGCCGGGGAACAAGCCCCCTTGCCTTAGGGGTCAGGCCTGCCCGGTCTGTGAAAGGCACAGCCATTAACTGAGCATCCTCTTTGCGCCAGGTAGGGCCATAAGCAAGTGGCCTTGCCAAGAGTCAGCTGGGCAGTCAGAGATGCATTGGTGGGTGGTCGGGATAGGACTTTCTGGTTTCAGTTTTCTTTTTCTTTCTTTCTTTCTTTCTTTTTTTTTTCCCCTTAATTAACTGTATTTCTTTTTTTCCGTGTGTGTGTGTGTGTGTGTGTGTGTGTGTGTGTGTGTGTTTTGCTAGGGATTGAACCCAGGGTCTGGTGCATGCAAGGCAAGCTCTCTACCAACTGAGCTATATCCCCAGCCCCTGGTTTCAGTTTACTTACATGGCACATAGGTATAGTTGCTATCTGCTGTAGGGAGGGGGCGGGTTTACCATGAAGAGTATGAGGCTTATGCTGCAGGACTTCCTATTTGTATGAGCCCCTTCCATGTCCCTAAACTGAATTTTAGTTTTGTCAGATGTGTGTAACTGTGAAGCTATTACCGCCATCATGATAGTGAACACAGCCATCGCTCCCAGATGTGGTTTTTTTTTTTTTTTGTGGTGCTGAGGACCCAACCCAGGGCCTCACATATGCTGGGCCAGTGCATCCCCAACTAAGAGTTTTTAATCAATTTGATTTCTCATTCTTTTTTTCAAAGAGAGCCTCCTAATTTTTAAATGCCTTGGGCCCTGAAACTTCTGCATTTGTTCATGTATAGAAAAATTCAAAGCCAGTTGTAGTGGTGCACACCTGTAATCCCAGCAATTTGGGAGGCTGAAACAGGACGATCACAAGTTTGAGGCCAGTCTCATGACTTAGCAAGACCCTAAGCAACTTAGGCCCTGTTGCAAAATAAAAAAGAGCTAGGGAGGTGGCTCAGTGGTAGAGTGCCCCTGGGTTCAATTGCACCACCCCCAAAATGCGCTGCAGAGGAAAGTGCAGACAACAGGAAGTGCTAGGGTGAAGTGGGAGGGTGATTGGGCACTCAGTGACATGATCAGGGAAGACTTCCTGAGACACGGCATCTGGTGGCATTTGAGCCACGAGGCCCTGACAGACCCTAGCAGAGACTCGAAGATGGTGAGCTGTATTGGTTTCCTTGACTGAATATTCCCCTGAAGGAGGAACAGGAAGTGCAAAGGCCTCACAAGTTCCCAGAACAGCAAGGAGGTCAGGGTGGTGGGGCGGATGGCATTAGAGAGATGCCTGAGCTGCACAGAGTGGGGATAAATCCTGAAGGGGCTTTCAGGCCATCGCAAGGACTTTCACACTTTTACTTTTTTTTTTTTTTTTTAATCTTGCCCAGCTGGCCTCCAGCTTCGGGGCCCACACTCTTTCTGCTGCAGCCTCCCTAGTAGCTGGGACTGCAGGTGCACACTACTGCACCTGGTAGGTCTTGGCCACTTTTAATCAGAGGGAGATGGAAGCCAGGGAGCTGTTTGGAGGGTGTGGTTAAAAACATTTTTGGGGGGGAGGGGTACCAGGATTAAACCCAGGGGTGCTTAATCACAGAGTCCCATCCCCAGCCCTTTTTATATATTTTTTTATATTTAATTTTTAGTTGTAGATGGGCACAATATTGTATTTTATGTGGTGGTGAGGATCGAACCCAGTGCCTCACATGTGTGAGGCAAGCACTCTGCCACTGAACTACAACCCAGCCCTTATATATATTTTTTTTAAAAAAAATATTTATTTATTTATTTTTTTAGTTTTTGGCGGACACAACATCTTTGTATGTGGTGCTGAGGATCGAACCCGGGCCGCACGCATGCCAGGCGTGTGCTACCGCTTGAGCCACATCCCCAGCCCCCCAGCCCTTATATTTTATTTTGAGACAGGGTCTTGCTAAGTTACTTCGGGCCTCACTGAGTTGCTGAGACTGATTTTAAACTTGTCTTCCTGCCTCACTCCGTGAGCCACCAGGGTTACAGGCATGCACCAGTCTGGCAGCTTTTGAATTTTAATTGAATCACTGCAGCTAATGTGTTGAGAACAGACTGGGAGTGTGGAATCCAGGTGGAGAGAGATTTTCATTGTCCGGGCCAGACAGACAGCGTGGTAGCTTGGACCATGGTAGCTGTGGTGATGAGCAGCAGCCCAGTTCTGTTTGAAGGGAGAGCCATGGCAAACTCATGTCATTTATTCACTCAGGCACTCAGTAGGTGCCAGTTGTTGGAGATGCAGACTTGAATGAGGGTGTGGGCTCTTCCTCTGAGGCGCTGAGAGTGTAATTAGCAGAGATAGCTGCTCACTGTGTGCAAGGTGTGGGCCAAAGGAGTAGCACAAGAACTGTCCCCTAGATATTCTCCCAAGTACCCCCTACCATCCCCATCTCTCCAGCTCTCCCACCACCCATCTGAGGCTCTCCCACTCCTCAGCACCTCGTCCCACAGTGCTGCAGTCAGCCTGTGGGTGTGCAGAAGCCCTCTCCTTGCCTCTGGACTGGTCTCTGATTTGCCTATTTATTTAGACAAAGAACATGTTCATTTTACAGAGAAGGAGGCAAAGCCACAGAGTGTTCTCATTGTCCAGAGTTAAGGTCTGTTTCCTAAGTCTGTAGAAATTTGGTTGGTTGAATCTGGAGGAAAAAAACCTTAAAGAAACTAGATTTAAAGAAGAGAAGGCTGGGTGAAGGTCCTCGGAGGGAGCTGACCTGTCAGGGTCTCAGTTCCTTCTTGGAGTTGTGGGCTCCGGCCAAGCTCCCACCTTCCAGGCTTGTGGTCCTTTTTCAGTGACCCAGTGGTAATGAATTAGACCTTATATTTCATAGCTGCAGCCTGAGTGCCTCTAGTTAGACATGGAGCAGAACTGTGGGACATTCATTGGACTGACAGAGGTTCCTGTGGAACCTTTCCCTGAGAAGCTTTGAGAAGAGACATCTTGCTGGACTCATGGTTTTAGGTGCAGAGCAGCTCATGGGCCGTGTCTCCTTGAGTCTGAGCCTGAGCCCTTCCTCTCTCCTTTGGACACAGACAAGCCAGTTCTCCTAGCCAGCAAGTCTTTCTGGCAGACAGGACCTCTTGAGGGTGGCCTCTTAATTCAGGCTTGGCAGTGGGGAAAGGTCAGCTGGGGGGCCAGTTTGGTCTTGGCCAGGCTCTCTGGTTACAACCCAGGTGGCAGACAGCCTGCTCGGCTCACGTCCCCCTTTATCAGCAGCTTCCTC
This sequence comes from Callospermophilus lateralis, assembly GCF_048772815.1. Lineage (NCBI taxonomy): Eukaryota > Metazoa > Chordata > Mammalia > Rodentia > Sciuridae > Callospermophilus > Callospermophilus lateralis. The sequence goes on from NC_135308.1 coordinate 67,856,628, forward strand.
GTGGGCTACTCTAGCCTCAGCAGCACAGTGCAGGCTGGAGCTATGCCCTCTGGCCCCAGAGCTGGAGCTAGGAGGCAATGGACAGATCCCCAACCCCAGACCTCTCGCCCTCCTTCTCCCTCACCATCTTCTTCTGTGTGGTCTAATCCTACCCAGTGGTCATGGTCCAAAGCAGAGAGGCCCTACCACCCAGCAGCCTGAACAGATCCTCGTCCTCTGAACACACCTCTGTCTCTAGCAAGCACTCAAGCCATGTGTGAGCACATGCCCCCCATAACTAGGTGGGGAACTCATTGGGGGGACATCTTCATGAGCTCATTTAGGGTAATAGAAGACTTGGAGGGCTTCTGTAGTTGGCCAGGGTCCTGCAGATACAGCGTCACCTCCAGGCCACCAGGCCTTGGGAGCGTTCAGTGCTGCCTGTTGACTGGCCTAAGTCAGAACCAGGGCTGGAGGTGGGTTGGCTGGATTTGTTTGTTTCCTTGTTTTGGGCAGTGAGCATACTAGTAGGCAAGCCCTCTACCACTGAGGTGCACCCCCAGCCCTCACCCTGCTCCTGTTGTGCTGGGGATGGAACCCAGGGCGTTGTACGGACCTGGGGAGTGCTCCACCGCTGAGCTATGCCCCCTGGCTGGGATTTCTGGTCTTTGAGTGAAGGACCCAGGCCTGCTGTCTGGGGACACTCAGTCTCAGTAGTGTGCCTCCCAGGACCTTCCTTAGTCACAGACAGGACATCTTGGAAGGTTCTGCTCATTTTCAGAGGCAGTAGGAACTATGGGAATCTCATGGAAAGGGCCAAGGGTCAAGCACTATTCTGGAGCCCGGGACGGAGGTGGGGGCAGAGGTGGCTTGAGCCTGTTGTGGGGACCCAGATGAAGAGGTGGCCAGGATGGGGTGGGGAACAAGGCTGGGGGTTGGGAGGCTCTGCGAGGCTCCTTGGGCTGTGACCTCTTTGTTCTCAGGTCACCATTCCACCCAATGAGGCCTTAGTGTCCTCTTGCTGCTGGGAGATCCCTGTGGTCTCTCACCCCAAGTCCCACCCAAGGTGGAAAGGAAGGAAAAGGTTCCTCCGGGAAGGGACCCTCTTGTCCCCCTGCTTTCTTGCCTCTCTGCCTTCTGTCCTCTCCTCCCCACCAAGAGATTATTGTCACTCGCTGCAGGTCGGAATGAGCTGATTGCCCGCTACATCAAGCTCCGGACAGGAAAGACCCGCACCAGGAAGCAGGTGGGCCTGGGGAGGCAGGCATGGACCCCAGGGGCAGGGCAGTGGGGGGCGGGTGTGACACACACGGTCCAGCTTCCCTGGCGGGGGGGGGGGGGGTCTTCCTGTTATCCCCTGGGAAGAAACAGCAGCCTCCTGTTTGGGACATTAGAAAAGATGTCAAAACACTGGTGCTACACTTTTAAAGTGTTGGCAAACTGGGGATTCACGGGACTGAGCATCACCCCCACCCCTAGATCCTGTCATTCAGTCAGTCCATGCACAGATGTGGCTGAGGGCCAAGGGTCCGGGAGCACAGGCTGTATGAGAGGTAGGGACAGGAGCCTTCTCTTCCTGCCACAGGTCTCCAGTCACATCCAGGTGCTGGCTCGTCGCAAAGCCCGCGAGATCCAGGCCAAGCTCAAGGTAAGGCAGACAGGAGCCGTGGGAGGAGGGGGTTGCTTTGGTTTCAGGTGGGGCCAGCTTCCCAGAAACTGGGGCTCTTTCTCCAGCAGGAAAGTCTCCCCTGTGTGTTCAGGGGCTGGCTGCTTGTGTGCAGAGCCCGTGTGCTTCTTTGCTTTGGGGTCCTGTGACCACACTCTGCTGGACATTGGAGCCCTGTGGGGTTGCTGGTCTCTCTAGTCCCCGGAAGCTACAGGCCAGCCTCCTGCTGTGCCCAACCCCTAGCTCAGAGGAAGCTCCCCTAGCTCAGCACAGTTGGATCAACCTATAGATCCCCTTCCTTGAAGAACTCCCCAAGCCACTGGCCCTCTTGGGACCCCCACAGGCCTCTCAGGGCCAACAGTCAGCCTGCGGGGGTGGCAGAGTTTGGTGTTATTATGGGAGAGGAGGGGCTGGCGGAATTCCTTCCTGCTCCCTGCTTTCTGGGACTAGCCTTCTTCCCCTCCCTGAATCAGCCCGACTTGCAGGGCCTCTGTAACAGGTGGCTGCTCTGTGGAAGGCCAGCTGCTGACAGGGTTTCCCTCAGGAAGTCAGGCCTCCTGGATCGTGGAACCAAAGACCCTTTGAATACTCCATGGGAGTGAGCTCCCTGTCATGGAGCTGTTAACAACCAAGCCTGCTTGGCCTTTTGAAAGGAAACTCTAACATTTGGACCATTGAATTAGATTAATATTTTATAAATTTTTAAAAAAACAACAAAAATCCCTTTTATTATTTTCCCCCAACAAAATATCAACAAGCCAGAGATCCCCTCCTCCCGTGCAGCCTCTTGTACTTGACCAAGAACCTCAATAGCACTGGACTAGCTGACCTTGAACGTCCCATCTGGCCCCAGTAGCCCATGATCCTGACACTTGTGCCCCAGACTGAGTGGGTGGGAACCACAGATCTTTCTGCCTCCTAGGAAGCCACAGCCCACTGCCCGCCCAGTTCCATTCCTTGTACCATCAACCCAGCTGTCCCCCACGCCCCACAGCTGTGACCCAACACCTCGTCCCTTTGTCCCTGGGACAGCTGGCCTGGCTGCAGCTGTGGGTCCCTCCCTGGAACACCCCCAGCCCTGGAGCCCCTGCTTGCTCCTTATGTCCCTTCTCTGGTGTGCCGCTGACTCCCTGAGACCCCAGCAGGTGGCCGTGGAGGACAGACTGCAGTGTTATGTTTAGAGCACCCCAGGGAAGGTTTAAGTCCCCTGGGGCTACTGTCCCACCCACACTTAGGGAATTGCATACATCCTTGTCCACAGATTCTAACTTGGGACTGACGATATCCTTTGTGGACTGCCAGACAGCCACCAAAGGGAACCACAAAATGCTTAAAATACACAGTTTCATTTATATGTGCTTTTTTCTGGAGAGGTGGGCATGAAGATTTTGTCCTACTTCTAAGGGGGGTCCTGGGGCCCAAGTCATTAAGCCCTGGCTGGACAGTGAGGCTAGGTAGAAATCCTCAGGCTGTGAGGTTTGGTCCTAGCCCTGTCTCTACCTTTGTGGCCACAGGTACGTGGGAAAGTCACGCAACCTCCCTGAGTGCCATTCAGTTTCCTCATCTGTAAAATGGCAGGGCGATGTGGCAAGGTGATAGCTGAGGTTCCCTCCAGCTGCAAAATTCAATGACCCTACCTCTGCTATCTGGCCACTGATGTCACTCCCCATAATGTCCTTTCTACTTCTTCCCGACTCCTGCCTCACCCACTGAGGACATGGTTTCCTGAGGCGCAGTCATTTGTTTAGAGTGGGGATCCGGGAAGGGACGCAGATTGCTGGCATAGAGCCACGAGCTCTCTGGCCTTGTGATGTAGTTGTTCTTCTCAGATGTCTGTGTGTGTGTCTGGGCGGTGGGGGTGCAGCCTGCCAGGTCATTCATATCTCCGGGAGGAAGAGGCCTGGGCTGGCTTTTCCTTAGGAAGAGGCCCACCTCTACTTGTTACTGCCTCTGGGGTTATTTGAGACAGTCTCTGAGAGCCAGGCCCAAGTTTTGACCCTGGACATTGGGGAGGGGCCCAATGACAAACCTCTGTTTTCAGACATCATCTACTTCACTGCTTTGTCTGAGTGACAGATGAGTCAGCACTCAGAATGTTTCCCACGTTTTCCATTGTGTTGCTGAGTGCTTCTAGGCCCTGACATGTCTGCCACTGTCCTCTTGGTTGACAGAACCCACTCTGTGCCAGTCTGGACTGTGATAGTTTTCTGTGGCTATAACAAAATACCTGAGACTGGGTAATTTATAAGGAATAAAGCTGGACATGTTTACATGTGCCTCTAATCCAAGCTTTGCAAGAGACTGAGGCAGGAGGATTACAAGTTCAAGGCTGGCCTGGCCAACTTAGTGAGACCCTATCTTGGAATTTAAAAGAATTTTTTCCCAAGGGCTGAGGATGTAGCTCAGTGACAGAACACTTGACTAGCATGTATGAGTCCATGGGTTCAATACCTAGTAGCATGTGCATGTGCACACACACGCACACAAGTTCATCATAGCTGGGATAGAGCTCAGTGGCAAAGCATGTGCTGTACTTAGCAACGTGCACAAGGTTCCGGGTTCCATGCCCAGCACAAAAGAAGGAGAGAAAGTCTTACCAATTTTTTAAAATATCTTTATTTACTTATTTTTATGTGGTGCTGAGGCTCGAACCAATGCCTCATGCTTGCAAGGCAAGTGTTCTACCTCTGGGCTACAACCCCAGCCCAAGTCATATCAATTTTAAAGACTGGAGAGTGAGGGACGGTTACCTGAGCTTATGTAACATTGTAATTGCCCCTCCCTCTCTCTCTTCCTCCCTTCCTTCCTTTCTTTCTTCCTTCTTTCCTTGCACTGGGGGTTGAACCCAGGGCCTCATGCATGCTAGACAAGTGCTCTAACACTGAGCTACATCCCAGCCCTTTAAAATTTTATTTTGAAACAGGATCTTGCTAAGTTGTCCAGGCTGGTCTCCAACTTGTGATTCTCCTGCCTCAGCTTCCCGAGTACCTGGGATTGCAGGTGCTCCTATACCCAAAATTATTTATTTATCGTGTACTTATTTGTTTTTGCACTGCTGGGGATTGAACCCAGGGTTTTTCATATGTTAGAGGGACCCTCTACTCCCTGAGCTACACTCCCAACTTGGTGATTATTGTTATTAGTGTGATATTAAAGGCTTTTCTAAGTGCTTATTTATTCAGATCTGTGCAGGCTGAACACATTCTTTGGACCCTCTGAGTCCACAAAGACAGGCAGGGATATTTATTTACATTTTGACATATGAAAAGTAAGTGCCTATAGTGCAAAGGGGACACCGTAGGGCAGGATGAGACAAGTAGGGCCTAAAAGATTGTCCTCTCCTCCACACAGTCCATGTGGACAAAGATGATCCCTCTTCAGGCAGCTAAGGACAAGGCCCTGCAGAGCATGGAATCCAACAGCTACTTAGGCATCATCCACCACCATCCAGGTGCTGAGGTTCAGAGTACAGTGGTGGACGAGGCAGAAGAGACCTATACTCTTGGTTTCTTTTTTTTTTCCTTTTGCAGTGCCGTGGATGGAACCAAGGACCTTGCGTGTACTAGGCAAGGCCTCTACCACAAGCTACACCCCCAGCCCAAGACCCCGATTTTTAAAGGTGTTCTCATGGTTGTTAAGATGGAAATGCAGGGCTGGGGATATACCTCAGTGGTAGAGCACTTGCCTAGCATGTGCGAGGCCCTGGGTTTGATCCCAGCACTGCCAAAAAGAAGAGAGAAAGAAGAAAGCTACAGTCTGGCACGGTTTCCACAGTCTGAGCTCTGATGGAATTAGCAGGACAAGTGGTGTGCGGAGGCTGTGACAGATGAGGGAATTCATAGAGAACCCAGTGGCATGCACAGTCATAAAATGTGTTAGTGGCATTGCAGACTTAAGATATGGTTCCTAGGCTCTGGCCACTGGCAGTGGGACAGGTCCTGTCACCCTGAGGCCAGAACCTACCTTGCCTGGGCCTGACAGGTGCCCCCCTCACTGAGGCACTGCCTTCAATGTCTCCCCCAGGATCAGGCAGCTAAGGACAAGGCCCTGCAGAGCATGGCTGCCATGTCGTCCGCCCAGATCATCTCGGCCACAGCTTTCCACAATAAAATGGCCCTCGCCCGGGGCCCAGGCTACCCAGCAGTCTCAGGGGTAAGTGGGGCAGCCTAGAACCAGAGGCCAGACCAGCCCTGTCCTCCTCTCTCCTCTCTCCCCTCTCTGTGCACAAATACGAGCAGCAGCCTGTCCAGCAGCCACTCTCACTTGAGTCCTATCCGTCCAGGAGCTCCAGGGGGGAAGGAGGAAGCCAGGGCACAGGACCACCCTGAGTCATGGCTCAGTGGGTAGAGCTATCTTCTTGGGATCCTTAGCAGTGACATGGCAGACCTTGAACAAGGAGAAAGGTGTGACCATTTGAGGGACAGCCCAATTTACAGATGAGAAAGCTAAAGTCTGAGGCTTTAGCATAGCATCAGTGTGTCCCTAGTAGCTGGCCACTACTTGTCCCCACTCCTCCTGCTCAGGATCCCAGCACCACCCCCTTCTAGGTGGAGAGCTGTCCAGAAACAAACCCTTGCTTAGATTTTCAATTTCTCAGCCTAATGACCAGCCTTTCAGCCATGGTCAAGTTGGCCACACTTAGAAAATGTTCCAGAAACACTCCTCCTTCCCAAGTTGTGTCTTGGCTGTAGGGATCATATGGGTCTTAGATGCACCAACCACACTGCCCTAGGCCTGTGGACAAGGGGCAGGCCCCATAGTAGTCCATGGGCTTCTGTGCATTGTATTTCAGAGTGTGTTCCAGACAGGAGTAGGCCAATAGCATGTTAAATAGATGTGACACAAGATGATTGTGTGGGCAAGTAAGTTTGGGACACTTGGAATTAAATCAATTCCTTTTTGATGCTAGGGATTGAACCCAGGGCCTCATGCATGCTAAGCACAGTCTGTACCACTGAGCTGCACCCAGCCTCGGGGGCACTCAACTGCTGAGCCACACCCCCAGCCTATTTTATATTTTACTTAAAGACAGGGTCTCGCTGAGTTGTTTAGAGCCTCTCTAGATCCTCCTGCCTCAGTCTTTCGAGCTGCTGGGATTACAGGCATACGCCACTGTGCCTGGCCTCGATTTCTTGATTCTAGGATTTTTCAGAGCCTAAAGTGCTCATGTGCACTGTGAATCTTTATAGGGAATTCAGTGTGCAGTGTTAGCAAACCTAGGTGTTTTTTTTTTTTCCCATGGAGTATCTTATTGACAATCTTTCCAGAGACTAATGTACCTGAAAACACACTTTGTGGATGCGGCTATAGTCTGTTGGCATTAACTTGCTAGACAAGGGTATTGGCTTTCCTTCCTCCCATTTGGTCCAGTTTTGTCTCTCCCACACCTTGGGCCCCTGTGTGCATATAATTGACCTTGCCCCTTTTGCCTCCTCAGTTTTGGCAAGGAGCTTTGCCAGGCCAAGCTGGAACATCCCATGAGTGAGTATGGCCTCGTTCTGCTACTAGTTGCTCCCTGAACCAGTCTGAACACATGACTCATGAGACTGAGCCTGGCTCCCCTGGAAGGAGTGGGGCTGCAGGCTGGGGTCAGACTTTCAGAATAGCCTTGAGCCTAGGGATTGGGTCTCCTGCTCCTGGGCATCAACATGGCTCTGTTTTCATGCTGACCCCCTGGGGTACCACTTGTTGAAACTCATGTCTGTCCAGGGTGTAGGTGGGGCTAGGGCTTTGGATCCAAAAGGAAATAACCTAAGAATCAGCTCTCTGGTGGGCCAGGGAGGAGAGAACAGGATGGGTTGCCCCAACATGCATGCCAAGGGAGTTAACTGGAGGGAATGGGAGGCCAAAGCCACCATGATTCACTGATAGCCAGTCACCAGGCCTGCCACCCAGAGGGCATTGGCCCCTGCTTGAGGTCGCTGATTTCTCCTCTCTCCTCTCTCCCACAGTGTGAAACCCTTCTCTCAACAAACCTATACTGTCCAGCCTCCACTGCCTCTGCCAGGTGAGTTGGCAGTGCATTCCCTGAGGCTCCTGCCCTGATCCCAGGCCCCCAGTAACTGGACGCCTGTATGTCACTCTCAGGTGCCACTCTGTCATGTGCCCTGACCATATATCCCCGTCTTGTGCCCACACCCTATTCGTTGACCCTAGTGTGTACTCTTCACCCCTGTGCCAAGCCGTTGTCCTCCTTGGGGAGCCTGTACTGCTGTCCTCCTCCCCAGCTGTGCTCAGGGCTACCTGGCTGCACAAAGCTCCAAGGCAGTGCCTCTGCCCCAGGGAGCTGCCTCACCTGCCTGCCGTTGTAGTTCAGTGGTGGAGTGTTTGCCCAGAAACTAAAAAAAAAAAAAAAAATCCAACTTGAGTATTTCACTCCTTGCCTCAGATCTCCAGTGGCTTTCCTGGACTCTCCGGTGAAATCCATCCTGTTGACCAGGCACCCTAGAGGCCATCTCTGCAGCCTCAGTTTATTGCCCCTGGCCCACTCCCTCCTCCCTCCATTTTTACCATGTGTTGAGTTTCAACCTCAGTGAGCCGATTGCAGCCCCACGCGCTTGCCTTTGCTGTTCTGTCTGGAATGCCCTTTTTTCCTGAGCTTCCTACTTGCTTCTCTCAAACAGCACTTTCTTTGAATGTTGAAGAGTTTTTCCAAGGGGACTAGGAGCTCCTCTTGGTGCTGAGGGCACACCTTGTCAATTTTGTCCCATTCATTCATTCCTTAGCAGCCTTGTATCCCATGCCTGTTCTGAGCCAGGTTCTTTTCTCAGTGCTGGAACCAGGCAGAAAACTTCTGCTTTCAGGGGCTCATGTCATATTGTAAGAATCGATTTTCTCTGGTTATCTTCCTTCCTGGGCCAGAAGCTGCAGGAGACCAAGAGCCCAACGGTGTCTGCTCTAGAGGCCCTGCAGTCCAGCAGGCCCCCAGCCCCCGTCAGAATTTAGTCTCCCTTGAGTTCAGTTCTGTGCAGAGGCCTGACCCACTGAGCTGTACCAGGCTAGCCCTCCCGAGATGTCCGAGCCTGTGCCTGGCACTGCCCTTTCCATCAGGCACGGTCCTCACTTGTGGGGCCCAGAGCCCTTGCAGGGGGTATAGCAGGGAGGGCAGGTGGACGGGTTCCTGAGCCTCTCCCACCCTCTGCAGGGTTTGAGTCTCCTGCAGGACCCACCCCATCGCCCTCAGCACCCCCAGCACCCCCGTGGCAGGGCCGCAGTGTGGCCAGCTCCAAGCTCTGGATGTTGGAGTTCTCCGCCTTCCTGGAGCAGCAGCAGGACCCAGACACGGTAGGCCCTCTGCCCCCGCACCCCTCAGCTCTCCCTGCTTCTGCTCTCGTGCCTGCTGCCCTTCTGCACTTGGCCATGTTGGGCATAATCTTGGTTTCCTCTTCCTTTCTAGCCTTTCCTTTCGTTGGCCCTTCCCTCTTCTCGTCCCTTTCTTCCTCACTCTGCCTTGGTCCTCCCTCTTTCCCTGTATGCTGCAGTGCCTCCATCCCAAGCTCTCCCTTGCTTCCTGCCCCCGCCCTGTCCTGTGTTCTTCCTCCCTCCTTCCAGCCCTGCCCCACACCCTTCCCTCCACTCCCTGCCTCGGAGGGGCTGTCAGGAAGCTGGGAAGCCTCCTGTGTCTGATCCACATCCTTTGAGGCACCAGCAAGGAGTGGCAGCCCATCCTCGGATTGCCCCTTCAATGTCCCACGTCTTGGGTGACCAGCATCCCCTGCAAGGGCCAGAGTAGTACTGGAGGAGGTTGCTGACAGGATGCCGCTGTGACATTCTGAGTTGATTTTTGGCAGAGGAACCATGAATCACATACACTCATTCTGTTTCTGTATTCCCTATGGGAGAAGTGAAGTGACTTGCTCCAGGTCACATAGCGGGTGAGCACCAGCTCTGGTCCACTTCACCTGTGTGCCCGCCTCTCCTGGCACCCCTCTCAGACCACTCTTCCCGCCACAGTACAACAAGCACCTGTTCGTACACATCGGCCAGTCCAGTCCAAGCTACAGCGACCCCTACCTCGAAGCCGTGGACATCCGCCAGATCTACGACAAGTTCCCAGAGAAGAAGGGCGGGCTCAAGGAGCTCTTTGAACGGGGACCCTCCAATGCCTTTTTTCTCGTGAAGTTCTGGGTAAGCCCTTGGGTAAACCTTTCCTTCCTTCCCCAGCGCATCCGCAACGGTGAGAGCAGGGAAAGAGTGGGTACAGGTGTCCTTGTCATTGTGGGGGCTGCGTGAGAGAAAAGTGGAGAAGCAAGTGCAAAAGGGCCCCCCTCTGGAGGGAAATAAGTCCCGGAACCTGTGTGTGATGCCAGAGAGCCGGAAGGATAGGAAGTGGCCCCTCCCTCTATTTCTTAATTCTTTCTTTTTCCCTGTGGTTCTGGGAACTGAACCCAGAGCTTTAACTCATGCTAGGCAAATGCTCCACCACTGGACCGCGCCCCAGTCCAGGAGTCCCTTTTCCAGGCCTGGGCAGGAAGTGGGGCTTTAGGGAGATCATAGTGCTAGAAAAAGACGTATAGGGGACCCTACGGGGTGGGAGCAGAGTCAACATGGTCAGGTCTTCGCATGGCAATTTCCAGATTGATTTTGGGGCTAGAGATGGACAGCCAGTCCCAATGTGTGTCTCCAGGGCGAGTTGGACTGAACAGAGCTGGGAAAGGGGAGAGTAGGACTAGAATATAGCTCATCCTGCAGAGCTGCTCCAGCCAGGCCACCCCAGAAGAAATACTGATGTCTCAGTCCACACCATGGACTTGCCCTCTGTTGTTCTCCCCACTCCACCTGTGGACAGGTACTGCCCATCCATAGACACTTTCCTGGGGCCAGGAGGTGCAGACCCACTCTGGGAGCTTGCCTTCCAGGGGCCCAGTACACATAGGGAAGGGACGCAGGGAGAGTCCGAGCAGTGCTGACCAAGCCAGCCCTGAGGACAGGCAGGAAGTCCTCCGCACTCTGAGCCTTTGAACATCCTAAGTGCTTGGACACCCGGCCTGGGTGGCCCCACCCACATTCCCCTTCCTGCCCCTTCAGTTCTGTTAATGCCCAGGGGACTGTGCCAGGCTCCTTTTAATACCTCTGCTCTGCAGTTCTCACCCCTCTTTGCTCTGCTTTGATAATTTGAAAGCCTTACTGTCCTAGAAAAGGAAGTATTCACACAAAAGCGTATACACACACACACACACACACACACACACACACATACACACACACACACACATATATATATATATATATATATATATATATATATATATATCATTCCAGGTGGCTCTCAGGCCCCTGCTGGGAAGGCCAGCTGTCATTCACAACTAAGCCCACAAGGCTGGCTCTCTCCAGAAGAGGCAAGCACTGGAATGGCCCCCGGGGCCCACGTTTTCACACTCTGCTCACAGGAATAGCTGGTTCTGCAAACAGGATGGAAGTTGGACCTGGCCCTAGGGGTGAGCAGAATCCAACAGGCAGAGATGGGGCCCCCAGTATAGCCTGGGAGCATGTGAGCCCCAAACTTGGAAGGAAGTGGGAAGGTGTTGGGGGAAGCTATGTGAGAGGGAATAACAAAACTGGGAAGGTGACTTGGATCCTAGAAGGTCTTGATTCTATTAAAGTCTGCATTTAATCTATGCTGTGATGAAAAATAAGTCATCTTTTCTTTTACTTGGTCTTTTTCTTTTCTTTTTTCAGCGCTGGGGATTGAACCCAGGGTCTTTCGAATGCCAAGCACACACTCTGCCTCTGAGCTGCCTCCGCAGCCCATTGATCTTTTTTAAAATTATTATATGTTTGTTTATTTATTTTTTGCATTCCTAGAGTGCAAACCCAGGGGTGCTTTTCCACTGAGTTACACCCCATTTCTTTTTATTTAGAGATAAGAGCCTTGCTAAGTTGGGGAGGCTGACCTTGAATTTGTGCTCCTCCTATATCTGCCTCCCTATTCTCTGGGATTAGGAGCATGTGTCACCAACACCCAACTTGATCTTTTTTAAAAAATCAATGTAGGCTGAGCACAGTGGCTCACACCTATAATCCCAGTGTCTCAGGAGGCTGAGGCAGGTGGAGACGAGTTCAAAAGCCAGCCTCAGGGCTGGGGATGTGGCTCAAGTGGTAGCGCGCTCTCCTGGCATGCGTGCGGCCCGGGTTCGATCCTCAGCACCACATACAAACAAAGATGTTGTGTTCACTGATAACTAAAAAATAAAAAATATTAAAATTCAAAAAAAAAAAGCCAGCCTCAGCAAAAAACGAGGCGTTAAGCAACTCAGTGAGACCCTATCTCTAAATAAAATACAAAATAGGACTGGGGATGTGGCTCAGTGATTGAGTGCCCCTGAGTTCAATCCCTGGTACCCCCCCCATTACCACTAAAAAAAAAAAGAAAAGAAATTAATGTATTTTCATAGTTAGATTATCTACTCTAAGAGGCTTTTATAATGAAAATATCAGATTTTTGTCTGTTCCACCCTACACCCATGTCCAAGTCCCAGAGACAATGTCTATAAATGTTAGCTGTTTATTTGAGTTTTATCACCTGAATTTTAAATAATATGCTTATATTGCTACACTTTGATGTTGAGACTAAGACATTACCTGTTTCATTATGGTAAAAAATATCAACTATGAGCAGGGCACGGTGGCATATACCTGTAATCCCAGCAGCTTGGGAGGCTGAGGCAGGAGGATTGTGAGTTCAAAGCCAGCCTCAGCAACTTAGTGAGGCACTTAACAACTCAGTGAGCCCCTGTCTCTAATAAAATATTTTAAAAAGGCCTAGGGATGTGGCTCAGTGGTTAAGCACCTCTGGGTTCAATCTCGAGTACCAAAAAAAAAAATGTTAAAAAATATCAGTTATGATATCATGTTTACCCTTATTATCCCAATGTAATCATATGGAATAAGTTATGTACTTTAGTAAAAGAAATAAAACATTTTTCATTTTTTTGACAATGTAGATTGATCACCAATGAACCAAAAAAAAATCATGTTCATTTATTGTACAATTTTTGGATTTTTTTCCTTGTAAATAAATGGCTTTTACCCTTACTTATTTTAAAATAAGCTTATTTTTAAAGATTTTACAAATTGCTTTATTAGAACCACCATATATAAATAGAAAAAAATGTTTTTTTCCCAACTGCTAAATCTATTAATTTATTCATTTCTCCTTTCTCCTGGAAATCTTACCACCAAAAAAAAAAAAAAAAGAAAAGAAATTTATGTGTTTTCATAGTTAAATTATCTACTCCAGATTTATCCTGGAAATCTTCTTCCCACCAAAATGCTTCTATTTTCCTGCTCTTGTTTGAACTGATTACTCTATAATTGTCATCTGGAGACTCTCCTTTATTGAACCTACAGTTTCTGATATCTGATAGTTCTCTCTTCATTAGTGTACCCAACTCATTTTGCTGGAGCATATCCTATAGTACCTTCTTAGAACAGATGTGTAGCAACCTAGTGAGATCCTGTCTCAAAATAGAAAATAAATAAAAAGGGCTGGGAATGTAACTCAGTGGTAAAGCACCCCTGGGTTCTATCCTGGTACCAAAAAAGAAAAAAGAGAAGATGCATGGCAGATCAATGACCTTGCCTGTTTGAAATGTCATTTTCCTGTATCCTTATACTTGATCGCTTGATATTTGACTGGGTAAAGAATCTAGATAATAAACAACTTTTTAAGGCTGGTCTTGAACTTGAAATCCTCCTGCCTCAGCCTTTGAGTAGCTAGGATTATAGATGTGCACACTCTATACTTTTTTTTTTTTTTTTTGCAATGCTGGCGATGGAACGCAGGGCTTTGTACATACTAGTCAAGTTCTCTACCACTGAACTTCACTCCAGATCCTATTTACCTTTTTTTGGGGGGTGCTGAGGATTGAACCCAAGGTCTTGTGCATGTGAGGCAGACACTCTACCAACTGAGCTGCATCCCCAGCCCTACCTATTTAAATTTTTAAGGAACTATCAGACTGTTTTCCAAAGCGGCAGCACTATTTTACATTCTCACCTGCAGTGTCTGAGGCTCCCAGCTTCTGCACATCCTCACCAACACTTGATATTCTCATTCTCTGTGATGGTAGCTATCCTAATGGATGTGGCATGGTAGTTCTTGTGACTTTGATTTGCATTACCCTGATAACAAAGGATGAGCATCTTTTCTTCCCTTAATTAACCATTTTGCATA